>NC_062561.1:7128541-7437500 GCF_022837055.1 Prionailurus viverrinus
CGTCTGCCCGTCCCTCCAGCCTCTGCTTCTGTCATAGCGTCCCCTCCGTGACTTTGACCTTCTTGCTTCCCTCTTCCAGGATACTTGTCTCTGAGCATATTTCGAACAAGCCGGAATAAGCTCCCCTATCTCCAGAGCTTCAGGGTAGTTACATCTGCAAAGTCCCTTTTGCCAGCGAAGGTGACCTTTGCACGTTCCTGGTTTTAGGCCACGAACATCTCGGGGGACCATGATTCAGCTGACCCCTACCCCGCGTCTCCATAAGGATCTGGTGTGAGTGGGCCAAAGGGACAGGGCCAGCGTGGCAAGCAGACAATTCACTCGAAAATGTAACCTTCAATGTATTATTTGTACAAGTATGGAAGAGAAAAACCACCCCACTACCTCTTGGGCAAGTCAACAACTATTATGTTTCCTGTTCTCCTTCCTGTCTTTGGCTAAATGCAGACATCCTATCACATAATTGCTGTCAAAGGCTTAATACAATTTCTCTTCTGCCCTTTTCACTTAATACACTATGTACTTTAAAGTGTTTGTGGGGCGCCCGGGTGGCTCGCTCGGTTAAGCATCCGAACCTTGATTTCAGCTCAGGTCATGATCTTGTGGTTCGTGGGGTCCGGTTCCGCGTCGGGCTGTGTGCTGACAGCACGGAGCCTGCTTGGGATTTTCTCTCTCTTCCCCTGCCTCTCTCCCCCACTTGTGCTCTCTCTCAAAATTAATGAATTAATGAATTTAAAAAATAAAGTATTTATAACTGTAACTGATCGCTTCTTTTAGGTCGTTCTTCTGTGCAAAAGAGGGTGTGGTAACTAACAGACTTCTTTAAAATACCAGGGGGCCACTGAGATGAACAGGTGTTCCTGGCTTCAGTTTGCATCATGCGTCTTTCCTCAAAGTCAACATTAGGGGCAGAGGCCCGGTCCCTGGTCCCCTAATGCCTCGCCCCCCAGGGCAGCTTAAGATGCTTTCAATTGACCTTAGAAATGTCTCTACCCACCCCCACCTTTTTATTTATTTTTTATTTATTTAAAAAAAATTTTTTTTCAACGTTTATTTATTTTTGGGACAGAGAGAGACAGAGCATGAACGGGGGAGGGGCAGAGAGAGAGGGAGACACAGAATCGGAAACAGGCTCCAGGCTCTGAGCCATCAGCCCAGAGCCTGACGCGGGGCTCGAACCCACGGACCTCGAGATCGTGACCTGGCTGAAGTCGGACGCTTAACCGACTGCGCCACCCAGGCGCCCCTATTTATTTATTTTTTAAATGTTTATTCCTGAGAGAGAGGGAGACAGAGCATGAGCAGGGGAGGGGCACAGAGAGGGAGACACAGAATCCAAAGCAGGCTCCAGGCTCTGAGCTGTTAGTCAGCACAGAGCCCGGCGCGGGGCTCAAACTTAGGAACCGTGAGATCGTGACCTGAGCCGAAGTCGGACGCTTAACCAACCGAGTCGCCCAGGTGCCCCTATCCGCCCTTTTTAAAAATTATTTGCAACCCCCTCGGTTTCTGCTGGAGGGAAAAGACACATGGGAACCACACGGGTGGTAGGGAAGAAGAGAAGAGAAAATGCATGGATGAGAGGCCCATCGAACAGACACGGACTTGTGTAGCATTCCAAATTTATTTCCTCACTCACCCCAGCCCAGCAGCTGGGCTCTTAGAAGACTGCCGTGTTGGCTAGACATGCGGGCCTCTCTTACTCTGCAAGGATTTCTTGCTGAAAGGCAGCTGCGGCTGCCTCCCACAGAGAAGGGAAAGACAGCCAGCATGAAAGTTTATTCAATTCCTGCGTCCAAAGGTTATTCTGATCCTGCCATCTTTTCTTTTTAAAGCCTATAAAGGTAAGGCAGGAGCAAATTTTACTGTAATAGAAAAAAAAAAAAAACCCAACCAACCCTTGGGCCTGTGGTTTCAGTCATTAGCTCAATGCGCTAATGAGAGTCTTCGGGGAGAACAGCATTAATTAATGGGTGAATTTCACTTTAATAAATGTATAGGCAATTTTCTAAATGCAGATGGCAGAGGGTGCTCTGATGGCTCTACCTAGAGCCACTCAATACGGTAAGTGTCTGAGGAAAGTGGTTAATTTGTAAAATGCTTCATGATCCTGATTAGAAGAGAAATAACGCATATGTTTGCTTTCCAATGTATTATTCATCCCTCCCAGGCTGACAACCCATCCTTCGCCCCCATCCATGGTGTTCTTTTTGTTGATCCTATTGTCCCGAATGGGAAGATGCCTCCCTCCGTCCCCGACAGCCCCCTTCCCGGTCCTGAGGGCTTTCTCTCCCAAGGCCAGCCTGCCATCTCTTTATCTCCCCTACCTCTGAGTATCAGAAAGGGCCAGAACGTGGTCCAGGCAAGATCAACATCGCTGTCTCAAGGAAGGCATCTTCCGGGAAGTGTAACGTGCCAAAGTCATCGTTTCTTTAAGAAACAGTTAGCTGGTTAGTCGCTGGTTACGGACACTGAGAAACACCGAGTCACGACAGGGAGGTGAGAGGGGTGAATTCCTCTCCTCTTGTAATTAACCTTCTGGGTTTCGTGTATCTTCCTCCATCACTGTCAAGTGAACCCGGGCTCCGATTTACAAACAGGCTTCCAGGCCTTCAGAACCGGCTCTTGGCCGCAGGATTCCTTAGGCACTTTCTTGGGCACTCCTATTGGGGAGTCAAAAGTACAACAGAATTAAACTGCTCCGGGTCAATAAGCTTGAAAAGCCACAAGAAGTCAAAATTCATTGCAACCATTATCTTGACAGTGAAATCTCAGTTTAACAAATTCGCTATGAGCTCGGATCGAACTAATTGGAAAGCCCAGTTAAATGGAAATGCCTTGTCCTGTGACTTAGCCTTTTAAGAATCGAAACGGGAGCCTGCTCCATGGTCATTGCTACTGCTTAGGAAGAAGGGACAGATGACAAGATCACCCCCTGTACGGGATCAAACTCCTCCCTCACGGGACGTTTCCCACCCTCACTGGAGACTCTGTCACGATCGTAGACCCCGTAAAGCTGTGTCGACATTCGGGATGTGACCCTGAGGGACAGCAGGAGCCCCGGAACAGAGCCCACCCTGCACACCTTTGCCTAGCACCCCCCGAGGGCGAGGGAAACCACCACACTCCAGGATTGCTTCCCCCTTGACCCCATGAGAAGTCATAAACTCGGTGAGTTGGATGTTATGTTCTCATAAATAGATTCCGAATCCAGCACAAAAAGCCAGTACGATCACAGAATCTGTATGGTCCTGAAATCACGGGTGTTTTTCAGGAACCAGAATGGAACTGGGGATTATTGAGTGTTCACGGTGCAGATGAGAAGGGTTTGGGGGGGGGGGTGGAATGTGCTCAAAGCCAGCCAGATGGAGTAGAGCGAGGCACAGCCCCAGCTCCCAACCTACGGATGACAGCACCAGCCTACGGATGAAAGCCGGGCCCTGCCTGCGTGCTCTGTTCTTGCCAACCCCTCAGCATGCCCACTTTGACCCGGCCATTAATACGCTGGCATTGTCACCCTAGGCTTGGCTGGATTCTCGTCTTGGGAGTAAACAGGCTGCTAAATTTAGACAAGTGGAGCACATTTAGCAAAGTCAAGAAACCAGCATGGCCACATGAGGATACACGACAGCCTTAGCCGGATGTGACTGATGTATCTGCTGGAGATGCCCTCCTAATTCATGGACCTTGGGGAGGCAGGAAAACAGTGATCCATGAGCCATCATATGAGCGAGCTGGAAAGAGAAATGCATGCCTGAGTCCCTTCCATGCTGTTGGTTATTGAGACTTGGACAGTTTAAAAAAAAATTTTTTTTTACATTTATTCATTTTTTTTTTCAACGTTTATTTTATTTATTTTTGGGACAGAGAGAGACATAGCATGAACGGGGGAGGGGCAGAGAGAGAGGGAGACACAGAATCGGAAACAGGCTCCAGGCTCCGAGCCATCCGCCCAGAGCCCGACGCGGGGCTCGAACTCACAGACCACGAGATCGTGACCTGGCTGAAGTCGGCCGCGCAACCGACTGCGCCACCCAGGCGCCCCTACATTTATTCATTTTTGAGAGATAGAGCACAAGTGGGGGAGGGGCAGGGAGAGAAGGAGACACAGACTCCGAAGCAGGCTCCAGGCTCCGAGCTGTCAGCACAGAGCCCGACGCGGGGCTCGAACCCACGAACCGCGAGATCATGACCTGAGCAGAAGCCAGACGCTCAACCGACTGAGCCACCCAGGCGCCCCAAGACTTGGATGGTTTTTAAAAATGTGCTTAGAAAATTCTTGCTTCGAGTTAGAAGAGTGCGTGAAGGGCCAGAGACATAGGCACCCCTCCTCACTCCGGCTGGACCCTCTTCAGAGGCTCTGACTGCGACCGGGCGTGCGCCTTCCTCTCTGCTATGAGAAAGCAAGGATCATGGACAGTTGGCCTCCATGGCGGGGGCTGAGTCACTGCTCAATGGTCTGTTCTGAAGAACCCACTGGCCCACGTGAGCCCTGAGAAGGAGACCATTTACTGATCCACTCTGAGGGCAAATGTTTGAAACTACCAGGGGAATTGCCTAGACCCCGTCCGTGACCGCAGTGGAGTGCCCAACCGGTGATTTTCATCTCTTAAGCAACTCATTCTTTTATTCCACAAACCTTTCACCGACCGCCTCCTTTCTGCCAGGCCCTGCGTGGACCAGAGCAGTCCTTTCCTTACGGAGCATAGGGTTTACCGGCAGAGAGCCAGTGAAATAATAATCCCCACAGTAAATCGATTAAGTCACTAATGTCCCCTTTGCCCTGGCCAGTCGCTATCCCCAGTGCTTTGTTATGGTGGCTCTTGGGTCATAACGGGCTAGGTCAGGCTAGCTGAGGCCGGGACCAGGAGTCCAGCTAGGCCACAGGTTCTAAATGGCAGAGAAGTCAAGCATGCAACTTCTTTTTTTTTTAATTTTTTTCTCCCAACGTTTATTTATTTTTGGGACAGAAAGAGACAGAGCATGAACGGGGGAGGGGCAGAGAGAGAGGGAGACACAGAATCGGAAGCAGGCTCCAGGCTCTGAGCCATCAGCCCAGAGCCTGACGCGGGGCTCGAACTCACGGACCGCGAGATCGTGACCTGGCTGAAGTCGGACGCTTAACCGACTGCGCCACCCAGGCGCCCCCAAGCATGCAACTTCTGAAGACGGACCGTCCAGACTCCAGTCCCGTCCCTGCCACTCACCCCTTGTGTGACCTTGGATAAGCAAGTCGAGCACGTCCGAACCTGTTACCTCCGTTGCACAACTGGGCGTTTTTGCCTGCCAGGCAGGGCCACCGTGGGCCTCCGAGGGCACGATGTTCCAAGGGCCTGGAACATGTAAAATGTTAGCTGTTGGCTTGTCAAGAGTTCGTGGCCAGAAATTCAGATCGTTGAGAGCAATTCCGTTTCTTTGATTGACAACAACACCAACATAAGCAGCAAAGAGTGTCTGAGAGTTCAAAAAGCGAGGCCGATCTCGGGCAGAAAGGTGACGCTGGTCAATGGGCTGCAGCGAATTGAGCTGTGGCCGGTCGTGACCCTAGGGCTGACCTAAAGGCTCTTTCTTACATTTACTGTGGCAGTGACACAGGGACTGCGGCAGGATCTAGGGTGCACGGGGGATCCAGGGAGAACTACTGTGAGTCCTGGAGAAAGAAGCATTTCCTAAATTTTCCCTCTCACTCACCTTCATGCAGAACCAGCTCAGGGAAGGTCACGTTCACTCCCGCTTGCGAGCCCGGCTCTTCGGAGGAACACAGGGCCCCGTGTCGTTTCCTGCCTTGAGTTTCACTGGAAGCACGAGAGGCGAGGACGCCTGTCCCGAGCCGTGTCTGCAGGAGAGTTTAAGTTCATAGTTTAGGTTTTAAAACTGCAATTTGAGCCCATTAGAGAGATTGGGCTGTGCTGAGACACGCGGGGACCAGTGCATTAGCCTACTTCCTTCCTGTAAAGACCTGTAAAAGCCAGTGTGATTTCTGCAGAATGAGGTCACTGCCGCCAGTCATCGGCTCCGGCAGCCCCCGAAGCCCTGAAACCCACCAGACACGGGGGCACCGAGGGCTGGGCTGGCCGGAGTGGGAGCGACGCTCCCGGCCCGGTACATTAGGTGAACCAACTGATCTGAATGTCCGCAGTAACCAGACAGGGTCGCAATCAGACCAGTTTCACGGATAAGGAAGCTGCCGCTGTTCAAGGTCAAAGGGGGAGCAAGTAGGAGAGGCAGGATTCTGCTAACTCCCATCAGGGGTGGAGAAGCCTCAGAGGGAGAAAGCCTCGGGGGAGAGCCCGGAGCCTCTCAAGCGGGACAGACGGACCTGGGTCACAACCCTGCCTCTGCAGCCACGAGCCACACGGTCTTGGGCGTGTTTCTTCACTTGTGTGACCTCGGTTTCCTCCTGTGCATAAACCTCCTTCACAGGGCAGTGGGGACGATGAAAACAGACGATATACAGGGTGCTTAACCCGGCGCCTGTGTCTCAGTCTATTGAGGGGAAAAAGAACAAAGCATCTCAGAGCCTTCTCCCTGTCCCCCGGGACCTCGGTGAGAAGCTTCAGGCTGCACCTGTATCCCTCCAGTGGCTCAGCATGGCCCCACGCGTCTGTACCTCCGCGGCGGACAGCTCAGAGGGCAGCACCCTCCAGCCCGTTTCCCGGACTCTTGCCTTTTTGGGTCCCTCGGCTTCCTCAGCTAGAGGTAACGAAGTGGGCCATCCTTTGGGGGAACCTTTGAGAATAATTAGCGTGATGATTGAGAGTGCTTTGAGTTCCTGGGGGTTAAAGTTTGTCACCATGATGATCGTCCCTGGGATAGTGCATATACTTCACTCATCGCGTGTCTTCCCCAAGAACCAAGTCTTTGAAACGCAGTATTTGTAATCTGACGAATGGATGGCCCCATCCTGGTCAGCAGCCAGCCAGGTGACTTTGGAAGTAAGCCCAGGAGGGCCCCGGGCTGGCATCCCCGGGCGTCCCAAGGGCAGAATGGGGACAAGCCACCTCCTTGGGGGGCCTTTGCTCCTGAGTCAGCGAATGCCACAGCAACACAGACTTCAGAGCCCAAGAGGGATCCCGCGACAAGTAGGTTTTCCTAAGCTGTCGCTGCCAGATGGCTCGGCATCCGACGGAAGCCCGGTTCTCTCCTCCTTCCAGGTCCACGGCGCACCTGCATTCCCCTCCCCCCCCCCCCCATGTCGCTGCGGTCAGAAACCCATCCTCGATGCTCTTTGAAAGAGCACTTACTCATGGAATGCTAGCTCTGTTCTAGGTGCTGTGGAAGATAAGGAAGTTAGACATTCTGTCTGCCTCTCCTAGTGCTGATTATGGCTGCGGTCGCAGAGGGGGAGGGGCGGCAGACCATTTGAGGTGGGAGATGGGGGCCCCGGGCGAGAAGGGAGGGGGACTGTGGTGGCTGCAGTGTGGATCTGAGGGCTGCTGAGGGCCCCCTTGCCTTTCTTTTAGGGTCTCGGTGGCCCCCTGAGGCACGAGTCATGCCTATTCTTCTAGGACTCCCAATTTCGCAGTCCTGAAGCTGAAGAGGTCCACCAATGGCTATGGTTTGCGATCAGTGAATGTAAGGGGCCAGGGGCTGCTCACGTGGTGGGGGGGGGGCTGGGGCCACACGCATGTGCACATGCACATACAGGTGCGTGCACACACCCCTGAAGATCCCCGCCCTGTTGTGCAGGAGCCAAGTGGTCCTGTAGGAAGGATACGGGTGAGAGAATGGAGATACCAGTGATGGGCCCTCACCTCTGCCTCTCCGCTGGCCATTGGAAGACTTCCTGTCTAAGATCCCTTCTGGCTGATTCTGTATCCACCCCCCCCCCCCAGCAGACATCACGTTATGAAGCTGATACAAGCCAAAGCTCTTGTGTAAAGGGGTTTCTGAGATGCCTCCAGCATTGCTGTGCACGCTGCACATGTTATCCTTCGGGCCCTCCTTTTGGTCTCTTCCTGGTAGTTCTGCTGTTGCCTGAACTTCCGTGCTCTGGGTTCCTTGGAGATCTGACACGTGTGTGCGTGTGTCTCACGTCTCCCGAGAACCCGCAGGCTTCCTAGGCGGAGCTGAATGTTGGCACCCTCCTCTCAGCTGTAAGAGGGGAAAGACAGCTGAGACCGGCCAAAGGGCCATTTCTGAGTGGCATCCACAGAGCAGTCCGCTCACATTCCCCCCAACGGGAGGCACCACGGCCCGGGAGCACCATGGGCTACCCTGAGGGGCTCGTGAATCCCGCCTCTTTATTAACTGGGCTGCTGCTGGACGTAAAGTTTACCACGCAACGAGGAGCTCACGAGAGCAGGGTTACGTGACTATTTCTTCCTAAAAAATCACTCACTGCGTCGTCAGGGACAATGCTTTCCCACTACTGTGGACAATCTCTGAGTCATTTGGTCCTGAGAGAGCGACCCAGAGGCAGCCAATGGTACAGCCCGGCTAAGGGAAACAGAGCCTTTCATGATGGGGCTTTGAACAACTCAGAAACCATGGGCCGAAGCAGTGGGAGAAGAATGCCCAGGGTCAGACCAACGAGGTGGTCCTAACACCTCTGGATGGCGCTGCTCTGGGGGGGGGGCCGAAAGATGCATGCCCGGAGGTCCTGCCCCGCGAGGCATCCCACCCCCCGGGGAGGGACGGGAGTCCAGTTGGTGACTGTCCAGCTCGTCCGAGGGTGTTCGCTGCAGAGTCACCTGTGTGGTTGATTATCCTGTTTGGAGCTCCTTTAAATTAAGACAATCCACGCCAGCGCGGTCCTATCATTCTTGCCTCTGGTCTGTTTACTCCCAGCTCTCTGTAGGGAGGAAAAGGCTGGAAACTGCCTCCTAATGGCCCAATTAGTCCTAATGCTGCATAGTGTTGACTGTTTGGTTAACACCATATTGTGTACGGAACTAATTGTGGTGAAAGCAAATGAATGGTCAGGAAACAAACAGGCTACTAGAAAATAATTACTTGGAGTGTCTCTCTTTAGTAGCTGTGCGGCGGATTTCATTATAGTCAACAGCCTCTAAGCTGCTCGAAATAGTGGTATTTGTCATTTTCATAGAAACTTGATAATGACATTAATTTATCTTAATGGCCTGTTCTATTGTTATAAATAGTAAAATTAGCTTAAATTGTCTTGCTTTTGCTGGTTTTGGATGGCTGCAGAGGGCCCCGCAGCAGCCGACGAGTAGATAATTTGGTGTGCTTGACAGATTTCCAATAATTTGTTATGTGGAGCATGAGTAATGCTAGTACCATTAATGTTCATTTTCCTCTAAATTCATTACTGCCCTTTTCCCTTTTATCTTTTTTAATGTCTGGGCCATTTTTCTATATTTCAAGTGGAGCCACAGAATCTATTCATATTCAGCCAGCTATTAACATTCTGCACATAGCGAACATCCTGCAGAAAACAACTCTTTATGAAATGATGAGCCTGGTCGCTCTTTACGACAGAAAAACAGACAAAACGGGGGGCTTGTTGCTATCAGGGCCTGGGCATAATTAAGTCAAATGTAATTTTAAAGAAATTTAAATGTTTTCATTTTATGGCAAAGGTAAAACATACTCAAGGGAGACTCTAAGACGGCGTAAATGCATTCATCATAATCCCACCTCCTTTTCACGCCGCTCGTGTTTCGACCTCACGTGGCGTTTTATCAGAGGTGCGTATGCAACGGTCCCTACCGATTCGATTCTAATTAATCCCTAAAAAAATGTTACGACTCATTTCATCTCGGCAAACAGGTTGCCATAACAGCTGGAACCAACGTAAAGGCTCTTTGTCGTGAGAAGAAATCGCTAGAATCTAGTTTATTTGCTCTCGGGTCCAAATCCTTGTCTGTATGGCCCCGGGGCTGGGGGCAGACCACAAAAACCCGCTGCTTCTGCCTCTCCGCCTCTCCTGAGTAAGTCTCCCCTTCTTAGCACGTGATAAGAAGTCTCCCCAATAATGAAACGGCTGATGAGAGCTTCTCATAATTTTAGCGATGTACCCGTTTGGGCTAAGAAACGCGAAAAAGCGTGCAACGCTTCTCCCGGACAAGGGAAAGAACGTGGCAACTCAAAGCCACTCTCTCTTCCTCATCTCGGGCAGAACGCATTCTTAGCCTGCAAGCCACAGCCCCCCTCACCGGCACCGTGTGGGGCACAGCGAAAACATACGCAAGTTTGGTGAGAAATCGGCTTTTTGGGGGGGGGTAAAAGTTTTTATTCAAATTCCATTCAGTCAACACGCAGTGTTATGTCAGTTTCAAGTGTACCGTCTAGCGATTCAACGCCTCCAAACATCACCCAGTGCTCGTCAAACAAAAGTATTTCTTTTTTCCACTGATACAAACAGATTTTAAAAGCAGCCTGTTCAATAAAATCACCCAAATGTACTCCTGAGTGTCTGCCCAGGCCCTTCAAACCTTGGGGAGGGATGGAGGATAATGTACTAATAATGTGATGTATCAGAGGGGCAATTCATAAAATATTTATCCTAAAGCAGAAAATGTGCCTGTCTGCCTTGTTCATTTATGAAATAATAGTTTGGGGGAATTAGGTACCAGCTAAATCCCTTAGTCAATGTGGTTGATTTCACCCAGAGTCCATTAGACTAGGTTATGTATCTGCTAAGGAAGACGCAGCCTGTCAGTGATGCATAATGGATCATGAAAGATAAATGGAATTAGGCAATTGAATAATTAGAGTAGTGCCCACTGGAGAGGCTCTAAGTAAAGGGCTGCCTGGATTTCCATTAGAAACCTCCATTTCCATGGTTAGAAATCCATCTGGGAAAATTTGGCTGGTGCTGAAAGTTAGCGCCTGGTGGGGGAACGAAGGGGAAAGAATCTACCCCGGGGGGCATGCTGGCACCCAAGAGCCAATGTTGGGTGATTCAGGAAGGACTTGAGCCCTGCACCCTCCCCCGACTAAACTGAGTCTCCCAAGCTCCAGATTTGATGGAATTGAGCATTTCCCTGGACAGGTTGAGATCTGATCTGCTCCTCTGTCCTCAAGCTTGGAGCACTCAGCGATGCCTGCGGGGAAGGCTGCGCCGTGAAGGGTGTACCCTCAGATTGTGCGGTATACAACCTGCACAACTGCTCAGGCCACCTTTCAAGGGCCACATCTCTTAACACAGCACACAGCACCTGGCGATCGGAAGCAGCTTACCAGTGTCTGATAAGTGAACAAACGAACTACTGTGACCTTCACTGAGTCCAATGAGAAGCAAGAGAAGGTAAATTGCAAACGAAGTTGGCCCCCGGCGCGACCGATGAGGTTAAACGAATAGGTGCAGCTTTCTACAGATGCATTAGGAGAAGAGAATCAAGCCTCTGGGCCGGTTTTAAGAAAGCCAGGATGCATTTCTTCACTCGGCAAGTGTGCACTGAGCAGCTACCTTGTGCACAAGCATCGAAGCACCTGTTTGAACTCCACAGGATCTAGCTCTGTCCTGAACACCACTGCTGGACAGAAAAAAGGTTTCTGTGAAAGGTGTCACTGCACGGAGTGGGAAAGGCAAAGTCGCCCGAGTCTGAGCGTGGCGTAACCTTGGGCAACGCTGAACGCCTTCAAGCCCGTGTTTTGTGGAACAAAGTCTGTGCGGCTTTCGTTCGTGAACACGTATCTTACCGATCATCACACACATCTCAAGTCCGTCGCCTTGGCCCTATTTGACAGGGGAGGGGAGCGTGACTTCAGAGTGCTCAGGAGTTTGCTCTAATTCGATGGCTGGTGGCTAGTGACACGGGCAAGGCTCAGACTCCGGTCTGCCCAGCACACGGGCCCTGGGACAGAAGGCTTGGCTCGTCCTGCCCAGGAGGGAGGGCTCGACACACCAGGAACACGCTGGCCACACGCACGTGGACACAGTCTCCCGTGCACGTCCCTGCCTTGTAGAGCTACCCCGGGGGACAGACACTCCTGAGGAGATTCTGCTGGGGCAGCTGTGTGACGAGGCATAGCTCCAAGGAGCACGTCCTGCTCCTGGCTTCCTGGGAGGGCCGGATGCCCCCCGCCTGCTATCCCAGTATTTGCTTTATAGATATGTTTGCCCAGAGCCTGCTAGGCATGATTCAGTACCTCTCGGGGTCCTGTTCGGTAGAGACATGCTTCCGCTCCAGGTTTCTCCATCTTCATTGCTCTCCGCCCCTCTCCTCCTCCTCCTCCGGGAAGCCCTCCCGTCACCACGCTCCTCTTTCCCCTTGCTGCCTCCGTGTCCTGGCACCATCAGCCACTGGTCCCTTCTCCATCTCAACGGGCTCTTCCCCCAGCTTCTGAAGAGCAACTTACACGGGTACCCCATCCACCCAACCCCCAAAAGGGGCTACTGGAAGGACCATCACTCAGCCATTCTGTTCTGTTGGTCCCTCAGCTACTGCCTTCCCTTGCTCGTCTCCCAAGGCTGCTGCTTTTGCGAGACAATGTGGTGTTGTTCCGCTCCCACCAGCTCCCTTTCCGTCCCCTTCGGCCCCAAGCACGCCCAGTACTCGGCAGTACGCCCAGTATGCCCGGTACCACTTTTGCTGTGGTCGCTGATGACCTCCTGGTCCAGATCCAAGGTCGTCAACCCATCTGCAACATGGCGGTGACTGCCATCGTCCCCTTTCGCCCAAAGCTCTCTTCTTCCTCAGCCTCCCCCCAACGCCCCTCGGTTCTCTTCTATGTGCCTGTCTACATCTACGGTGATTCCTCTTCTCCTCCAGCCACCGAAGACGTGGTATCCCAGGGCTTTGTGCCGCGTGCTCGTCATGGGCAACCTTGTCCTCCAGGTATTGTCTCTCTGCTGGTGACCTCCAGGTCTGTGAACAGAGGCCGCTGCCCTCAGGCTCTCCCTTCTAGCACTTTCTTGCCCCCTTCTTTCTTTCCCCTCCTGACATTTCTTCGGCGCCTGCCGTATGTCTGGTCCTGTGTTTGGCTCTGGGTACAAAGAAGGGCCGGAGGATGGTCCGCTCTAGTTTCAGACCCGAATGTTTCTTCTGCGGGCCGCCCCCTCCGCCAGGAAACATGGGATCCCCCAGGCACCTCCCCGAACCTGCGGAAGCCTCCTCACTTCCCACCTGTCGCTCGCACACCTCCTCTCCTCCACACCAAGCCCATTCGGCCTGATTTCGGAGGCTTGCGCTCCTCCCTCTGTCATCGCCCTGGTGCCTCCCTCCCGTATCCCCCCAACCCGGGGCTCCCAAAGTCTCCCCACCGGTGTCTCTGCCCCAGCTTCACCCTTCATTCTGTTTTCCACACTCCGTCCCCTCAAAAAAAACTTTCTCAAATGCAAAGCGCACGATTTGTTCTTTCGAACCTTTTTTTGCGCACCTGCTCCCTGCCAGACATTGTGCTCGAGACGACGCGGTGGAGAAGCAGGCGGAGTGCCTGCCCTCCCGGTGCTTTCAGTCTGGGGGGAGAGGACAGACATCGTAGTGGTGGCGGATTTCACAAGCGAGAAGTGCCCTGAGCCACGCTCTTGTCCGGGAGCCGGGAGCCAGCTGCGGCTCTGCTCCGATCGAGCCCGAACTGCCTCCATGACGGTCCAGAGGCTTCGCCATCCGGCTCCCGCCTACATTAGCGGGGCTCATGGGCTCCCAGCCGTCACTTGTGTCCTTTGCACTCCCCCCACACCGCGTGTCACCATTCCCCGAAGACACCAGGCTCTTCCGAGTTTCTGAGCTCAGGTATGCCCTTTGCCGCCAGGAAATTGACTACTCCTTCTATTTCGCGAAGTGTCGCAAAATACACCTAACGTAGAGTTGACCATCTTCAAGCTTTTTAAGCGTACAGTTCAAGAGTGCTAAATACACCCCCGTTGTTGTGCAGCCAAACTCCAGAAATCTTTTCGTCCCGCGAACCTGAAACTCTGTGTCCGTTAGACCACACCCCCACTCCCCTCTCCCCGCAGCCCCTGGCAGCCACCATTGGGCTTTCCGTCTCTGTGAACTTGACTCCTTGAGGTACCTCGTGTCAGTGGAAATCCTACGGTATTTGTCATTTGATGCCTGGCTTATTTCTCAAAGTATGATGTCCTCATGGCTTATTCACGGTGTAGGCAGTGTTGGCATTTTCCTTCATTTTAAGACTGAATAATACTGCGTTGTACGGATATACCTCAGTTTGTTTATCCGTCCGTCTGTGGACCCTTGCGTTCCTTCTGCCTCTTGGTTATTGTGCATGATGTTGCTATGAATGTGGGTGCACAAATACCTCGTCAAGAACCTGCTTTCGATCGTTTAGGGCATATACCCAGAAGTAGCATTGTCGGATCTGGCTGTATTTCTATTTTCAATTTTTCGAAGAAATTCCACACTGCTTTCCATACGGCTGCCCTGTTTTACATTTCTACCCACAGTGCGCAATGGTTCCAATCTTTCCGCTTCCTTACCAATGCTTGCTATTTTCTGTTTGTTTGGGTTTTTCTTGATAGTAGCCATCCTAACGGGTAGGCGGTTGTATCTCACTGTGTTTCTGCTCATCTTTTAAGACCTAGCTTAAACCTCTTCTCTCCTGCCAAAATTTCTCTAATTTCCCCAGAGTTAGCATCCTGTGTGCATCGTGACACCTGTTCCCCACTCAGTCACGCTTTACGAGACTCGGTATTTATTTGCGTATCTGTGTCCCCTGCAGCGTTTGAGTTCCTAGACGGTGGTCCTGTTCGGTCAGTGAGGTGTCCTCAGCCCCCAGTTCACAATAGGTACTTCACAAATGTTTGGTGAATTAAAAGAAAGTTCTGTCATTCATATTTAGCTTAACATCGCTGTTGATTTACTAGCCTTACTTGTTATAGAGCTGTGACTTACATAAATGGGGCAGGTCTGAAGCGTGCAGCTCAGTGAAATGCAAGTTTATACTCGCGTAACGACAATCCGGGTTAAGACAGAACATTTCCAGGACCCTATGAATTCCTTTGGGTCTCCTACCAAACACCCACTCCCCAAAGTGACTCTGTAGAATTTTTTTAACCACCAGTTGCCCGTTCTTGCACGTCATATAAATGCAATCACACAGTAGTTATTCTTCAGAGTCTTACTTCTTTCTTTTCACCGGGTATCCGGAGATGCACCCATGTCACTGCATACGTCCGTGATTCATTCCTTTTTCTTGCTGAGTGGTATCTCATCGTCTGAATACGTTACAGTTCACTTAACCATTTCCCCGCTGAGGGACATATGCGTTGTTTCCAGCTTTTGGTTATCGTGATTAAAGCTGTTAAGAATATTCCTGGCCGCTGCAAATAAAGAGGCTGTGTCCCGTACATGTCTTTGGAGGGATAGAAGCCTTTCATTTTTTGCTGGGTCACGTTCTACGCGCCCGTGTGGCTTGAGCAGTTAGTACCAAATGGTTTTTCACGGCGGGTGAATGAATCTGCACCCTCACTGAACAATGTGTGAGAGTTCCAGGTGCTCCCTGGCCTCACCCACACTCGATATTGTCAGTCTTCTGATTTCAGGCGTTCGGGTGGTTGAGCAGAGTTTCTTCATGATCTTTTACGTAATTTCAAATGTTTCCTCTGCAGCAAAATTTTATTTTTACACAGATATTTAAAAATGTATGCCTCACGGTTTTTTCCTTTTATTGTCAATGTATTTACTTCCTTCTGCATTTGAGATAGGTATTTATTTATTTATTTTTTTAAGCAGGGCTTTTCAAACATAAAGATTTGAGCAGTTAGAGTAAAGCTCAGTCTTTGTAATGTGAGGGGAGCAGCAGGGGGGGGGGGGTCGGGAGGGCCGACCCAAGTCTGTGCCTTGACCCTGTGACCCCGTGACCCCATACAGGCTCTTGGTAACTCAGTTTCTTCATCCATGCAATTGGAATAATAATAGAACATGCCTCATGACGTTGTTAAATAAATTCTTGCTTAGAATAACCCCTGGCACAGAGTTAATACTCGTTAAATAGTAGAGGTAATTGTCACTCAGTTTCTTCAGTGACGCTTGTTAAAAGTTATTTCCTTTCCCATTTTTTTCTTGTTCCAGGTTAATCCCGGAAATAGCTCTCATGAAATTTAGGATACACCTGGAAGCTATGCTTCATTTTCTTGACTATTTTTTCTTGTTCTTTTTTTTTTTAACATATATTTTTTATTTATTTATTTATTTTTAAGTTTAAAAAAAATTTTTTTTAATGTTTATTTATTTTTGAGAGAGACAGAGACAGAACGCGAGTGGGTTGGGGCAGAGAGAGGGAGGCACAGAATCTGAAGCAGGCTCCAGGCTCCGAGCTGTCAGCACAGAGCCTGATGCCGGGCTCGAACTAACAAGCTGTGAGATCATGACCTGAGCCGGAGTTGGACACTCAACTGACGAAGCCACTCAGGCGCCCTGCTTTATTTATTTATTTTTGAGAGAGAGAGGGAGAGTGGAGGAGGGGCAGAGAGAGAGGGAGACAGAGAATCTGAAGCAGGCTCCAGGCTCTGAGCTGTCAGCACAGAGCCCAGCGAGGGCTCGAACTCAGGAACTGTGAAATCGTGACCTGAGCTGAAGTCGGACCCTTAACCGACTGAGTCACCCAGGTGTCCCTATTTTTCCCTGTTCTTAAGCCAATGTCATACATCCCTATTGATTATCATTTGATAATATATTTTATAATGATCTGCGAAGTGAGTTCTCTTGATCTGTTTTATTCTCTTCCCCCAGTGCAGTACTCTAGCCTATTTATTTATCTGTCCAGGTGGATTATTAGCATCATTTTTGTGAAAATCTTAGTTTTCGAGCTCTATCTCTAATGAACTGAAGGAGTTTTCTGAGCTTTACCATTCCAAATCTTACTAGCCTGAAATAGAGCCCCAAATCCCAAATTTCGATTTTTCCTTTATTTCTCTGGTAAGAATTTTATAATTTTCTTCGACAGATCTTACACCAGGTTGTTTCCCAAGCACATTTTTTACAGCTTCTGTGAATGGAATTTCTTCATTCACTCTGTTTTCTGTTTTGTCCCTCGTGCATTAGAAAGTGATGGATTTTGTGGATTCGTGTTATGCACATCCCTTTTGGGGACCTACTGATTATCCCCAGTAATTTTCAGTTTGGGGACAGAGGTGGCAAATGACAGTGGGAAGAATGTGGGCTTGGAAGCAGATGGGCCACGCTGTAGGTACATCTTGTCTCGTGATCTGTGTGGGACACTTTGGGCAAGCTGCCATCTTCCCGGAGCCCCAGAGCCTTCACTGGTGATAATACCATGCGGTAATAATCCTCGGGAGGGCTTGTGCTGGAATTCTAGAAACTTCTTTCTTTCTTAACAATCGTAGGAGCTGGGGTGCCCGGTGGCTCCATTGGTTAAGCGTCTGACTCTTGGCTTTGGCTTAGGTCGTGATCTCACTGTCTGTGAGATCCAGTCCTGAAGGGGGCTCTGTGCTGACAGAGAGGAGTCTGGGATTCCCTCTCCCCGCATCTCCCCCCCTCTCTGCCCCTCCCCCGCTCACACCTGCACCCTGCCCACCTCCTCTCTCTCAAAACCTCCTATGAGCCACTGGGTATATACTCAAAAGAATTGAAAGCAGGGTCACGAAGAGCTCTTTGTAAGCCCGCGTGCATAGCAGCCCTATTCACAACAGCCGAGAGGTGGAAACAACCCAAGTGTCCACAGATGAACGGAGAAGCAAACTGTGGCACATCCATTCAGTGGAACGTCACTCAGACTTCGAAAGCAGTGAAGTTCTGACATGTTCTATAACATGGGTGAACCCGGAGGACATCATGCTAAGTGAAATAAGCCAATCACAGACAAATCCTGTATGATGCCACTTACATGAGGTACCTACGGCAGTCAGATTCATAGAGGCAAAAAGTGGAAAGGTGGCTGCCAAGGGCTGGGGGAGGCAGAATGGACAACTGTTGTTGGATGGCGACAGAGTTTCAGCTTGGCAAGATGGAAAGTTCTGGATAGGGATGTTGGCCACGGTTGCACAACCATGTGAGTATACTTAATGCCAGTGAAAACTCTACACTTAGAGATGGTGAAGATGGTCAATTTCATCTGTTTGACCACAATTTAAAAAAGAATTATATTTTAGGGGCACCTGGGGAGCTCAGTCGATGAAGCGTCTGTCTCTTGATATCGGCTCAGGTCATGATCTCGTGGTAGTGGGACTGAGCCCCAGGTCAGGCTCTGTGCTGAGTGTGGAAACTGCTTGGGATGTTCTCTATCCCCCTCTCTCTACCTCTCCCTCTCAAAATAAATAAATAAACATCTGGGGTGTCTGGGTGGCTCAGTTCGTTAAGTGTCTGACTTCGGCTCAGGCGAGGATCTCACCGTTTGCGGGTTCGAACCCTGCGTCGGGCTCTGTGCTGACAGCTCAGAGCCTGGAGCCTGCTTTGGATTCTGTGTTTCCCTTTCTCTCTGCCCCTCCCCTGCTTGTGCTCTGTATGTTTCTCTCTCTCAAAAATAAACATTAAAAACTTAAAAAAAATAAACATTAAAAAAATAATTACATTTTCAAAACATTCAAGATGGAGTTGGCATTCTGGAAACACCCTTAGCAGGTGGGAATTATCGGTGCAAATGAAACAGACACTATGTGCCCAAAACCACTAGGGTTCAAAGGCACTAAGAAATGTTGAATTGTACGTGTTTTGTATCTCCTGGCATGCAGTAAAGGGAATCGTATTTGCTCCTTTCTTTTTTTAAAATCTTTTAAAAATGTTTATTTAGTCTTGAGAGAGAGAGAGAGAGAGAGAGACAGAATGTGAGCCGGGGAAAGGCAGAGAGAGAGAGGGAGGCACAGAATCCGAAGCAGGCTCCAGGCTCCGAGCTGTCAGCACAGAGCCCCCCGTGGGGCTCGAACTCAGGAACTGTGACATCATGACCTGAGCTGAAGTGAGACGCTCAACCGACTGAGCCACCCAGGCGCCCTGATTTGCTCCTTTCTCCAGTTAGCATGTTGGAGGGAGAATGAGTCCTTCCACAATCCCCATGGGTGGTTGTGGGGGTAGGAATTCCACAGCTGCAAATGCAGAATAATCTTGCAAATCTAGCAAAATTGACAGGGAGGGTCTGGTGAGGCTTGGTGCTAATTCTGTAATCATTATTTTATTTAATACTCGTAGCAACCCATGAGGTAAGAATTATTCCAAGTTTCCCAGCAGGAAAACTGAGGCTTAGGGAGGTCAGAGAAGAGAGAAGAAGCAGGAGATTTTGCCGTTCCTGCAAATAAGCTTCTTCACTCCCTAGGGGAGCCGGGGTTGTTATTTCTGGATGAATTTTTGTGTTTTTCCAATCAAAGAGGAGAGAATGGGTTCTTGTCTCCCAGGTTCGGGTGGACAGATGCCACTGAAGAGGCCGGGTAGACTTGGCGTGGGTCACATGTTTTCGCATGAAGCAACCACGAAGGTCAGTGGAGGTGAGGCAAGATTTGAGCTCCTTAAATCAAACACACACCTTGTCTTGTTCCTGATTTTAAGGGACATGTGTCTTTTCTGCCACCGTTAAAAAGCATGAGTGACAAAAGAAAAAAAAAACAGATCAATTGAACTTCATCACGGTGAAAACCTTGTGCTTTACTATAAAAAAAAATTAAGAAGGCAACCCATAGAATAGAGGACAGATAGTTGCAAATCATACATCTGATAAGGGACTTTTTTCCAGAATATATAAAGAACTCTCGGGGCGCCTGGGTGGCGCAGTCGGTTAAGCGTCCGACTTCAGCCAGGTCACGATCTCGCGGTCCGGGAGTTCGAGCCCCGTGTCGGGCTCTGGGCTGATGGCTCAGAGCCTGGAGCCTGTTTCCGATGCTGTGTCTCCCTCTCTCTCTGCCCCTCCCCCGTTCATGCTCTGTCTCTCTCTGTCCCCAAAAAAATAAACGTTGAAAAAAAAATTAAAAAAAAAAACTCTCACAACTCAACAATGAAAAGACACACAACCCGATTTAAAAACGGGCAAAGGATTTGAATACACGTTTGTCTGAAAAAGGTATACAAATGGCCAATAAACACATAAAAAGGTGTTCAGCACCTGGGTATAGCTCACTCTGCTGAGTTGGTTGACTTTTTTTTTTCCTAATTTTTTAAAATGTTTATTTATTTTTGAGAAAGAAAGAGAGACACAGAGTGTGAGTGGGGGAGGGGCAGAGAGAGGGAGACACAGAATCCGAAGCAGGTTCCAGGCTCTGAGCTGTCAGCACAGAGCCCGAGGCGGGGTTAGAACTTACCAACGGTGAGATCATGACCTGAGTCAAAGTCGGACACTCAACCAGACTGAGCCACCTAGGTACCCTGAGTCGGTTGACTCTTGATTTTGGCTCAGGTGATGATCTCACGGTTGGTGGGTTCAAACCCTGCACTGGGCTCCGTGTTGATATCTTGGAGCCTGCTTGGGATTCTCTCTCCTGCTCTCTCTGCCCCTCCCCTGCTTGTGCTTTCTTTCTCTCTCTCTCTAAATAAATAAACTTTATATATATTAGTTTATATATATGTGTGTTATATATTATAAGTTTATGTATATATAGTTTATATATAAGCTATATATATAACCTTATATATAAAACCTTATATATATATATATATATATATATAAACATTATATATAGAGAGAGACAGAAAAACAGTTTGACAGTTTGTCTAAAAGTTAAACACGGAATTGCCATATGACCCAGCAATTATACTCCTGAGTATTCATCCAGAAGAATTGAACGCACATGTTTACACAACAATTTGTACATGAAGGTTCATAGCATTCTTCATAACAGCCAAAGTGGAAACCATCTAATGGCCATCAACTGATGACCAGATAAAGTACAGGATATCCCTACAGTGGAATGTTATTCAGCTATAAAAAGGAATGACGTACTGATACGTGCTAAATGTAGATGAACCTTGAAAATGTAATGTTAAGTGCAAGGATCCAGTCATAAGAGACTGCATGTTGCGTGATTCCAGTTATACGAAGTGTCCAGGATAGGCACATCCTTAGAGATAGAAAGTAAACTAGTTGTCTGGGGAAGGAGAATTAGGGATTGATTGTTCATAGGTACAGGGGCTCTCTTCGGGGTGATGAAAATGTTCTGGATTTAGTGGTGATGGTTGCACAACTTTGTGAACGCACTAAATGGTACACTTTAAAAGGACAACTTCTATGATTTGTGAATTTTCTCAATGTAAAGAATTTTAAAAAACCCAACGGGACGTCTATGCAATAGCAATAAACTTAGAAAATGTAATATAAACATATATTATTTACGATAACAGCAAAAGCATCAAATGTGTAGATATAAATCTAACAACATCAAATTTGTTTCTTTTTAGAGAAAAAAATTAAAAGCCATTGAAACACTTATTTATTACAAAAAAGGAAGACTTAAAGCATATTTTACAAGACCAAAATCAATGTAGAGAACAAAATCAATGTAGAGAACATGAAGTTCACGGATAGAAGATACTGACATTGTAAATGTAATATTGTGAAGACATCAGTTCTCTCTGAGTAATTTCAGTGCAATTCCAATCCAAATCCCAACAGGCTTATTTAAGGAAGAAGGATTATTCAAGGAATTCAGCAAGCTGAATCTACAATTTTATGTAAGGGTAAAGAACCAAGAATAGACAAGGAATTCTTAAAGAAGAAAAAAGTGGAGGGACTTTCATATTAAATATAAAGTCTCGTTATGCAGCTATTATCATAGGAGGGAAAATGAAGTTGGGTCTCCGTCTGACATGATGCACAAAGACGAGTTCTGACAGAAGAAAGACTAATGTGAAAAGCAAAACCTAAATATAGAAGAAAGTCATCATGATGTAGACACAAGGAAGAACTTCTTAAGCAAGTTCCCCAAAGTACTAATTATAAGTGAAAAATGCAACTACATTACAATTAAGGATTCTATTCATCAAAAGACAAGATAAAGGGAATTGAGATAACTTACATGAAATGCACAGTGGTATCCTGGATTGGCTCCTGAAACAGCAAAAGGATATTGCTGGAAAAACTGGTGAAATCTGAAGAAAGTCTAGAGGTTAGTTAATAGTAACAGATACCAGTGTTGGTTTCTTGGTTATGACAAAGGCACCTTGGGGGTGTAAGATGTCAACACTGGGGAAAACTGAGTGATGAGTAGATGGTAATTCTCTGTACTATCTTTGCAACTCGTTTGTAAATCTATATTATTCCAAATTAAATGTTTATTTTGAGAGAGAGAGAGAGCCCATGCATGTGTGTGTGTGTGTGTGTGTGTGTGCATGCACAAGTGGGAGAGGGGCAGAGAGAGAGGGAGAGAGAGAATCCCAAGCAGGCTCCACATTCAGTGCAGAGCCTGACACGGGGCTCGATCCCATGAACCATTAGACCAGGGACTGAGCTGAAATCAAGAGTTGGACACTTAACTGAATAAGCCTCCCTGGTGCCCCCAAAGTAGAGTTTATTCATAAGCTGGGAATTGGGTTTTAGAATATATGTAATCAACTAAGAATTATTTTTAAAGAACAATAAAAAGTCGATAAGAAATAGTCATACCAGGGCACCTGGGTGGCTCAGTTGGTCAAGCGTCCGGCTTCGGCTCAGGTCATGATCTCGCAGTTTGTGAGTTTGAGCCCCGCGTCAGGCTCTGTGCCGACAGCTCGGAGCCTGGAGCCTGCTTCGGAGCCTGGTGTCTCCTTCTCTCTCTGCCCCTCCCCCACTTGTGTTCTGTCTCTCTCTGTCTATCAAAAATAAATAAATGTAAAAAAAAAAAAAAGAAGAGTATTCACAGTAGCACGGTTCAGGGTAGACAAAAACTAGTAACAACGGCAATGTCCATCGTGGGAGAATGGGTAAGTATATCGTGATGAGATTACCCAGTGGAATATTATACAGCAGTGAAAATGGATGACTGTTAGCAACATGCAAAAGTAGGGATGAATCTTAAAAGAAACGTGAATCAAAAGAAGTCTCAGAAAAGCCAACGTAGAGTGTAATACTTTATGGAGTTCAAATCAAGCAAAACGAAGCCTCATGTTATAAAACTACAGATGAAAAAGCAAGGAGTTGATAAAGAGAAAATTTCGAAAAGTGGTTATCCCAGGGTTGAGGATGAGGCACGGGGGTGCATTCATGGAGGGACCTTCTTGTTCTTGTGACCTTGGTGACCTTCTTGGTGACCTTGGTGACCTTCTCGTTCTCAGGCCAGGTGGTGGGTTCATGGTGTTCATTGTATTATGATGCCTCAATCTTATAGGTATTATTTTGTTTCTATTACATATTCTAGAATCATTAAAAACTGAAAGATAGGTTAAAAAACAAGTCACAGGCAGAGTAAGCATGTTTCCAAAATTTATGAGAGCATTTAAAATTTTTTCTTAATGTTTATTTAGTTTTGAGAGATGGGGGTGGGGGGAAGGGGCAGAGAGAGAGGGAGACACAGAATCCAAAGCAGGTTCCAGACCCTGAGCTGTCGGCACAGAGCCCGATGTGGGACTCGAGCCCGCAAACCGTGAGATCGTGACCCGAGCCCAAGTCCGACGCTCAACCGACTGAGCCACCCAGGCGTCCTGAGAGCATTTTCTTTTTTTAAAGCTCTAGTCTTGCTGGAGGAAAATGGAATCTCTGAAGGTTTTCAAGAGACAGTGGGAGCATCCACATGCCTTCTCAGCTGGAATTTATGCCAAAACTGGAGCAAAGGCTGCTGGCCTCAGGTTGTCCAGAGGGCATGGGGGGTGAATTACACGTGTGATGCCGATCAGGTCCCCAGCAGACCTCCACTAAGCGTCCACAGGGCGGGGACCCCGCCCCGCCCCGCCCACGAGGACCTTACAGCAAGTGGGGGGGCCTTGCTGCGCTGAGAAGGGGTCCGAGAGGGCCCAAAATGATCTGCTGGGAACACAAGCAGAGCCTGTCACGCCCTGCACTTACTTGCTCCAAGGGCTGCCCCTGAGCCCCGGGGTGAAGCTCCACCTGGTTCCGGGCAGGATCCTCCCTCCTCTGGTCCCAGCCCTTCGCAGCCGCAGGTGGCCTCACGGTTCTCCCGGCCACTGTCTTACCGAGGTCCTTGCCTTCTGGAATATACCTGAGCTCTTCTTCCCCGGGGCTTTTCCGCGCTCTCTCTGGACTGTCTCCAGCCGTTTGCTCTCACCCACCGAGGCCCACGGACCCACGCAGTCTCCTCAAAGAAGCGTCCTGTGGACCCTGGGCTCCAGTAACCCTTGGCTGCAGGCGTCTGTAGAGCCCCGTACCCCCTCCGCTCCGGGGTGACGGCGTCAGTCTCGTTCACCCCGGGAGCAGCAGCTGCGCCCCTCGAGGTTTGCCGGATTGGCCGCGTGTATCATAAGCGTCCCGTGCAGATCACAGAGGAGGAAGCGACCATTTGGGCGCGGAGGGAGGAGATAGAAGGCGTTCGGGATCCAGGGTCATGTCCGTGCCTTGCATCAGCTTCCAGTTCCTGGGCTTTGGCTGCACCACCGGGTGTCCCCAGTGGGCGGGCTGAGTCTCCCTCAGGTGCTGGGGAGCCACGGGCTCAGTTCTCCAGCTCCCTGTCTGTGACGCTGGGAGGGGGGAGCCGTCGTGGGCTCCGTGCTTCCCTGGTTCCGGCAGAAGGTCACCCCACCCAAGGCGGTCTTCCCGTCTGGAAGAGACTCTGCGTCAGCCTGGGAGGGCTACCGGCCACCTCGTGCCCAAATTGCAGGGCACCGTCAACCCCACCCCAGGGCTGGAGTTTCTCCTCTTAGCCCAGTCAGGCCTGGCCTGTTCACAGTGGCAAGTCCCCGGCTGCAAAACCCATCTGGTGCAGAGATCTCTGTGCTCAGGAAGAAAAGGGACACAGGTGCGTGGGAAGTCCGCAAACTCCGTAGCTCAGCACCTGCAAATATGAGAGAAAGACCAGTCGTGGCAATGCCTTTGGGCGTGGTCTTTTTGAAATTCATCAAGGGGCACATTCATGGCCTGTGCATTTTTACTGTACGTACATTATGTTTACATTTTTTGAAGTTTATTTTGTGTGTGAGAGAGAGGGCGTGAGCAGGGGAGGGGCAGAGAGAGAGGGAGAGAGAGAATCCCAAGCAGGCTCCATGTTATCACCACGGAGACCGACCTGGAGCTTGAACCCAGGAACCGTGAGATCACGACCTGAGCCGAAACCAAGAGTCGGACGCTTGACTGACCGAGCCACCCAGGTGCCCCGGTCATGTTTACATTTTTTGGATGTTAGGAAAACGTCGTGGGCAATTGTCAATCCCCTTTCTAACTTAAAACACGTTGAAGAAGTTGGATCCGGGGACGGTCTGGCTGAAGGTCCTAGACTTCGCTGTTGCTGAGGGCTGATGGGCTCCCGTGGTTGAGCCACCGGCTGGCACCTTCCTTGCTCACGGCCCGGAGACATTCTCCCTCCGGGGAGGGGCCCACTCCCCAGTCAATGGCAAAAGCAAAGACGCTTGACCTTTTTCTGTCAACCCCAGGCCAAGGAACGCAAGTGTGAAGAGGGCCCCAAAGCCCTTCCGTGCGTGTCTTTGTCCAGCACCGAGTCTTTCAAGCTTTGGAAAACGTTCGTTGTTGGGTAAGACGAGTAAGGAGGTCCCTGCACGTGGACCGCCTGTCCATCCACGCGCATTCTCTCGGAGGCCCCTCCGGTCCTTGGGGCTGTTTTCTAGCGCCCAACTGAGCTGAATCACCATGCTTACGCTGCTTGAAAATCGGAGGATGAGCGAGTGCCAGAGCTGCGTGGCTTCCCGGAGAACATTCTGCCGGAGAAACTATCATGGACATTAGTCTGAATCTCAAGCAGCGTTGAGTTGGAGCCGGGTCCTACCAGCCCCCAACAGCCACCGCTGCATTCAGTGACACCACGTTGATGGCCTGAAAGTGGCCGCAATGGGAGTGTTCAGACCAGGGGGCAGCGGGAGACGCTCCCCATCAGGACTTCCCCTCAGCTCCCCCACCGGACGCAGTTTAGCGGCACAGCACTGACAAGTCGAGTTCGATGCGTGAGTCAGAAATCAGTGAGCCTTGGTGGGTTGCCACTGGCTTGCTTTTAAAGCAAGCTGTGGCTCCGGAAGCCGTCGCACGGACGCGTCCTCACGGGGCGTTCGGAAGGCGGTGTTCTCCGGGTGTCTGTTTCAGCAAAGTAACAGAAGACACTCTGGCCCAGAACTGGAGGACAGTTTGCAGGCTGTCACGAGAGACTCTTTGCTCAGTCACGCTGGCACAGTCTGCCGGCCACCCAGAGCCCCAGGTGAGGGAGGGGAGCATTGCTATGGGGAGACAGCCGGGCAGACTCCCCAAGACGACCCGGCATCCCCAGAGTGCCTGTGGGTGTCACTTGCCCACCTCCGTCAGGGGCAAACAGCAGTGACCTTCTACCAGGAGGAAATCCCATCATGCCTTTGGCCACAAAGCTTTCCACAATCCTTGTTTGGCTCGTGGGATTGCAACACCGGACCTTGAAGCAGGTGCCGTTACCGGGCAAGGAAACAGGCTGAGTGTAGAAAATGGCTGCCACAGGTCACATCTGGCTCCAGATTCCCTTTTTCCAGCTCCACACCATGCCCAGCCCGTCTGGGGCTCTGCTCATGTTCCCCCCGGAGCAGCAGCAATGCTTACAACGTGGGACCAACCACAGTGCAGGGAAAGGAGCCCTGTGGCAAGGAGACAGCGATGGTCATGACCGAAATGCTGGCTGTTCCTCTGAACCGCCAACAAGGCCCCCCGCCCTGCAGGAGCCGAAATCAGGCTGGAGGAGAAGCCTCTTCACTAAGGAAGGAAGCACGCTTGATTTCCTTTCCTTTTTTTTAAAATCATTAACTGCGATCTATCGCTTTCCCCTATGCCTTGCCACCCCATTTCTTGTCTGTCAGCCTGCGTGGTGGGCACAGTGAGAAGGCGGGGACAGCACTGGATTGGGGTTGGGCGATGGTCCTGGATCTGCCCAAGTCTGGAAAGTCTTCACCTGCCACTTCCGGGACTCGGACCCGTCCGTGATCCACAACTCCCCACCCTCTCCTATCCTCTGCCCAGTGTCCCTCGCTGGGGAGCAGACCATGTGGCTCAACGCCCTGTCACTATTAGCCAAGTTCCATTAATAAAGGCAACTCCGGCCCAGAAAGTGCAGAGGGACCCCACCGTAGGGACTGTCAGCACAGCAATGTGCTCTGTAGAATACGGCTATTCTCTACAGCCCTATTCTTTTCCATTCCAGGGACGGTCCCTACAGCCGTCCCCGGAATTGTGCTTTGAGCCGATTGTCAGAAGTACCCTACAACAGCTGCCTCGGTTCTCTGCATGCTTTTCTCAGACCTACCCTCCTTCTAGAAAGAAAGGGGGCAGGAGGAAAAGCCTTTACCCTTGTTGATATGACCTCCAACACCAATGGCGCTCCAACACTCTTTCCTCAAACATCCGCCACCAGAGACTTCGCTGCAAGCCCCGGTGCTACCCCAAGGAGCATGGAGGACTTGATGGAGAGACTTGGTCCCTGAAAACACCTCTCGGTCCCAGTGGCACCAGCCAGCATCTCAGAGTTGGAAGGGTCCTCAGATGTCACCTCATCCAGCTTCTCTCCCAGCGCAGGACCCCTCCCTACATCCCCCTGGTCTGCAGACGAAACTTTCCCGAGATCCGGTTACATGCTGAAGCGCGTGGAATTGTAAGGAACTCCCCCTCCCTCGCCCTGAGTCCCACCTCCCTGTGATTCCCAGTGGCAGCACCAGTTCGGCCCCCCGGAGACGCAGAACATGTCTGCTCGCTTCCAGACAGGCAGTCTTGCAAATTTAGGAAGACAGCAGGTGTGCGCCCTGGGTTATTCGCGGGTGAACATCTCCAGTTTCCTCAATCATACGTCAGATGACACGGTTTTCAGAGCGGCCCTCTGGACACAGTCCAGATCCCACAAGGCCTGGACGCCATGAGCCTAGGACAAAGGACCACGGGGGCCACTCCCTCCCTTTCTGTAGACACGTCTCCAACGGGCTTACTACAGCTGGAAACTGCACCAGGAGCAAGTGACCTGTTAATTCATACGGGATTTGTGGCTGCCTAGAATTTCCAACCTCACCCCCATCTTGACGCAGTTCATTACTTGAAGTGACATGAAGCATTTTACCTCTTAAAAGCTTATCCGTTCCCTATCAGCGCATCGGGATCTTTTTCTTGTCCTGATATTTGGTCATCTAACCTATAAGCCACGCCCCCCCTCCAGATTTGTGCCGTTTTGAGGTAAAAAGTCACGTAGGCTTCCCCAAAGATAGAACTCTGACTTGCGACGTGACAGTCCCTTCTCCCTTGACGCTGAAGCGGTGAAAATTGGTTAATATCATTTTCCAACCGCGTCTTAACAGCTCTGATCGTAACAGCATGAATTCCACATCTCAGAAATCTTTTTTTTTTTTCTTTTAAATCACTTTTGCCATGGAGACTGTGCTGGCAGACCATTTCACCCTTAGTTCGGAGGGGCCGGGGAGTTCTTGCTAAGGTGTTTGTACTGGGCCGAACGCCCACTGCGTGTGCAATGTCCGTAACTGCCTCTGACTTTTCCAGAATCTTCTACTAGGTTCTAGGTGTAATGTTTCTATGTGGCTCATCTTCCTAGTGGTTCGTGGGTGAGTGACACAAGGAGTGATGGGAGTGTGAACACACGCAGCGTGCAACGCCACAAGGAGACACAACTGTGCCTTCCACAGTTGAATTTCTGAGTGAGGAGAGGCGGAGAGGGGGTCTTCGCCCCTTGTGCGTCTTTCTTAGCAATTGTTCATGTTCTTTTCGTTCTTATCCCTCTTAGTTTTCTTGTAACCACCAGCGCCCTGACTCGTCTAATTGTGAACTTTCTCCCTAGGCCTACAACTTATGAAGATGAGATCTGAGCCCCCCACCCCTGCCCTCCACCGAAGCAGGTCGGTTTGGATTTGGTGGGAAGGAGTCAAAATCGAGCGTCCGGAGCCGAAGCGTCCCTAAAGTCCCTTCTCAGCGACAGGACCAGGCATGGAGGTAGGAACAGAGGTGGACGGAGGGAGGGTGCAGACGCCGGCATCCCGAGCCTATATCTCCACTGCAGGTGTCTCGAATGGGGAGGGACTGCCTGGCCGGAGGAGGTACACCAGGCAAGTTACTTTACTTAATTCTACATCTACAAAACGGGAACGAGAATACTACCTTGCAGGGTTTGGTTTGCTCTGGGTCGGTCGGCCGGTCTCCACTTCTCTCTCCTTTTCCAGCTCAGTGTCCGTGGAGGACGCTCAACTTGGCTGAACATGTTTCTTGGTTGTCAAACAAGGGGACCCATCTTGGTGCAAGGTCTCTGGCAGGGCTAACTACCACGTGCTAGATTATTTACCTGAGTCCGGCTTTCAGGGGAGTAACACGCGGACTGAGGTGCGGTTAATCATTCGCTAAATAGCTTAGTTTTTATTTCAGAGAAACACCCACTGCTCAGAGTGCATATGAGAAAGGTTTGCATCGTATGAATTATTTTCCCATTTGAAACCCAGAATCTCGCTCAAATGGCTTTCCAACCCATATTGTACTGAAGTATCCTGTTTGTTCCATTAACTATTCACAGAGTCAACTGGGGAACCGTTGTTATTAATTTCAATGGAAAGCTAAAATGCAGTTCATTTTCTATAATTGCAGGCCCACGGTCTAAAGAGCCAGCAAAAGCTTTTAATCTGAGGCATTTTTAGAGGAGTATGATCAGAATTACATTGAACATCTTTTGAAGGTACATAATTATGAAAACCTCAATAACACTGACATTCAAAGAGCCCTATACCGTAGAGGCTCAACTCACATACGGTGCACGGGCAAGCTGGGTTCCTGTTGGTTACTCATGATGGAGAAACGCCCGTGGGAAGGTCGACGATGTCTGCGCACGTTGCTTTTCTGGTGTATTCGAGCTATGTGAGCTCCTCATACCACACGGGAGGGGGAGGGGACATACCCACCCCCCTTCTATCCGTAACACGAAGTTCCTAGCTTCAGAGAGCCCGCGCTGGGCAGGGGGCTGCAAACACGGGGGAGGAAGTGAGGGTGGGCACTCCCTCCTGCCACCAGAGGGCGTGAGAAGGCGACACAGTTAATCCTGGGATGCTGATGCTCGGCGGCTTCAGAACCCTAAACCGGTGCCTCCACTTGCTGCTGTCCCCCAGACTACTCAGGAGTCACACGTTTGGTCAAGGCTGTTGGTCACAATTCCTGTTGGTCACAATTCCATCCTGTTGGTCATCGTGTTGGTCACAATTCCATGACGATGGGGCCCCACACCTTCTCTCGCCCCTATCGAGAAGGACAGTAACGGAAAGAAGGGGAGGGACCCCGAGCAGCCACCGTGAGCCACCTCTGCCCCCAGGCAACTCAAACACCATCACCACCACGACGATGGGTGGCCTTGAGGCTGTGGCCCAAGGAGAGACGTCCGCTTCCATTCGAAACTGAAAACCACTGTACAAACGCACCCGCCAGCCCTCGCTGCTGAGCGAGGGGAATACAGGGCTGAAAGAGGCGCATCAGCCCTGTTTCAGGTCAGCGCAGACACTTTAAAAATATTTTTTTAAATGTTTGTTTATTTTTGAGACAGAGAGACAGGGAGCACGAGCAGGGGAGGGGCAGAGAAAGAGGGAGACACAGAATGGGAAGCAGGCTCCAGGCTCCGAGCTGTCAGCACAGAGCCCGATGCGGGGCTCAAACTCGTGAACCGTGAGACTATGACCTGAGCCCAAGTGGGACTGAGCCACCCAGGCGCCCCAGCCTTAGTCTGTGAATCAGACTAAGGAACCTGGGCTTTATTCAGAGGGCCACGGGGAGCCAGAGCAGTTCTAGAGCAGGAGGGTGACATGGTCAGATGCCCGATTGAGGAGGCCCGCCCCGGGCCCTTGTTGTCATCACAGCTGGGTGGGGCAGAGGGGCCAGCTTAACCACTGCGATGCTGGGAGTTCGTGAAACAAACACACATGCCCCATGGGTGCCCCTTGCTCCCCGCCCTGGCCCTAGGGGGCCACCCTCGGCAGTCTCTTTCGATGGTGGGGAGGAAAACATTAGAATTCTATTCGTTTTTTCCTAAAACAAACCAACAAAAACTTTGCAAGTAGTTAAAACACTGATGGGTGCTGGCACCCTCATCCTCTCCTTATGGCAAGCTCACAGGTCGTGTGGCTGGCCAGAAAAGCCAGTAAAAAGAGAGGGTGGTCCTCCAAGAAGGGTGTCGGGGGGAACCCTCACAGCTCCACTCATTTTCAGTTGCGTTGTGACTCGTCACAGTTTGTGTGGGTCTGGTTATGTGGACGTAGGATTCTATTCTTTGAGGTTAGCTGTACTGAACCTTGAAGAAATGGACGGGTGGCTTTAAAGAGATCACTGCGAAGAAACTGCAGATTGACAACATCAGTACCGAAAGCAGACGTGGACACAAAGTGACAGCGGAGACCCCTGCTTCTCCGGGGGCGAACCCTCATCATCCAGCCGGCAGGGAAGGCAGCCGGGCCCTCAGGCCACCTGGCAGTCCCAGGCCACCAGCATTTATTTTCGAAAAGCCAACAAATCCGTCATTTCAAGAGAAAAATGCTTTAATGATCAGTGGGAACAGAATTCTTTTTCTTTTAATGTTTACTTACTTATTTTGAGAGAGAAAGAGCGTGCCTGTGCACCTGTATGCGGGTGAGTGGGAGAGGGGCAGAGAGAGAGCGAGTGAGCGAGAGAATCCGAAGCAGGCTCCTGGCCGTCAGTGCAGGGTTCCATCTTGCAAACTGTGAGATCGTGACCTGAGCAGAAATCAAGAGTCGGACGCCTACCCGACTGAGCCACCCAGGCACCCCAAATTCTTTTTTTTTTCCCTAGAAGAAACGTATGCTACTGACACAGCCTTTTGAAAATGGGATGTTTGCAAATGTCTTCCTGTTAGGGCGTTTTTGTTGGCGAAAGAAAGGTTAGATTTACAGTTGTAAACTTCAAAAACTCTCACACTCTACTCTGAGTGGAAGCAGAATTTTCTAATTATGTGAAAATCAACCCCCTCTTCTTACGGTATTTTGAAACCACTTGTCAAAGATGTAAAATTGCAGGGCGCCTGGGTGGCTCAGTCGGTTAAGTGTCCGACTTCGGCTCAAGGTCATGATCTCGTGGTTTGTGAGTTCCAGCCCCGCATCAGGCTCTGGGCTGACAGCTCGGAGCCCGGAGCCTCCTTCCAATTCTGTGTCTCTGCCCCTCCCCGATCGTGCTCTGTCTCTCTGTCTCTCAAAAATAAATAAATGTTAAAAAAAATTTTTTTAAACGTCAAATGGAAAGAGCTCTTAGTATGCAAAACTGGACCGACATCAGAGAAGGTGGAAATTTGCAGTTACATTGAAGCAACACCGTGTCTCATTGGTGGATGGATACAGACGTGAGTATGGGGAGAAACCAGTCTCAGAGATGTATGATAGCCCAGAACCAACATAAGTGAAATTCCAGAACCAGTTCTTCTTGATGCTGTATCACCAAATACAAAAGTAAGTTTTGGGGGGGGGGGGGGAGAAAGAATGATGTATATCCAGTCAGATTGCATTCACTAAAAATTATTAATAAATACTTTAGCTCAGTTGGTGGACTCTGTGACTCTTGATCTCGGGGTGGTGAGTTTGAGTCCCATATGGGGCATGAGGTTACTTTAAAAAATTAAAGTAAAAAATAAATGCTTCAGTGGGAGAAAACATTTTTTATACTTTTAATAAACTAAAGCCATTTAAGCATTTCTTTCTTGTTTTTCTTCTATTTTCCCATTCTGTCTTACAACAAGTGTCTGTATTAGCTGAGTCATATCTATATTAATAGACGGATGTCCGTATATTGACGGGGTGAATCATCCTAACTCTTTCCTGGGGGGGGGGGTGCACCCTCTTAAAAGTCTGGAGAAACCTGCTCTGATGAGCAAGCACGGTTTGTGTCCCTTGTGGTCTCCCTCCCGCAGGCCTGCCTGACCCCAGGGCACAGCAGCCCCAGAGAAGTGTTATGCAGGATACCCCCTCTCCCCAACCTCCGCCCCCCTGCTCTCCTTTGCGTGGCAGGAAGAATCTTGGGTGCCTGTCTGGTATCAGCGAGGAGTGCTCTCAGCTAGGGAGGAACTTGGACATTTTTGCATGGAGAAGGTTGTCCTGGACACAGATAGCCGGGAAGAGGAGTGAAGGCGAATGGGACACGCAGGACCACGAGGGATGAGCCGTTGGTACAGCCCCTGCATTCGGCACATCACAGGAAGACGAAGCGGGGAGGAGGGGGTCGGGGGTCAGTGGGAGCAGGTGTGGGAAGGGCAGGGAGGCCACGGCTGCCAAAGGGGACCTGGATGGCACGCCTCTCTCAGCAGGTGCATCACCTGCAAAGGCTGGGGCACCGATCTGTGCCTTCCCTGGGGCAGCCACCTTGGAGGACTGAGCAACAGCAGAGCCTTGGCCTAGCCTCAGTTGCTCCAAGTACTTTTGCCCAGGTGAGGCGTCCACAAGCGAGAACGTATGGTACAAGAAAGAAAGAAAGAAAGAGAGAGAGAGAGAAAGAGAGAAAGAAAGAAAGAAAGAAAGAGAAAGAAAGAAGGAAAGAAAGAAAGAAAGGAAGAAAGAAAGAAAGGAAGAAAGAAAGAAAGAAAGAAGATAAAGAGAGAAGCAAAGCCCAGGTGGGGTGCTAACGTGGGCCTTCCCTGGGGGCGGGGCCTGAGGAGCCTGAGAGCTGGCGGGAGCCCTGGGGGTGGTGTAAGAGGAGCACCTGGGGGGGGGGGGGTGGGAAGTGAGTGCCCCCCCCCCCCCCCAGGGCTGGGGTGGGGGGATCCGATATGAGAGAGAAGAGAGAAGGATGGAAATCAAGGAACCAGGGGCTCCGCGTGTCCCGGGGTCGGGGGGGGCGGGGGGGAGCGGAAGTACACAGTCAGACCCTTGAAATTCAGCCACAAACGAAAACCCAGCCAAAGCGCAACAGGAAAGAGCTGTGGGAAAGAGATCCAAGAGACAAAGAGGGTGTGGTTCAAAGCCGTGTGGTTTTCGGGCTGGGGAAGCAAACAAGAAACAGAAGGAGCAAAGAAAGCCAGGACGAGAGCCGAGGAAATGAGAATGGGCACAAGACAGAGACAGAGAGGAGGGGCTGGGGGCTGGGGGGCCGCGGGTGGGAAACCCTGGCTGGGGATTCTCTCATTAGCTGGGGGCTTTGCTTAGACTGAGCTGTGTCAGTGTCTCCCTCGTGCATCCACAGACCTCCCCGTGCGAGGCCTTGTGGGGGTGCCAGCGGCCAAGACCGGCACTGACCCTGACCGCCGTGGGGTCTACACAGGTGGGCTAAGCAGGGGGTCTGCCCATTCCTGGCGGGATCACCCTGAACCTTGCCGGAGAAAGCTATGCTTCTTAGAGCCCCGGAGGCCCGGCACCCAGGGTACCCAGACCTGCAGGACGGCGGCCGGGCTGGTGGCACCTTTGGAGAACGGGCATTTTTGTCAACGATACGTGATGTTTCTAAGCAGTCCTTTCTTCTGAACGATAGGAAATCCCATCCATTAGATTACATGAAAATAATCACGCACCGAATACGGTTCTTATCATCAAGTAAACTGGGACAGATCGTACATTCTTCCCAGGGGGGCAGGAACCGGCCGGGGAGAAGCTGATTGATTCCGCTCAGGGCCCGACCCCCCGGGTCTCCGGTTCAGTCTTCCCCTTGCCGCCCGGCCACGTCAGATGTCAGATGGTGACAAGGGCAACATGACCAACGGGGAGGCAGCTGTCAGACAGGAAGACAAAGGCAAAGGCAGGGTCAGAAGAGACATTTCTGCTCCCTGGTGGGTGCTCGCACCCCAAATCCCAGGGGTCACCCCCTGCTCTGGGATCCGGCGTGGCCCCTCTGTGCCTCAGTTGTGGAACCGGCTGCGGTATTCACCTTGAAAGCCTGGGAGGAGTGAGCGGACACACATGTGAAAAATGCTCGGCATAGGCTCGACTTTCCATAAATGTTAGTTGTAATTTCACTCAACCGCAGAAACCAAAGAAACCGTTTCGGGTTGAGACGCTGTAGTTACCGGAGTTCTCTGAATCCCTTACTGAATTTCAATGTCAAGTTCTCAGCCTACGGCCTCTGAGTCCTCAAGCGCACTTGAGAAATGCTGCCGAGATATGTCATGCCGGATCCAAGAGCAGGAACTGAGACGGCCCCTCCGATGCAGTTCCCTGTTTAGAAATTAAAATGGAAGCTTGAAAGTAAATAGCTCGGATGAGAGGATGGCTGGAATAAGCCGGTATGCTATTAGGAACCAAGAATGTCCGTCTTTTTCAAAGTCAAGGGTAAGGGTAAACCAGCACACAGATTGTAAACAGTCTGCAACCTTGCAGAGTGCCTACTCGGTAGGAATGTTAACTCCTGGTCCCTCCAAAGGCCCAACAGGGGACAGTGACATTATTCCCTTTCATCGGAGTCGGACACCGTAAACCTCCCAAGGGACAGGGCTGGCCTACTCGCTTCCGTTGTCCGTTGAGTGAAGATGGCCTGTTGCAAAGCACCCCTCCTGGGAAAGGCAGCTTACGGAGGAGGAAGGCAGTCCTCTCCCCAGCTTCCCACACAAGCCCTGTGACCAGGGCACCGATGGAGCGTGCTGAGGGTAGGGTCCGGGCGGAGGCGGCGGGCGGGGACGCTGGGCTGCGGGCTCTGGTTTCTGGTGCGTAGTTTGCCGTTTGCCAGTTACGTGCAAGCGGGTAAGTCCCTTAACCTCAGTTTTTCTTCATCTGTCGAACGGGAGCCGTCTGCGTATACCTAGTACGTCTCCTAAGGTTGTCATGAGGCTCGAATGACAAACTGCTACTCCACGCCACACGTGGGAAAGTAAAGTGCTGCTGTCGGAACGTAGTTAGACGGTCGCCCGGTGCTGTTGACGGCGGCCATCTGTCACCTGCACAGAGAAAAGGTAGCAAATTTGCCTGAAAGGGCACCACGGTAGATAAGCGGCAATAAACCACATTCTCGTGCCTCCTGTAAGAGGCTCGTATGACGTCAGGCCACGGAGGCCTGGCTTGTGATGGCCTTTTTTCCCACTTCTGCGCTGTTTTGTTGGTTTCTCACGATTGTTACCCCGCTGCAGAACCCGTTCCCTTGTCTTTTTTTCTTTTTCTCTTTCTTTTTTTTTTTTTTTAAATTTTTTTTTCAACATTTTTAATTTATTTTTGGGACAGAGAGAGACAGAGCATGAACGGGGGAGGGGCAGAGAGAGAGGGAGACACAGAATCGGAAACAGGCTCCAGGCTCCGAGCCATCAGCCCAGAGCCTGACGCGGGGCTCGAACTCACGGACCACGAGATCGTGACCTGGCTGAAGTCGGACGCTTAACCGACTGCGCCACCCAGGCGCCCCTCTCTTTCTGTTTTTGAGAGAGGGTGCCAGCAGGGGAGGGGCAGAGAGAGAGAGAGATTGGGAGAGAGGGAATCCGAAGCGGCCTCCGGGCTGGCAGCTCAGAGCCCGACGTGGGGCTAGAACCCACAGAACCGTGAGATGGTGACCTGGGCCGAAGTTGGCCGCTTCACCGACGGAGCCACCCGGGCGCCCCGGAATCCATGGTCTTCAGAGTCACCCACGGTGTGATCCAGGGGTCCTCCCCAGCCCTCCTCTGCGGCTTCCGACACTGAGCTGGAACTGGCAAGCGTGGCACCGCACCTCGGGCCGCCAGGCGCGTGGGAGGCAGAACGGCCAGACCCCGAAGGAGCTCGCGGCCACCAAGGGGCACGGCCGGCGCAGGCTGCGGTTGGGGGTGGACGGCAGCGTCAGAAAAGCAAGCGCAGCAGAGGGGCAGACGGGGCCGGGAGTGGCGGGGGAGCGAAGGACTTGGAAGAGCGGGGCAGGGGAGCCCGGCCGCCACTGGCACCGGGGCTGGGCCGGGAAGGACTAGCAGGGCTTAGCCTGGCCGGGACCAGGCATTCCTGGAGGGATGGCACGCATGAGCGGCAGCCCGGCCTCGGGGAAGCTGGGGACCGTGCCTGGGGAAACTGAGTCACTTACGCGATTAAGGCGCGTGACCCAACCTGCCGACAGGTGCACCGTGTTGGGGAAAACGCGCGATGTTGAGAGCAGACAGAAGCTTGGGTGCAGAGGAGGCTCTGAAAGCAGGGAGCTCCCTCACTCTCGATAACCCCCGGCGGGTGTAGCCGGCATCTCTGTGTCCACACGGCACTACAGCCCGTGGAGCACGATGGGTCAGCCGCTTTACGTGCACAGTCTCTACAGCGTGCAGCCCCCTAGCGAGGTAAGCATCTTCTCGTTTGCTAGATGAGAAAACTGAGGATCTGAGGTGCAATGCAGTGCTTCGGGTCTCTGACGCCAGTAAGTGGCAAACACAGACCCAGCCTGTTGGGTTCTATCCACTGTGACCCAGCAGGCCTCCCTCTAAATTAGTAGCATGTGCGCCCCGGGGTGCCGGGGGCTCAGTCGATTAAGCATCCCCGACTTCAGCTCAGGTCACGATCTCGCGGCCCGTGAATTCAAGCCCTGCGTCGGGCTCCGGGCTGACAGCTCGGAACCCGGAGCCTGCTTCGGATCCTGTGTCTCCCTCTCTCTCTGCCCCTCCCCTGCTCATGCTCTGTCTCTCTGTCTCACAAATAAACGTTAAAAAAAATGAAAAAAATAAATTCATATCATGTGCGCCCCAGCAAGTATCAGTGCTTTTGTCGCAGAGCCGCGGGAAGAGAGCGGCGGAGGTCCAGCCAGCACGCCCAGGGCCCATGATGCCGGCACAGCCGTCCTAGGTGAGTGATCACCACCAAATGTGACCCGACGGTCTCTAAACAACCGACACGGAGCACCGAGCTGTGTGCCTCCTGTCACACCTCCCCGGAGAGGCCCTCCCTGACCACCTCCCTCCTACAGCTCGTTTCTGTCTTCCGTTCACCTGGGTTTTCTCTCTTCACAACATTTATCGCCGTCTAACAGCATATCGTTTCTTCATTTTATTGTTCATTCTTCCCCTCCTTAGAATGTAAGCTGAGGGAGAGCCAACAAGTTTGTCTTGGTAACTGATGGATCCCGAGCACGGAAAACAGTGCCTGGCCTGTAGCACATGCTAAATAAACATTCCCTGAGCCAGAGGGAAAAAAAGCATCAGTATTTCACGCATCGTGCCGGCCTGATGTTCATTTAGATATTAGAGATAACAAACGAAGAGATCTTCCCCCTCTGCCAGGCTTCTGCAGTCCAGCTGGGAGGAAAGGCAGGGACAAAATGTCACCCAAAGCAATCGTTGACAATTACATTGTCAATTAATTGTCAATTACATCGACAATTACAAATGGAGTAGTGAGGTCCCAGTCGTGGAAGCATTCAAGCAGGGGCTGGAGAGGAGACAGAAGCGATCCCCATATCAGAAAAACCTGGATAAGGGCTTTCCGACTCTAAGGTTCCATGATTTGGGGTCGTTGGGGGAAAAGGCTCTAGGGTGTGGGTACTTGCGTGATACAAGGACATGGTATCCTTTGGGATGACTTATAGGTGAGAGGAGATGAGAACTCATTTTCCTTAAGCATTCACTAACTCCTCAGGGTGAGCTTTGCTGCTGTGGGTGCCCAACTCTGTGCCCGGCCCTCACCTGACATCAGCGTGGGCTGGGACCCCCGGGGGCAGGAGGATAGCCTGCACTGTCAAGGGCCAGGCAAGACCCGGAGGGCTGCACGGAAGGGAGGGTGCAAATCTGCAAAACCGCTCTGGGGTGCCCTTCCCTGGGAGGTCTGGCGGTGGGAGGGTCGCCGTCCCGGGTTGTGACTCGACCCATCCCATCATCGGAGACGTTCTGGCAGAGTTGTGGGTGGGACAAGATTTTCTCTTTCCTTTTTTTTTTTTTTTTAATGTTTATTTATTTTGAGAGAGAGAGAGACAGAGAGACAGAGACAGAGAGAGTGCGAGCAGGGGAGGGGCAGAGAGAGAGAGGAAGAGAGAGAATCCCAAGCAGCCTCCTGACCGTCAGCACAGAGCCCAGCGGAGGTCACGATCTCCCAGCTCGTGAACTGACTCATGACCCGAGCTGAGATCATGAACCGACCGAGCCCCCCCGGGCGCCCCCGGACGTCCTTTATTTTTGACAGCTGCCTCCACTCTCAGAACCCCGACACCGACTGGACAGCTGTCGCATCTCTACATGGCAGCCTCAGCGATAGACATTTCTCACCTGACCTCTCGAACCGGCGATCGCTTTTTGGGCAATTCAAGGAGGGGTTGCAATTGGATTCACCCTTAAAAACTGCAGACTTTTGAGGAACAAGGTGAGGCGCCGTAGAAGTTTGCAAAACAGCCCCACCTCAAAGCATCATGTGCAGGGGAGTCACCGGAGTGCAGATGGAAATCCTGCAGCACCCCGCACGCCACCACCCTTCCCCTGGTTGGAGGCCTGCCCTCTGCCGCGTGCGGGGAGGTGCTAGAAAGGGCTCGTCTTTTACTCCCCTGATCTTACATTTTACCATTTCTATCCTTGGATGTTTTGCAGCCAGCGGGTGCTGTATTCACATGTCCAACTTTACTTCTAAAGAGCTTTTGCGTGGCCAGAGAAATCAACTGCTCGCCTAGTTGAACGGAGTAGATTTGCGCTGTGCCGTGGCAAGAGCTTTCCAGCAAGGCCCCCCGGGGCGTTGAAACCTTTCCTTCTGCAGGCCGAGAAGAGAGACTTAGAACAGACGCTCACTTCGTGACTCGTTCGCCTGGGCCTGGGTAGGAGTTCCCTCTGCTGTGCGACCTACCTACGCGGTCTTACCGCCAAAGACGGGTAAACGGAGGGAGGCCCGAAGGACGAAAAGGTGCAACCCGGTGTTGCAAAGAAGTGATCCGGAGCCCGTCTGTGCGTCATGCACACGGTAGGTGCTGGGTGAATTCTCGTGTCAATGGCTGCATGGGAGAGAGCCCCGTCGGGCCCTGGGACGTGCACGGGCGTTCTGCAGGTGCTTAAGGCAACTCGGAAAGAGTACACCCCAGCATGCAGCGTGGCTACCCCACTTTCCCTTTTTAAATGTTGACGCAAGAGGCTTAGTCTTTATAGAAAGTGCCACATTCACTGCAGCTCGGAGCTTTCACATTCCCAACTGGTTCCCTCGGAATTGATGGGACTCTGCTGTCCTGAAACGCGGGGGGGGGGGGGGGGGGGGGGGCTTCGGGCGTGATGCACGAGCCAAGTACTGTCAGGAGCTGAAAGTCGGGTTTGTTGACTTCAGATTTAAACCAGCCACTTATTGCAGGCTTCAACCATTTGAAGAGTCCTAAAGCAACGGCCCGCTTTCCTGTACAAGGGACCGGAAACCCGGTTCAGAAGCAAGAGCGAACAGAATTTGCAGACCGCGTTGTCTTTCCTCGAGGAAGTGCGCCGGCTCGTTTGGAGCGCGCGGCCCCCCGCTGTTTGAAAGTCTGCTCATATCGCGCAGTGTCCTGAGGGAACAACCCTTCTCGATCTTCGACATTCCCTTCTTCCCACCCAGGTGGCCTCCCTAAGCAGCACCAGAGACCCCTCATTTCCCCGACCAGCTCCAAAATAATTGGAGGATGGAATTCCCCACACCTTAAATGTGGGCCGTGCACAGTGACTTCTGTCCAACGACTGCGGTATAGACAGAAGGGCAAGCAACTTTCCTGGAGAAGAACCTGACGAACACTGCTCTTAGGCCAGGTGGGCAAGGTCAACACCAACAACCACAAGTCACGCTGACAGTATGCAGCGTCGCTAGGCCATGAGAATGGCCCTTGACCTTGGCCATCTTCCTCCCGCAGACGCACAGCCCCCGTCTAATCACGAGAAAGCGAAGCAGGCACGTTCCAACGGGGGGCGTCTTACAGTGTCCCTGGCGGGTGCGCGACACCGTCCAGATCCTCAGAAGCAAGGAAAGTCTGAGAAAACGGCACAGCCGGGGGGAGCCCCAGGACGCATAACTAGATGTCGTGTGGCGTCCTGGAAGGGACCCTGGGACAGAGAAAGGACACGAGGCCTACATGCTCCGTCTAGAGAACCCTGGGCTCTCTGGAAGGTATAGAATCTCTGATTTAAAATTTTTTTTTCAACGTTTATTTATTTTTGGGACAGAGAAAGACAGAGCATGAACGGGGGAGGGGCAGAGAGAGAGGGAGACACAGAATCGGAAACAGGCTCCAGGCTCTGAGCCATCAGCCCAGAGCCTGACGCGGGGCTCGAACTCACGGACCGCGAGATCGTGACCTGGCTGAAGTCGGACCCTTAACCGACTGCGCCACCCAGGCGCCCCTAGAATCTCTGATTTTAAAGGTTGCTACAGGCAGGGGTAATCGAGCACCTACCTGGCAAGTTTTTCTTCTTCCTCGCACATATCCGTGGCCACGAAAGTATAATTTAACAAAACCTTTCAGAGGAGCAAACAGTGCCTGCCCCTGGAGGTTGGTAAGGATTTCCCACAAGGAGGTGATGCCACGAGAGCCAGGTCAGCCTGCGGAGGCACGGGCGTGGTGGGGATGGTGTATAAAGGAGGCAAGGAGTGGGGGAAGCCAGGTGAGTGGCGGGCAGGGGGCGGGGCGGGAAGGGGCTTTCCTGCCGCGCCAAGCTGCTGTGACCTTTCCCTGCAGGTCCCTAACCAGGGCAGTGACCAAAATTAGGGTCTAGAACAGCTACCGGTAAGAGTTCAGACCGGAGAGAGCGGGGGGGGGGGGGGGGGGGGTAGGGAAGCGCACGAGAAAACGGATGTCCGTGTTGCAGAAGCGACGTTAGGGGCCCTCAGACCCCAGACGGCGCGGGCTGCAGACCCGGGGTGTGGGCGCACTCAGAACTGCAAGGCGGCTCTCGCAACTGTGAGGGTGGTTAGGTCAGAGCCACAACAGAAGCAAACACGGAGGCCTGCTGAGATGCACCCTCACAAGGAGGGTAATTCTCTTGAAAGCGGGGAGGAGGAGCCAGAGAAAGCTAGAGATAGCAGCATCCAAGCGACGCCTCCCGATATGGGACACCCGGCATGGCACACCGCTGGCCACGCACAGAAGGGATCGCATCACAGGGCTGCAATAGGGAGCCCTCGGAAGCAGGACCTGGGGGCGTGGGGAGCCCGCCGGAGTCACAGAGGGTAAATGGGACCACAGAGCCATCCAGAAAACCTGATTAGGGGTCAGACCGCACGGCCCTTGATCTGAACTTAATTTACCGGGAAATCGGGAGCAGTTTTCTTTGATTACAATTTTTTCTTCTTTAATGCAGGTAATGAGCAAAGCCCTCGGAAGGCCAGGAAGCAGGTCAGGGCCGCCTGGTCCGGGAAGTGCTGCGATAGAGGCCGACAGGCACAGCCACGTAGTAATCTCCGATTTTCTGATAACCACGTTAAAGCAAAGTAAAAAGGGGCACCTGAGTGGATCAGTCGGGTGAGCGTCCAACTCTGGATCTCAGCTCAGATCATGATCTCAGGGTTCCTGGGATCGAGCCCCGTGTGGGACTCTGTGCTGACGGTGTGGAGTCGGCTCGGGATTCTCTCCCCCCGCTCTCTCTGCCCCTCCCCTGCTTGTGTTTGCACATGCTCATGCTCTGTCTCCAAATAAATTTCAAAAAAGCAAAAATAAACTGGTGAAATCAATTTTAGTAAGATATTTTAGGGTAAGGGGAGGGGGACTTGGAGGAAGGCAGTCGAAAGGTACAAACTTCCAGTTACGAGATAAAGAAGTCCTAAGGGGTGCTTGGGTGGCTCAGTGGGTTTAGCAGTGACGTGTGTCACTTAGGCTCAGGTCATGATCTCGAGGCTCGCGAGCTCGAGCCTCACGCCGGGCTCTGTGCCGACAGCTTAGAGGCTGCTTCAGATTCCGTGTCTCCCTCTCTCTGTCTCTCAAAAATAAACAAACATTTAAAAAAAGTCCCAGGGATGTTATGTGCACCACCACAACTACAGCTAACGCCGCTGTGTGATATACAAGAAAACGGTCAAGAAAGTAGATCCTGGGAGTTCTCATCCCGAGGGGAAATTTCTGTCTTTTCTTTTTACGGTGTCGGTGAGAGAAGACGGAGGTTAGCTGAACCTCTTGCGGTGACCCCCTCACAGTGTATGTAAACCCAAACCATCATGCCGTATGCCTTCAACGTACACAGAGATGTATGTTCTTTCTCAATAAGACCGGAAAAAAATGCATAGAAAAAGATGGGCAGGAAACCCACCAAGAATAAAAGTTAAAAAAAATACTATATTTTCTATCAGCCTGTATATCCAAGGTATCATCATTTTGATACGTGGCCCAGTCGCTGTTCAGGGATTCAGTAGCCACACGTATTGGGCAACACAGATCTGGAGCTACCGTGTGGGCAAAATGTCCAACGATCAACAGGGATCAACGTGTTGTGCCTACAGGAGTGAGAATCAGAAGGTGGACTTGTAACTCTGAGGTTCGAAGCTCGGGGCGCGGTGACGGCAACAGGGGTGCCGTGAACACATAAAAGGATGGATTACGGAGTCACTATCTGCTGCTCCAGAAAAGAGACAATGTCACTGTCATGGAAAGGATGACTTTTATTTCCATCCTGGATGATTATCACACCATTACTTAAACACGTTTGAGAAATCCTGAAATAATTTAAACCGAAGGCACAGAACAAATCAAAATATTTGAACTATTTACGCTTAAAATGAGAAAATCCAAATATCTCAACAGTAACAATAAATTACGAACAAGTTTCCATCACCAGATATCATTCTGACCAAAAGCCATCGCGTTTTGTAATCAAACCAAATTGGCTTCAGCCGAGGCCGAGATTTCCGTGATAACAATAACGTTGGAAAAAAGTGCCTTCTTCCAAAATACTCATCATACCCCCAGGTTCAAGGTAAGTATTTTATGTATAACAAAGTAGCCATTAGGATATTTGTTGATGGATGGTCGCTCCCCAAGAAATGATGCATTCTTACAAAATGTTTAAAAAAATAGCCAAGTAGGATATAAAATTCTATCTGGGGAGCAGGAAAAAAAAACCCAACAAACAGACCTGTTCCATGTCGATTAGAATATCAAAGCACGTCGATACCAAATTGCTTCAAAAGCCAATCATCACATAACAGTAATATACTGTATGCAGCGTTCCACTGTATCTTGGTTATATGTTGACCATACACAGTGTAGCTAAGGGGTTGAACGAATCGGTAGCAATTATTGTTGCCATTTCTTATTTATCCAAAAGAGATCGGTTTAAAAAAATCACTAAAAAGCTACCAGGAATAACCAGGGACATGCTACAGCCACAATAAAGCCCTAGCAATGCAACTGCTAGCTTGAAAATCAAGTGGTCATGCTCATAATATACTGTAGTATTTTCGAAATACATTCTCTGATAAACAATACCATTTATTACAGAGGTCACTTGTAAATGAGCTCAGATTCTGAACTAGGTTCCTAAGTGAAACTTTTTTCAAGTATGCATAATATTAGCAAGGTAAAGATATTTCTTCTCTTACTCGCTTCTTTATGGGTTCTTCCAAAGGACAACCACGTGGAGTGAAGGACGAACAAAACGGGCTGGTCGTAGTTTTCAGAAACATTTAGGAAAAACAAGAGATAGCCTAGTGATCAAGGACTCACTGAAAGATAATAAGCATCTAAAACCTACTATTTTCGATAAAAATCCAGGACTTTTCAGGCTTTTTCTTGAAATGGTTAAGTTCACGAGAAATAATGGGGGGAAAAAAATAAGGGTTTCTAAAACACTCAAGGCTCGTCTCAGAATGAAATAAAGCTAGGGTACCTTCTACACTGAGTTGTGATATATATGAATGCGTATTGAATAGCAATACGGTTTTACCTTTATCTACTTTAACTGCATCAATCACAGAAAGCATGTCCAGTCAAGACTGCTGACAAGTACAATACAAACGCTAGAAAGTGAATTTTAGCAAAAAACGCTCCAAAATGTTCCTGCATAACAAAACATTCCTTTGGAGATGAATCTTGAATGCCTTTGGACTTCTTTAAGTAAGTGCTGCTTTTACCGTCTCCAGCACGGAACTGTAATTAACCTCCCAACCTCCTGTGTCCCTGGAAAACGTGATCTTTTATTACCTAGCATTCTAATTATTGGTACATTATTTTGTAGAAAGCTCTTCAGTAGCGTCAGACTTCTGTCTTCATCATCTATGAGTACTAAGAGATTAAAGTAGAAGTAAAATACGTCAGAAAAATCACTTTATAAACGGTAGGAAGTTTTGAAATGTTGGCACCGAAGGGAAAAAAAATGGGGGAGGGGTACCATCTCCAGGGACCCGTTGGTGGCACCGTGGCTACAGCGCAGCAAATGCTACTGCCACTGGCTTCCCTGATCCCAGTCTTGGGGCGCGTGGACCCAAGGAACTACCACCAGTCCTCCGATGCAGCTGGCCGGGTCACAGTTTGGGAAGACTTCATCGGTAATGTTAGGTCACATTCTGACGACGGAGGGTCTGAATTCTAAGCACAGGAACTTGTTACAAGGGCTAGTGAACAAAGCCCAAACAAGGAAGGGGCCTGACTCGAAACCGATTTCGGAACCTACACCAGGCTGCCAGGCCAGCAGATAACTGTCAGAGTGACTTTGTTCCTCTGTTCCTTCAACATGGGAACTAGCGCAGAATGGCTCATGCCCACAGTCGACAGGCCGTTGACCGCCACGATCATATCTCCACATCTGGGCAAAGAGAAACAGAAACGGGCCGTTAACCATTTTCATGGGATCAGACAACGTTAGCCTGAGATTTCTTAAGCGTGAAATTCACAGCTTCGCGTAACCATTCGCTGTCAACGGTGAGCGCATATGATCTACCTTGCAAAACACCCGGGGCCGTTTTTCAGCCTAGATTGGCCTGCCCCTGCCAATCAAGGGCACTTGTACGCCCACCGCTCCTGTAGCCGCCGGGTGGCTTTGAGGACGAGCAGAGTAATTTTCGCCTAAGCTTAAGCCAAATGTAATTTGGAGAATAAACGTGCTGCCCCGTTAAGAAATACTAACTAATGCACCCGAGGGGATTGCTTATCATTTTAACTGTCCTCTTTCCTCATTCTTAGAGTGCATACGTCCCAGGGTTGAATCGCGTCGAGAATGAGACGGACACCTCCTTTTCTTTCGGCTGCCGTCAGCTGCGGACGCTTACTGTCCTCTGACAGGATCATCACAAATGGACGACAAATCTGAAGGCCTCTGTATCCTTTATGATCTTTCCTCTTTAGTCTGTAGCACCCACAGGCCAGCTTATTGTGAGCTACCTCAGTAGCAGGTGGAAAGTAAACTTCTGAGACCCAGACTGGTGGGGTGACCTAGCGAAGAGGATGGTTAATTCACGTTGCCCCTACTCCTTCTGCCTAAAATACGGATGTCCCCCCCATCTCTGTCGACACAAGCCTGATCAAGAGCATCCTGACCCTGACAACTTTTCGCCAGATCACGTGAATGGCACTTTCTCTCCGTGAGCGGTATACGCTCTCCATGTGTGTGGCACTCTGTCTGGTGCGTCAACGCTTACTTTTTAAGAACCGGCCCTCCCCTCAAAAACTAAGCACTAAGAGCTTCGTTACCCGTCTCCTCTCAGTCCGTAGGATCTCTTGACGTAACCCCTCCTTCTTCTCCCAGCACCTGAGCTTTGAAAAAGGAAAGAGGCTGCGCGAGGTCGGCTGAGGCCTTCCAGAGGGTTCCCAGCCAAGGCCCTGGAGACACGGTCCTGGGTGCGAACCGCAGTCAACCGTTTCCAGCTGCTTGACTGTGGGCAAGTTTCTTTCTCCTTCCAGCACTTAAGTTACCTCGTTTATCAAACGGAAACAGCAACAACAACACTGACCTCCCAGGGCTGTTAAGAAGGAAGGTTCCATAATACCATCGCAAGCACTCAGCACTGTGCCTGGCACACGGTAAGCTATCATACGTTCATTCATCAAATATTTACCGAGAGCCTACTGTATACACGAGGCACTGTTGTTGCGGCCAGGAATATAACGATAGAGGCAACCAAGTCCCTCCCACCCCCCCTCACGGAGCTTGCATAAATATAATGTTCGGTGGACATAAGTGCTGTGGAGAAAAACAGAGCAGAGTCATCTAATGACAGGACTGGACCTAAGGGGGAATGTGTGGAATGACTGTTCATTGCTAGCTGTCCTACCACAGTGTGTCTCATCAGATGACTCAGGTTTGGCTCCTGTCATTAGATTCGCATCGCAGAGCTATCGGAGGCAAGACGGTAAAGTGATGCTTCAGTCTAGATCTGGTCTGGCCAACGGTTGCCGTAAAGGGCCAGTTAGTAAACAAATATTTTAGTCTTTGTGAACCACACGGTCTCTGTCCCAGTGACTCATCGCCACCGCTGTGGCTCAGGGGCAACCACGGAGGACGCGCGAACCCGCGAACGCAGCCACGTCCCGCTAAAACTTTATTTACGACAACAGCCCACGGGCTGGGTTGGGAGTTGACCCCTGGTCACGATGGCGCCCATCACAGTAAAGCTGAATCACATGATCAGACATAATGAAGACTCACTTTAATCTTCCATCATAATAAGCAGGAGTTCCCAAGACAATGGTTTTAATGAAGAAAGGCTGGTTGGTGTGGTTCTCTTCATATCCACCAACGATACTAAAGCCCCAGCTTCCCAAGGAGCTTCTTCGTAAAACTATGTCATGGCAGCTGTGAAGGGCGCTGTAATAAACAGAAAGATCAGGAAAAAATTAACATGGAGGCTTTTATACCCTGCTCACCTCTGCTGTAACTAACTCCACAGCATGTTATGCTGTCACTGCCTGGGAAGTAAGACGGGCTGCTTTATTTCCTTCCAGATACGTTATGCCGACAACCCGGTTTCTAGCGAGTCCTAGGTGGACTGGAGTTTCTCCCACTTTTTTCGGTCTTCTTTTCCCAGGTGAAGATACCAGACCTGCCCACACACACAAGCACGCAGGCATGCACGCACAAACACACCTGGTTACAAGTGGCACCGTAGACATTTGTATAAAATGGTTCTGTGCCTGTATTTGCTCACTGCACTGTCAACAACGTCCTCGGTGCTGACATCCATTTGTATCCACACAATCTGTGTCTACAAAAAAGTGGTACAGAAGCGGTCTGGTACCCCTGATCTCGGCACTCAAATGAAAGAAGTGAGCATTGTGTGAGTTCCCCAAAAAGACAGAAAACGTTCTTTTCAATCTATGTGAAGAGTTATTTGTTGTTCTTTCCTCCTTCACTTAAAATGCATTTTAAGGGAGGCTCTGAAAAAATAGGGAACTCAAAATAGGGAAAAAAAAAAACAACAAAAAACATCTCCCGCCACCCCCCACCTTTTTTTTTTTTTTTTTTTTAAACCAGGGACCCTGAGATGCTCCAGACCATCTGTCTGGAGGATAGGGCACTTCAGAGTTCTATGGATCTGGGAACAAGCAGTGAATAAAAACGTAAAAGTAGAAAAAAACTCCACCTAAATGACACAGAAAAAAAAAATCTCTCTTTAAGAAACAAATATCTTGGGGCGCCTGGGCAGCTCAGTCGGTAAAGCGTCCGACTTCAGCTCAGGTCACGATCTCCCGGTTTGAGTTTGAGTCCCGCATCGGGCTCAGAACCTGGAGCCTGCTTCGGATTCTGTGTCTCCCTCTCTCTCTCTGTCCCTCCCCCGCTCACACTCTGTCTCTCGCTCCCTCTCAGAAATAAATGAACGTTAAAAAAAAATTAAAAAAAAAAAACAAGTATCTTTCCTTTTTCGATAAAGTTGGATATAAAGCCCTCTAAGGCAAGGCTTCCTGTTTTTAATCTATTAAAAATAGTTCTTAGTAAAGCCGATTCCGATCTATGAAATGCCAGAACTTTTAATCTGGTCTAGTTTCTTAGCTCACCAATAAGAAAGGGCTTTTAAAAAGGCTTCTAAGATACAGCAGGGTCCCCATGCATTGGCCTGGTAACCTAAGGGGAACGTAGGTTACTTTCATTATTCCGAATCTCCTGCAAAAAAATGATGACAACAACACAAAACAACTCGTTGTTCTGTCTGGTGTGCAGACACATTGCAGTGGGGGAGCCTCCCTTGTCAGAAGCAGAGCTGCTTAAAGGGGCCGCCCGCACCCAGAGTAGTGGCCCTTTTGCCACGTGCTTGCGAGTACAGGTTTGCGCACAACCGAGACCCCCCAAGACTCTGCAGAGTGGTGACCTCCTCCTGACAGATAACTCTTTTGATACAGATGGACCCTAAAACAGACTTTACCGTGCTGCGTATTTTTCACCTGAAATTTTCATTACTCTTCGTGGTACCCCGGAAGATGCTCGGAACACAACAGGGGAAGTGCGGACCCCAGAACTAGGCCGGGGAAGCAGGTAAGGGCAGTGCGAGCGGCTCTCCGGCGCAGTGCGGGTCTCCGCCTGTCCACCCGCAGTGGTGTGGACCAGCTCGGCCACCGCACAGCAGGAGAAGACACCTGCTCACCCACTGGTGCGTGAAGCGGCCTTCCTGACTTGCTAGGGCCAGAGTGACAGGGCTGAGTATTTAGCAAGATAAACGGGCTTCCCCTCTGATGGCTGAAACCTCACAATTTAGACAGCGTGTCTTCGGCAACCATTCCAACTGACCCCTACAGGCCCCTGAGACGTGAATTCTATTGGTTGTAGGCCTGTTTAGTCTTTTTCAACCAGGAGGACAAGTCGGGAAGTTAGATTACCGACGAATTCCAACCATCCTTGTGCTTTGTGGTGTTATGTGAAAGTACTTTTTTTTAAATAAATCACACAGCACTATACAAATGCTAGTTATTAAAAATTGGGGCGCCTGGGTGGCGCAGTCGGTTAAGCGTCCGACTTCAGCCAGGTCACGATCTCGCGGTCCGGGAGTTCGAGCCCCGCGTCGGCCTCTGGGCTGATGGCTCGGGGCCTGGAGCCTGTTTCCGCTTCTGTGTCTCCCTCTCTCTCTGCCCCTCCCCCGTTCATGCTCTGTCTCTCTCTGTCCCAAAAATAAATAAAAACGTTGAAAAAAAAATTAAAAAAAAAAAATTAAACCCACATGGTGCTAGATGGCTCAGAAACTGGCGTTCTTATTGTTTATTTTTATTGTAAAAAAGCAGTCATTTTCATACTTGGCTCAGAGTCCAAATATGTCATCACAGTTCAGTTTTAGGATTCTTCTATATATTAGGAATCTAAAGCGATCTGGAAACAAAGACAGTAATACACATTCTCCCTATCTCAGGACCTAATTAAACGAGCATCATCAGGGGGCTGCAAATGCTTTCGTGACCAGACATGGACCCCCTGCAGCATGCCCTGATGGCGACAATCAGGAAGCAGGGAACTCTTCACTGAGGGGGCGAGGCACGCCTACTCTTGAACCCCAACAGTGTGGCCTAAAGACTCTCACGTCCAGCAAAAACGGAGTTCTACACCTTGCCTTTTTAGGGAGCTAAAAGGATTAAGAAAGGGATTTCAGAAAAGCTTCTGGAATAGGGAAAGGCCCCACACTTTGACCTGGTTTTTCTGGTGAAAAATGCACACGAAGTCTAAGCATGTATCAGAATGCATGGTGGGAAATGAGCGCTTTTCTAAAGCAAGAGGCTGAACATCCAAATATCATGGCTGGTCCACTTACGAACCTTAATAGGAATGGACAGATGGCTTTATTCATTTTTTTAAAAAATGTTTATTTACTTTGAGAGAAAGAAAGAGAAAGAGGGAGAGCATGTGCATAAGCAGGGGAGGGGCAGAGAGAGGGAGAGAGAGAATCCCAAGCAGGCTCCATGCTGTCCGTGCACAGCCTGACATGGGGCTTGATCCCATGAAGCACGAGATCATGACCTGGGCGGACATCAAGAGTCAGACACTCAGCCAACTGAGCCACCCAGGTGCCCCTATTCATTTTTATTTGTATGTATGTATGTATGTATGTATGTATATTTATTTTTGAGAAAGAAAGAGACAGAGGACAAGGGGGAGGGGCAGAGAGAGAGGGAATACACGGAATCCCAAGCAGGCTCCAGGCTCTGAGTTGTCAGCACAGAAACCAAGGCACGGCTCAAACTCATGAACCGTGAGATCATGACCTGAGCCGAAACCAAGAGTCAGACCCATAACCAACTGAGCCTCCCAGATGCCTCTATTATTTTTACAAATAGATACGTTAAGTCTTTTTAGCCTAGCTCTTATTATTAAATTTACCTTTTAGAATATACTAACCTGAGAAAAATTACCATTTTCTGTTGTAACTTGATTTGCTATTGCAAATCGGACTAAAACCTTTTCGTTCCCTGGATGAGTGAATTTATGGTGTTACACACTGACAGTGGCTGTAAGTATGATTACTCCGTAAGGGCCAAAAGCGGTCAGTACCTTGGAAGCCCAAGCCACATGACCCATGACGGGGACCAATTGGCGTCATACTCATTCTCGCTGAAGGTGCTCAGCTGCTCTTCCGTGGTCTGGGTTGCCTCCTCAACAACCTGGACCTCAAGCGCTTTCAGGACAACAGCAGAGGACGTGGCACTGGCTTTCAGCATGGCCACAGCCTCACTGTGACTTAGATTGGTCAGATCAATGCCATTGATATTCAGCAATATATCGCCTGTTCAGATGAAGAAACAAGAAAAATGAGACAAGCCAGTGAGTGACTATCTCCCCGTACATGCTGTTATCTGTAAATTAATCCACAAAGGTTGGTTCCAATAACTCACATGAGGTAAAAGACCATTTTCTTACTTCTCTGTAATTTTTATGATCCTGAGGAAAAATCCAATCCATGGAGAACATTCCAGAACAACGCAAAACTTTAAGATAGTGTCATAATCCGTAGGAAAAGGTGTGGCTCGAGGCACTGTGATTCAACTGGAAGTCCAAGTCATTAGACTGAGTTTTGCTAGGTACGGGCCCTGGGCACATTTATTTCTCTTCTTTGAGCTTTAGTGACTTCATCGCTTCTCGGCCTTTTGGCTAAGATCAAGCGGAGCTTTAGTGACTTCTATAGTTCTTTAGAAACTTCTTTCTTTAGAAACTCTTTAGAGTTTCTAAAGAGTTCTTTAGAAACTCTTCTATAGAAAAATAATTTTCTATTAGAAAATTATTTGATCCTTTGCTCTTAGAAATGAATTTTTAATATATTCTATTTTACAGTTACACTGTTTTATACATAAAGATAGCCCTACCAAGTTTGTTTGGTGTGCACATATCAGAATACGTAAAGAGAAGATATCCTTGGGCCTACACAAAGAAATGAAACTTGTGACTTGAACATCTTCTCTTGCTTGAGGAATAAAAAAAAAAAAAAAAAAGTGTCTGTTGCCTTGCCATAATATAATAAAAAAAGGGTAATGAGGATTACATAAAAAGGTTAGGAAGGAAAAGATTAGTTTTGTAGGTACCAAGAGAGCCTATGGAAAATCCTCCTCTCCCAATTCATCATTTATTTTTCAGATTATTAAGGCAAACATTCTTACTGTAGAAAGCTTAGGAAACATGAAATAAACAGAAGGAAATAAAATTACCTCAAACTCCACAACTGGGCAAATAACATTTTTTAAACAACAATAGCAGCCTTGTTAACGTGTAATTCACATACCACTCATTTTCAAGCATGCAATTTTATGGTTCTTAGCATAATCACATTGTTGTGTAACCAGCACACATTATTTTTGGGCCCCTCCCCTGAGAACCCTGTATTCATGAGCAATCATTTCCCTCTCCAGTTCTGAGCAACCACTAATCGATTTTGTGTCTCTATAGATTTGCCTATTCTGGAAATTTCCTCTAAATGCAACCACACGTGGTCTTTTGTGACTGGCTTCTTTCACTTAGCATAACGTTTTCAAGGTTCATCCATACAGTAGCTTGTGTCAATACTACATTCCTTTTTACGGCCAAATAACATCCATTGCATGGACGTACCACATTCTGTTGCTCCCTCCATCAGCTGGTGTTCACTTGGGTGTTTCTACTTTTTGACCGTCATGAAAAATCCTGCTACGAACCTTTATGTACAAATTTCCGTGGGGGACGTATGTTTTCATCTCTCCAGGAATGGAACTGCTGGGTCAGGAGGTACCCCTGTTTTTAACTTTGAGGAGCTGCTAAACCGTTTTCCAAAACATTCCCACTGGCAACGTCTGAGAGTTTCAATTTCTCCACATCTTTGCCAATATTTGTTACTGTCTTTTTTATTCTATTCATCCTACTGGGTAGGGGGTGGTTTTGATGTGCATTTTCCTAACGTCAACTGACATGGAGTATCCTTTCATGGGATTTTTGGCTGTTTGTGTATCTTCTTTGGAGAAATGTCTATTCAGATCCTTTGCTCATTTAAAAACGGGGTTATGTGTCTTTTTTATTATTGAATTGTAAGAGTTCTTTATGTCCTCCAGATAGGAGTCTGTGGTCACATACATGATTTGCAAATATATTCTTCCATCCTGTGCATTTCACCTTCACTATCTTTTTGCTTTCTTGGCGGCGTCCTTGGCAGCATAAAAAATTGTAATTTTGATGAAATCCAGTTATCTATTTTTTGGGGGGGATTTAAAAAAATTTTTTTTATGTTTATTTATTTTTGAGAGACAGAGAGATAGACTGTGAGTGGGGGAGGGCCAGAGAGAGAGGGAGACACACAATCCGAAGCAGGCTCCAGGCTCTGAACTGTCAGCACAGAGCCTGACACGGGGCTTGAATTCACAAACCACGAGGTCATGACCTGAGCCGAAGTTGGATGTTTAACCGATTGAGCCACCGGGCGCCCCCCAGTTTACCTATTTTTATTATGTTGCTTGTGTTTTGGTGTCCTATCTGAGAAAATCACTGACTAATCCATTACTTAATCCAAGGTCATGAAGATTCATGCTTGTGTTTTCTTCTAAAAAGTCTTAGTTCTTACTTTTAGGTTTTGGATCCACTATAAGTTAATTTTCATGTATGGTGTGAGGTAGGGATCCAACTTCATTCTTGGAAAAATAGCTATTAAGACTCACTTTCCCAAATGAACAAACCAAGTGTATGAAGAATGCTATTTTTACCACCACCATCCCTACCTCTATAAATTATATGGTACTGATGGAAGGTGGGGTATGGAGTGTGAAATTATAAATGACTTAATCCCTAAAACTATGCCTTTTTATTAAGAATGTCTTCCACTTCACCTCTTCTGTGAGACCCCTCCCACATGGGTACTTTACTACGTAAGCAATATTTGTTATTTTAGTGAGACAGTCCTTCAGAGGATCCAATCTGCCATCATGTGAGAAGTGTTCAATCTTTCAGAGGGTCTTTTCCAACATAAAATAATCCAACCGAGTAACTGTTGGAAAATAATGGAAACATCATCAAACTTCAGCAATTTTCCTTCACATTAGGCATTTTCTAACCTTATAATAAGAGAGGCTTTATATGGAAGGGACATTTTAAAGGATTCAAAGAAGTCATGTTTAATGGGAAATATAGTAGATATGTGTTATTTTTTAAAACACGCGTTGAATTCAGGGAGAAGATGTAGTGTAACTGTTCAAGACCCTCTCTCACCTCTCTTGATTCGGCCATCACGTGCAAGGCAGCCATGAGGTGGCACACTGGTCACAAAGATGGGCAGTTCGCCACTCTTACTCCCTCTGCCTCCAGCTACTGTCATCCCAAGGGACTCGTGGGGTTCCTTCTTTACAGTGATGTGTTTTTCTTGGCATGTAACACACTGGGCAAGATCCTAAAACACGAGAGAAAAATTTACTGGATACTAAAATAATATATAGCTGAAGAAAAGACAGCGTAAACTAAAGGAAAAAATACTGTGGCAATTATAAAGTCTTTTTTTTAAATCACCTGCTATAGAGTAACACACAGTTCTTCATGGTACAAACACTACAGTGAACACTGGGGATCACAAGGTCAAACTTTGGACTGCTGTATTTTCATCCGACTATTTACAGGACAGAAAACACTCAGGACTGTGACATACGGAAGTCAAAGTAAAATAAACACATCATTTGTATAATGATCTTGGCCTCCAAGATATGATCAACTCCGTCAAAGTAAATAATGCGGTGGAGTTTTAAGATTCTGAAGACAAGCCAATGAATTTTATTTCCATCTCTCTCCTGTATTCTTTGAAGGAAAAGTAGAGTAATATAAAAGTAAAGTGTGGGCTTCATTAATTGCCAGAAATAAGCCACAGACCTATCTTCTGATTCTTACTCATAGGATTATGAAAATGCTCAATCAGGAAGCAGGTGCAAATGGATGTTCAAAACCTTCATGAAAAACTAAAAGGATATGAAATAACTGAATTTTTGGAAAAAGTTAATAAAGAGAAATAAATTCCCAGCAAACTGTGTTCTCAGGAAAAAGCAATTTTTACTGACATTTATTACTGCTACTTATGATTGAGTCACTCCTAGAAGAAAGGGAGAATTTAAAACATGACTTTTCTTTTGAATTAGAACTCAATCAAAAACAAGGTGTACGTATGCAACATTAGTATTAAAATAGCAATAGTAACCAACACCTATTGAAGATTTACTGTGGGTAAAGCTAATGGGGTTACACGCATTATTTTATTTTAATCCTCACAATGATCTTGAACATGAATACTATTGTTGGCCCCATTTTACAGAGGAGGGAACAACCTTAGAGAGGTCAGGTAACTTGCCCCAAATTATACAGCTGTAAGTGGCCGCACCGGGATTTGAACTGATGCAAGCACATGTATATTGATTATATGCACCCACACTACAAGGGTACTATACTATCAAGTGTAATAATGGAAACTAATGTTTCAAAAGATTCCTAACACTTATCAACTATAGGAAAAATTGTAATAATAAGGTAAGTGTTAACATGACTAACAATATCAATGAGAGAACGGTATGAATTGTATTTATAGAACTGTAACGTTTCTGTAGAGCTGACAGGTGCGTATTTGTTAATCAAGCCCTGGGTTCCGGGTCCATCTGTTCTTCTCTGGTCCTGGAATCCACTCTTGAAATTTCAATTTTTTTCTGGGGCGCCTGGGTGGCGCAGTCGGTTAAGCGTCCGACTTCAGCCAGGTCACGATCTCGCGGTCCCTGAGTTCGAGCCCCGCGTCGGGCTCTGGGCTGATGGCTCAGAGCCTGGAGCCTGTTTCCGATTCTGTGTCTCCCTCTCTCTCTGCCCCTCCCCCGTTCATGCTCTGTCTCTCTCTGTCCCAAAAATAAATAAACGTTGGAAAAAAAAAAAAAAATTAAAAAAAAAAAAAAATTTTCAATTTTTTTTTTTTTTAATCTTTATTCACTTTTGAGAGAGATAGAGCATGAGCAGGGGAGGGGCAGAGGGAGAGGGAGGCACAGAATCCGAAGCAGGCTCCAGGTTCCGAGCTGTCGGCACAGAGCCCGATGCGGGGCTCGAACCCACGAGCCGCGAGATCATGACCTGAGCCGAAGTTGGACGCTCAACCAACTGAGCCACCCAGGCGCCCCTTGAAATTTTATTAAGGGAACTACTTGAAGTAACAGCCGAGCGTTCCTAGAAAATTTTGACCTTGTGGGAAACCTGTAAATGCCTCATGGCGGTATCCTACCATAGGAAATCTATGTCAGCATCTTCAAAACTGGGCAAGAGCCAGTTTATTAGGAAGACAACCCAGATAAAGTCAGCCTTGAGTATATTTATGTGAGAAGTTCCGGCCGTCAGATATTTAACCAATTAAAGGTGGTTGTTTTATTCCTCTATGTGGCTGAGATGCATGCATTTTAGGCAAACTTCCCAGATTATATTGGTATGCTTCATGAAACTTCGAAGGGCTTGGCACCACATGAATGTTTATTCAAGCAGCTATGTAGACTAGTGTGCACTTTCATTTTTCACAATTATTCTCTGAACAGGTTGTTCTGGTGAATTTCCATTTGTGTCCCTAGGACACCTTTATTTTTCTAAATCAGGACTTGACATCACAAATGCTGTGCATTAGTAGTAAATTGTTAAATTAATGCTTAAAAGTATATTTCATGTGGTTGTTCCCACCAATCAGGTTTGTAGAGGACCTAGAATAAGAATTAATTCAGCATTACTATGAAAAACACAGCCACATAAAATTAAAGAATAAGAATTAGTTAAGAGGAAAAAAATATATATATATATACATATATATATAATTTGTAAAGCACAGATCGGCTATATGAACACTTCCTTTTCAAATTCCTATTTGAAACAGTAACTCCTTTTCATAGCCATCATTGTGAGAGCAAAACTATAGGTTTCCTGCACACATTTCATTTTCTGTTCAGAAATGAGAACAAGTCTGTGGTTATAATTTCTTATAGGTATTAACTGAACCAACGACCAGGGACAAGTCTGTACTTCAGCTCAGAGAACCAGATAAACCTGATGGGCCAAAAATACTCGTGCCTTTAAGCGATGCTTTCTTGGGGCACCTGTGACATTCCAGAGGTACTCTCTCAAGCTGTACTTACATTAAGAAGCCACTTTAAGCTAACTCTGAGCTTCCAAGGTCACTCCCCTTAAGTAAAATTAAACTGCTTCGCTAAATAAAAACTTATTTATGGGTCTGCTTAAAAACTATAGGAAGTTTCCTATATGCTATTTCGCACAGCTGCAAAACATCACATTGTTTTAAAAATCCTGGCCTACTGGAGGCTGGGTCCAAATGAAAGATCAAACGAGGTAAATAAAACTGAGAATGCGGTAAAGTACCACTGTTTTATGCCTACAACTAAGGTGGGACAGTCTCCAAATTCTTCAGCACAGATAAATGACCTAGGAGTATTATAAATCCAGTGAAATATTAAAGAAGCAGCAAAAAGCTCAACATATGGGAATTTAAAATGATTTAGGGAAGTATTCCTGTAAGCTGTAACATAAAAAGAAATGTACTATGCACGTGGCTATCAGAATGTATGATTTACGTTTAATATTCACAGACCCAATTCTGTTGTAGACAACCTGCCCAATGGCTAAGTATAGACTTGTCAATCATTGTCTTCATTATGCTTTTTCAATCACATAACCGACTGTTACATTTAAATGAGCAAACCAAGACGAGTCCCACTTTCAAGCAGGACCAAACAAATACAGGTTTTTCTAGAAGATCAAACACTTTTCATCAGTCACCTGGCAGAAGGACCTTCTTACTAAGAAACCATCCCTACTGGCTGAGGAACTGAGACTACAGAGTGACTCTCAAGGCAGCCAAACACACACTTCACATCCCAAACATCTGTATTCGCCGTTCCCAACAGAATAACAGCCCTCATTTAGAGCTTACCAGATGGCAACCATGATCCTCTGAGGGGACGTGAATGAAAACACACAAACACAACGCCTCACCTTATGTGAGCTGGGTCTGTTGTGGTACAGCGGCTGTGCATGATGCTGGCTGCTACTCTGAGCTCCTGCGTCTCGGACAGGATTACCAGGCTGGGATTTCCCTGGTCTAGCAATTGTTAAATCCACCCTCTCTCCACTAGCCTGGAGAAAACACACATACACAACCACCAGTCATTAATGATGCTTCTCATTTAAAAAATTGAAGGCAGTGTCATTTTCAATACACTCATCATCACTGTGCCGGAGCCTCGCCTGAGTGGTGACGGCAGGCACCTGCTGGTGGGGAGGAAGGGAATTCATCTCAGGAACCAGTAAGTATTTTAAGCCTTCTGCAGTTAAAACACCCACATGCAGACCTCTTGGGCAGGCCCTCCCCGACCCTGGAAATACCAAGGAAATAAGCAAGGCAAAGCAGTCAAGCTGCCCATGTTCTGATCTCCCCATGATTTCTTGAAGGGTAACCCCTTCAAGATTGGCCTTGGCATTGAGAGGGAGAGCGCAAAGGAAAGAAGAGAAAAGGAAGAGCTGATTCAAAACTGAATCAGAAGGCAGGTGACTTTTGAAATAAATTCCAGGGTGGCTACTTTGAGAGTAATAACCAATGGAACTATGCACAGCTTTGTCTCTGCTTGCTACAGATTTGAGTCAAAAATAGGACATCAGCTCAAACAGTTCTGAAAAGAATAACAAAGGTCCTGTAAAACAAGATTAGTATTTACATACACTGTATACTGTATTATTCATAGTATTTATAGTATTTATATACATCGTATACTGTGTCACACAGATATATATGTCACACACATACACACACACACATTTAAATGTTACATTCAATTACTTTAGAGGTTCATGACTATCACCTTGAATTTAGAGGTCCACTATTTATATTTATATATGTATATTTCAAACACAGATTCACATCTATTATATTTGTTAAAGCTATTTTTATCTTTGCTTTTAAATGTACAGGCCTGAGCTATGTGATGCTGATTCTTGGTCATGACCACAAGTTCCCAAGTTCACTATTATTCCCATGGGGAAATCTGGCAGCCTGCTTTCAAGGGGCTGCGGTGGAAAGCAGGGCCCTCCCCCATCATTATAGTCAGCAATGTTAACAAGTCACTCCATTTTCAGTTACTAAATTGGGAAAATGAGTGATAACCAATTTTAAGGCCCTACTAAAAATCATTTGCTCATTCAAGCATCTCAGTAAACTAAATAGTTTCAGAGGAGTTCTTCAAAAGAACCGAAAGAACAACACTTCACAGGGGGCCAGAGTCTGGAGGCTTGATCTAAAGGATAAATGTCAAAGTAGAATGTTTAGAATCCTGATATTTAAGATTCTGACACTTCAGGTGTGGTGAGTGAAAAGCCCCTTTGTGATTTCATTTCAATGTACAGAATTGTTTTCTTTACTGTGTAACACTTGCAACCACCGAACACAATCGGTATTTCACCTTTACTGGAAAATGCAAACCCACTAACAGAAACAAATCCTTGATCTTTCTTGATTGCTTGAAAGACAAAATTCTGGGCTTGTGATGGAAGTGGACATACAGGCTTTAAACGATGGACCAACATTTAGGTTTAGGCTACTTTTAAATACACTGCACACCTAATACCTCAGGGTTTCAAACACAGCAAAAGAATTCTGTTAAAGCCAAGATTTTTAAAAATGCAGGACCTCAAAATGACAATACCTATAATTCACAAATTAGTGGCATGCCTTGTGGCTAGGAGTATGTATTGCGGAAGTTTAGCAAAATCTCTTAAACTTGAAAACAAAAAAAGTCAAAGTCTTTCAACGGGAATGATTAAATACGTTTTAGTATGACATGCCTACTACACAGCTATGTGATGATGAGTCTATTTTCAGGGTAAGAAGTCTACAACCTACTGTGGACATCAAGGGTGGCAAACTCAGAATTTGCAAGATGAGCACATAGGTTAAGTATCTATGTAAAACGTCCCTATTGATCCGTGGGCGCATACATAAAAATGTTTGGAATGATCTTCTCTAAAATATTAATGTTGCTATCTTGGGGTCTTCAGATTGAATGTGATTTTAACTTCCTTCTTTATTTTCTGTATTTTGTCTTCATTAGTCTCCTTTTTAGACATGGAGCACATGCTATTTTCATAATCGAAAACAGTTAAGATTTATCAGTTTTTTCATAAAGAAACAACTTGAGCAACTTCAGTTTTCTACGGTTTGAGGAGAACTATGGCGCAAAATACGACACAACTATCTATGTGGATTATAAAACTCCAAATATCATATGTTACCAGGAAAAATTTCAAGTGTATTTTCTACCCGTGCACCTATTTTTCTCACGTTTTGGTTAGAAATTTCGTGAGGCCCACCTACTTAGGCATTAGGATATTTGCCTGAAATATACAGTCGACCCAGCTCTTTCCATCTTATGGACCTGACTTCTCACTTCATAAAAGCCCACGCGATTCTCCTGTTTCCTTTAACAAGCCCCATGAGTGTGTGAACCTTCTTCTTCTTCTCCCCTCTCCCTGCCAGCAGTCCCTCCCCTGCCCCCCCAGACAACTCGTGCTCACCGGTGCACCAGCCGGATGGCACCCACAGGGGAAGGTACCACTGCTGCCTCTGATTGGATGACATTTTAAGGCATCCAATTTTTTTTAAACTTCAAGTCTGTGACGGAAGACCCATTCCCAAATCTCCCTCCTACTGCAGTATTTTGGTTCCTGTGTGTGTGTGTTCTTGACGTGACACTGAACCAAACATTTGTGAAAAGGAGTAAATTATATGGGATTGAAACTTGGGTGTTCTTACCCAGGAGCTTAAATTGTCATTGTTACTTGCTTCTGTGTGCTGTACACATTTCTCAGTGACTATCAACCCGCTTTAATTCCTGATGCCCGATCGTATTAATGCTTGGCTTCCTGTATGTAAGAGGGTTTTCTGGTGCTCACTTAAAAAAAAAATAAACAACAACAACACATTTTTGTGTCACCCTTATCACTGCAGGGGAGACCCACATCGTCAGATGCCATGGCAGCTTGTAGAACCGGAAGATCTGCTCTGGATGACTTTCTACTTTATATGTCTTAATGCTCTTATTGAAAATGTGTTTTTTCTCTAATAATAACTATCTTTACTTACTTCACAGAGATACTGTGAGAACACAAGTGATGATGTGTTTGAAATGCTTTGAATTCCTTTAAAAAAAGGGCACTATAGATGAGTTATTCTTTTTTTTTTTAATGTTTATTTATTTTTGAGGCGGGGGGGAGGGAGGCGAGGAGGGGCTGAGAGAGAGGGGGACACAGAATCTGAAGCAGGCTCCAGGCTCCGAGCTGTCAGCACAGAGCCCGACGTGGGGCTCAAACCCACGAACCCTGAGATTACGACCTGAGCCAAAATCGGATGCTTAACTGACTGAGCCACCCCGACGCCCCTGGATTAGAGTTATTACTCTTAATAAAAAAAGTATTTTCCCCCCATTTGTATGGAGCCTGAAGCACAGAGGGGGAGTGAGGAGAGCGTGTAAGTCACACTTGGAATCACAGCTCCTTCCAGCTTTACTTTTCTCACCTGTTAAATGTGGACACCTTCATCTGTTGTCTGGGACTGGGGGGAGCCCAGGGAGCAAATGAGAAACCCATGTGAAACTGCAGAGCCTTCACTCTATAAAGAGCCAGGCTACATGTTCGCAGGGATACAGTTTTCTAGAAAGGACTCTATCGGTAAGGAAGTTAAACTAGTGTGCGTTTTACAGTTTGAAGGATTTAGGGAGCCGTGCTTGATTTCCCCACGAAGCATCAAATATCCCCTGGATTCTCATGCTATGAAAACAAACACTGACATAAGGTAATCAGGGCCCAACAACCGGGATGACCGTCCGGCGTGTACCTGAATGATCTGGGCGGCAAGCTCGGGGGTCCCGTGCTTCAGGTCATGTCCGTTGATGGCAAGCACTCGGTCGCTGCTGCTCAGCCTTCCGTCCTGCGCGGCCAGCCCCCCCTCCAACAGGTCAAGAATAAACACGCCTGGCTCATCCGTCCTTCGTACGAGTTTAATGCCGAGCTGCTCACCAGAGTCCCGTTTGTGAAGGACCACGGGGAAGACCTCTTCCCGCGGAGAGCTACCGTCAGAGTGGCTGTGTGTTCGGTTCCCGAAGCGCCTCTCTCGCAGCACGGTGAGTTGCAGGGTGCTGCAGGGCTGGGAGAGGACGGCTCTGGCATAGTTGTGGGATACATTGCTGATGTTACAGTTGTTGACCTGGAAGAAAGAATCGGGACCAAAGCGTGACGATCTTTTCTCAACTTGTAGGAATGTTCACATACTGCTTCCCAAAGAAACTAACATTGTGAAAACGATATACAGTCACTGTTCACAAAGAAAGGCACCCCCAAGATGTTTTAAAATACAGTTCCTGGGGCTCAGTCAGGTAAGCGTCCGACTCTTGATTGGCTCAGGTCACGATCTCACGGTGTGTGAGTTCCAGCCCCTCGTCGGGCTCTGTGCTGATAGCCTGGAGCTTGCTTGGGATTCTCTGTCTCCCCCTCTCTCAAAAATACATAAACATTAAAAAAATATACACAGTTCCTAAACTTAACTTACAATGACTAGCACCAAGTAGAGAAGAGTAGTTGGGAACACGGGCTTCAATGACAGTCTTGAATTAGAGTCCTTGGTCCTGTCATGTACAAGCCGAATGTCACCAGGCAAATTACAGAACTTCTGTGAGTGTGTTTCCTCTCCAGTGAGATGTGCTCACTATCTCCTTCACACTTCAGAGATCAGGAGGGCAATGTGCGGACAGCAGCAGCATAAGGCAAGTGCTAATGAAATAATACTAGCTCTAATGGGACAGAAATTGAAGTTTTACTGCATTGAATTTGCTTTTCCAAATGAAACACACGTAAGCTACAAAAACGAAACCGAGCGTTATTTTAAGGAAAGTGACACATTCCAGGGTCACAATCCTATTCCAGATCAGTGATTTCTATCTTGTTTTATTTTTTTAAAAGCTTTTTATTTATTTTTGAGAGAGAAAGAGCATTAGTGTGGGAGGGCAGAGAGAGACGGAGACACAGAACTGGAAGCAGGCTCCAGGCTCCGAGCCGTCAGCACAGAGCCCGACACGGGGCTCGAACTCACAAACCGCGAGACCATGACCTGAGCCAAAGTCGGAAGCTCAACTGACTGAACCACCCAGGCGCCCCCCTCCTCTTTTAAAAAAATTTTTTTTCCTAATGTTTATTTAGAGACAGAGAGAGACAGAGCATGAGCAGGGGAGGGGCAGAGAGGGAGGGGCAGAGAGAGAGGGAGACACGGAATCCGAAGCAGGCTCCAGGTTTCCAGCTGTCAGCACAGAGCCCGACGCAGGGCTCGAACTCACAAGCTGTGAGATCATGACCTGAGCTGGAGTTGGACGCTCAACCGACTGAGCCACCCAGGGGCCCCAGTGATTTCTATTTTAAGGAAGAGCAGGTCAATTATAGTTTCACTCTAAGTCTTTAGCTTAGCCCGCAAGTGTAACATCTAATACAACAAGCATAACTCAGTACTCACAGAACATTTATTAAACTTTAATCTTGAAATGAGGATAGTGAATCATTGGACATGTAGCCTTACAGAGAAAATATACTCAGCTTCAATTATTCACCAGAATATTGTCAGAAGAAGGGGTTGGCACCATTCTTGACACTTATCACAGTCAGAATTCCTCTCTTCATCTGTCTGAAACAACCACGAGGGGGAAATCAACACCTATGAGCCTCAGTCATGTGGCAGGCTCCGGGATAGGTGTTTGTGATCACCCAAACCCTTCAATCTTTTCCACGTGAATCTATGTCACAAAAGGCCCTCCCCCCCTCCTATCCACCTAGGGTTTATAGTTTTGAGCACTAGTAACTTGAATTTTGTTGATTTGGGCCTACTGATACCTTTTAAAATGCAGGCATTAAAGATCGTACATGTCACACAGACTTGCTATTCTCCCAAGTTTGCAACATTTGTGCATTTGGTAGCCATGCAAAGCCTTGATTAAAAGGTTGAATAATAGAGGGTCAAGAACAGAACTTCAAGGCAGCTTCTAAAAAGCCAGCCTGAAGTGGATTTGCTAGTCAAATGTAGTTTGTAACAATGTGGTCAACACATGACTATAATCATTTTTCTTCAAAACCAGATGTGAATAAATTGCTGACAATTCAGATCATACTGAAAACACCTACTCTTAATAATATTCTAAAATATATATTATTTTTAATAGTGATATTGATATCATTTATAACAGTATGTTTTCTCCAAACTGCTCAAAACTCTGCACAGCAAATGGCCCTAAGGGTATATGGGTCTCCTTTTCAAAGAAGCTATTTTTTTTTTTTTTTTTTAATTTTTTTTCAATGTTTATTTATTTTTGGGACAGAGAGAGACAGAGCATGAATGGGGGAGGGGCAGAGAGAGAGGGAGACACAGAATCGGAAACAGGCTCCAGGCTCTGAGTCATCAGCCCAGAGCCTGATGCGGGGCTCAAACCCCCGGACCGCGAGATCGTGACCTGGCTGAAGTCAGACGCTTAACCGACTGCGCCACCCAGGCGTCCCTCAAAGAAGCTATTTAAGAGAATAACGTGTGTGCGTGTGCGTGCGTGTGTGCGCGCGCGTGTGTGCGTGTGTGCGCGCGTGTGCTGGAAAACCAAAGCCACACACTGTTACTGCATATGGTTTGCGGAACTAAAAGCGTAGGCCAGCTAGCTCTTTGGTCTGGAAACAGACCATTGATTCGATTCTAAGGTATTTTCAAATTGGCTCATACTGTACTATTTATGCAGCTTGTACAAAGTGTAAGACGACCAGGCAGTAAAAAAAATACCAAGTAGCCTTCTTTCCAAGTGTTCACTTTTGAACGATCATAAATACTTCTCCGTATTTGGGCAGGTGGCATGGTTTTACTCCGTGAGTCTGACAAGCCAGTTAAAGGCCAATGAGAAGTCAGGGCCCACAGCAGAAGAGACTCTTTGTGAATTCACTAATCAGGTTATTTGCTCATGCTTTTCTTTTCTTTCTTTTCTTTCTTTCTTTCTTTCTTCTTTCTTTCTTTCTTTCTTTCTTTCTCTTTCTTTCTTTCTTTCTCTCTTTCTCTCTCTCTTTCTCTCTCTTTCTTCTTTCTTTCTCTTTCTTTCCTTTCTTTCTTTTCTTTCTTTCTTTCTTTCAAATATAATTTATTGTCAAATTGGCTAACATACAGCGCATACAGTGTGCTCTTGGTTTTGGGGGAAGATTCCTGTGCTTCATCGCTTACATACGTGTATCAATTTGAAATCACTAAACTAGATTTAAGATTGCCATTATTAGAGTTGTTAGTACGTATGCCTCCATAAACAACAATAACGCACTGGAATGTCTACAATGTGGATTTACAGCCTTGAGTTACTTCCCAAAATTACAGCCAATAATTTCAGAGAATTAGATTGTTATTTGAGGTATACAGACTCGGTTGTGTTATTAAACGAATCTCCAGAGCAGAACGGTAAAAAGCCTACAGATGAAATATATTAGCGAGCCAAACCTGAAAGCTATTTAACCTCAATTACATTCCAAGAAATGCAAATACGAACAAAGCATTTGTTTTTACCTTTAAAATATAGAGAAAGAATGAGAAATGTATAAAAAGGTTAACACCGGCACATTGCTGGCAGCAAAGAACAACATACAAAAATACATGTACACTTAATTATAGCTAGAAAGGCCAGAAGAGGGGAAAAAGAAAGAACACTATACTATGTAAGCTGCAGGAAAGGGCAGTCTGGCTCTCCTGGTCTTGACCGCCAAGGTATCAGAATGCCAGGGGCGATGCACCTGGGGAATCGGCCACAAGATTTCCTCCGTGGAGCAGCGGACCAGGAGCTGGGAAGGAAGGAAGGCAGGTAAGGTGTGCACAGAGCTGTGCCAACCTCATGCCACCAGAGCACTGACATCATAAAATGACAGCAAACACAGTAAGACAGTAAGTAGCTGGCTATGGCAGGATCGGAAAATGGATTTTACATAAGCTGGATTAGTTATGCTTCCTGTATTCTCCTATTCCCTCTTAGGATTTGGTAAAAAACAAAACGCAAGAATTCCGTCTGTGTCAGCCAGGGGAACGGCAAAGAAGGAGGGGTGTGGGGCCCGACTGGTAAAGTGTCAATGATACATTGTAAGACGCAGCATCCAGACGGGAGTGGAAACCGAAGCCAGGAACCCCCAGGAAAGGTTAATCCTCGCTGCTCTGGGAGCCCATTTTGTCTTTTTCCCCATCTGGACGTTTCTTTTCAAGAGCTAAAAATCCTAGCCTTTCTAAGTTTTGCTTTAATAAAGCAGACAGCTATTCCTGCTAGGATATTATATCTAAATCCACACTTTTATTGATTCAGCAAGCATTTCCTGGGCACTTATTTTTTATTTTATTTTTTATTTATATATATATTTTTTAATGTTTATTTATTTTTGAGAAAGAGAGAGAGAGAGAGAGAGCACGAGCAGGGGAGGAGCAGAGAGAGAGGGAGACACAGAATCTGAAACAAGCTCCAGGATCTGAGCTGTCGGCACAGAGCCCGACGCGGGGCTCGAACTCACGGACTGCGAGATCATGACCTGAGCCGAAGTCGGACGCAAAACCGACTGAGCCACCCAGGCGCCCCTCCTGGGCCCTTAATACATGCACAGCATTATGGGTACATATCCACAGATCTGTACCATGTGTACAATCAAGGTGGCTGCAGTCACCAGAGAAAGACAGTACACTGAAATAATTTTCTGTGATTGGTTATGTGTTAAGCGGTGAAGAGAGACGCAAGGAAATGTCAGCGCTTAAAGTAAAAAGAGGTCTGGGGTCGTGCCAGATTTCAGAGCAGGCAGTGGGGAGGCCGGGGTGTTGATTCCACTAGAGTAGATGAGAAGCACTGAGGGGACAGACCGGAGAGGTGGCAGGGAAAATGGAAGTGAGGGGTGGAGACCCACAGACCACGGTGAAGGACTGAACGGTGACACTGAGGAGGCAAAAGTCCTTGAGCTTGGGTTCCCAAGAGGCACCTTTTCTCATTCATGACTACTTCTTCTCTCTCCTATATATCCATTCTTTTAGCTTCAAGTATCATGGACACTTGTATGGGTCATATATCCAGGCCAATGTTCACAGAAACTCCAGTCCTGTGCAGTAGGATTCTGACCATCTCCACACCCTCAGTGTCAACAAACCCTCTACAAGAACGTCTCGTCCCAAGCCAGATCTTCTGCGGGAGTAGAAGCTATTTCTCCTCAAAGAGAAGAGTGGAGAAGCGAGCATCGAGGCCTAGTGCGGAGTCAGGCTGTTTGCTGAGGAGAGCGCATTTGGGAGCCAACAAGAGACCGCCCTTTCTGAATTCTGTCTTGAGTCCACGGTATAAATTCTAAGCAGCTAGTGCTGCACGGTCTGTCTTTTCTAGATCACAGTAATCAGCGTAGAGAAGGATAAATCAGACAAGGAAGGTAACTGATGGACGGTATAATGGACTAGGGATAAAGCCCATGGGACAAGAGAATTTCAGCAGTGAGGGTGGCCCTGAGATAGCCAAGCAAGGAGTCCGAGCCAGGAAGAACCCAGCTGGCCCACAGAGGACAGGCACGGAGTCACCCGCGGGATCGAATTTAAGGTAGGGAGAAAAAAAAAAAATACATTCCACGCGTGCGGGGATATAGGAAAAATTACAGATAAATTCCGATCTGTTGTGCATATAAGAGCAGTGAAGCTTACCTTTGTAGATTTCAGGCTCCGCGGTGTCAGTTTTCTAAGCTTGAAATTTATGAATAAGAGCGAAGCGATGCAGGTTCACAAAATAATTAAAATTGATACCTGAAGAATCTGGTCTCCAGCAAGGAGTCTCCCGTCTCTGGCGATTATCCCGTCCCGGTAGACTTCCTGGATGACAATGTTAATCAGTGGGGTTTCATTGCCACCCACAATGCTCATTCCTAACTGAATATAAGGATGAGATCGGTGAATTTCAATCGTGGTAATTTCGCCTTCCGGTAAACTAAGTGGTTGTTGTAAAGCTGCCAGGTTAAAAACGAGAGAGAGAAAAATAGATGGAAAGAAAAACGTTTTATATTTTGATTCTCTTCAGGTAAGTAAGTTATCATCTATCATAAGTGATCACCTTATGTTAATAGATGATTAAGGGCAAGGCAGTATTACTGGATAAGAAAAAGAATGACAGAAAACGTCTACAGGTTAAGAGGATCAAAACACTTTCTCTTGGAAAGGTGATCAGTAAATAATCAATAAATAACTGCTATGAATCAGATTACTAGGGATGACACAGTGATCTGATAAAGAAATATACAGACAATGTCGTCTTGTCCTAATTGATCAGAGAAAGTTTGAACCATGAAACAACTATAAACAATGCAAGGCAGTATATTAAAAAAAAACAACAACAATTACTTCAACCTCTAAGAACTGGAAGGTCTTGAATTGAGCATTAGGAGATGAAAAATGTGTTATAACCATGGTAGGGAAAATTTGAATTAGTAGCAAAATTTAGAATTTTCCTAAGAGAAAATCATATTTAGACGTAAAGGCATAGGGCCAACCATCAAGATACGCCCAAGATCTTGGACTGCAGGCTTTCTATTTCCTGGTGGGCTATCAAGACAGATCAGGGGCTGCGACCCGAGGACAGCAATAGTAAGAAGCACGGCCTTGGAGGCAGATGTGTCCCTGGCCATTTTGTGGCTGTCCAACTTTGACCAATTAATCTTTCAAGACTCAGGCTCCTTCCTCACCATTAAAAGAAAAAAAAAAATCTTGGAATAATGGTATAGTCAATCGGTTAATCTATGTAAAGTGCTTGGCACAGAATAAGCACTTAAGTTGAGGTGTCATTTGTGTCGTTCTTGATGGTGTGGATTTCTTAGTCAAGAAGCGACAGCCTTTGAAACACACAAACAGTAAGGAGCATGTTAACGACGAGGGAGACCATGGGCTACAACAGAAGAGGCGCGGGGAAGGACAAGCGTCCCCGGGGTGAGATTCATGCTCCGTTTCTCACCTGCAAACTGTCGGAATGTGGTATGTGAATCATGTCTCAATAAAATTACTTTTTGAAGAGGAAGAACAACACGTGTCGGGAACGTAAACAGCGAGGAGTGGGAAGGAAGGAAGGGTCTGATTTGAAAAGACGTGAAAAACGGAAGGAAGCTGAACGGCACGTACTGTCAGCAGCCGCGGTCTCCTCGAAGGCGGGGTTGTCCAGGCCAGGCTCCTCGGTCCACGAGAGAAGGCACGGTGGCATCCAGTTCCGCTCGGTGGGCGCCGTGCCCGACCCTGAGCAGTCCGCCTCGGGGGATAAAGTACCCGGAGGGCCTATTGTAGTGGGTCCGTTCTCACTCTCAGTCTCTGTCTGAGTTCTACCAGTTTTCCTCGTCTCTAGGGCAAGTCTCCGATGAGCAGCTCCAGGACATCTAGAAAGAGAGCAACAGGCGGTTCCCAGACGACTCGAAAGGACAAAAGTGATCCACAGCTGGCGCCACAGGCCACAGCAACAGAAGAGCGATGGCTTCTTTGCGAAACTTACTTCGACGTCATCCGCAAGCGGTATGTGATTCCGGTGTTGATCTCTGTGCAGACGAAGTCCTTACCGCTCCACACAGCAAATTTAAAAGAAGGCACTGCCGCAAACCCCGGTCCCGTGTGTATCTCAAAAGAACACTTCAGTAAAGAGACTGCATTCAGATATACACGGGTACCAGAAATACGTACCCCAGTATGGTTGGCACTAAGCTGCAAATATTATTCTGCAACTCTGATCACAGGACCCTTTCCCGCAGCTTAAATGGCCTAACCACAGGGCAGAAACAGCAACCCTCTTCCGCAATGTGCCCTGGCACCCCGACGGGGACCCTGAGAGGCACTCCGCCTCTCCGCCGTCACGGCCAACGTCACACCCTCACTTACTGGCAAAGGCCCGACAACTTTTGACGGACACGGAAGGAGAGGAAAACACGTCTGGCTCTTAAACTTAGAACGACGATAGTGGCATCACAGATATCCTAGGTGGGCTGAAGAGTAGACGCCAAGCGCTTGGGAAACTTGCACAGGCACCAAGAAATGAGAACGGTTGTCTTCCTTGTTTTTGCTTAGGGAAGCAAACAAAGAGGGCAGCCAGATGCTTGTTTAAACACTGAAATATGGTCTCGAGATACGGACATCAGAACGCCAGTTCTTGGGCATCTGACATCCTGACCGGACAAAGTGACTAATCATGGCCAGTCTGGAAGAGCAGGAGAAAAGAGGATGGAGAGCCAGACACATGCCCCTGGCCCCTAACACGGCTCCACGGACACCGCTGAGGCTGCATGTGGTGCACGGGCTGGTGGTCTTACGACGAGGGCGACAGGCTTCGTTCAGTGACAGGACTTTTAAAAACCTAAAATTTCAACAAAACTCAAATACCGGGCTAAATTCAACTAAAACTGAAAGCTACCTCTTAACTGTAAAAGCAATACATTTCTCCTCACACATGAAAGAGAAGTCGTAGGTTTCCAAGTTCTTGAAAAGGACCTTTACAGAGTTTCTTCCTTCACCTTTCATTATGTGCTTTCTCTTCACCTGTGTTAAACTGATAAGAACAGATACTGCCCTTGACCTTAGCCAAAGGGCCGCGAAGCGATTCTCTTCACCTTTGTTAAGGAAGGGGACAACTGATTTTCCCTTCTGCATTGTTGTGCAGCCCTCCAGAAATCTACCCTGCAAGGGCCTGATGAAACGTTTGGAAAACTCTATCACTGAGAAAAAGGACTGCTGGCAAGTAAGCAAGTTTAATGAGAAATGCCTTTTAAAAATATTTCATTCAATTAAAAAAAAAAACAAAACTGAGACCGTAAAACACACCTGAGACTAAAAATGCAGGTAAAGACTGAATTCCCCGAATATAAACCACGCATTGCAATCTACATGGGCGACAGCTGCTTTTCAATGGGGGAAATGGACGAGGCACAGGAAGCGGGAAGGAAGCACAAGCAGAAGGCGCGTGGCTGGGAAAGGGCCTAGCTGACGGTTATAAAATCCTACACACCAAGTAACTCTGAAGCCTCTCTTATCTTATGCAAGAATAAACTTAAATAAGGAAAACTGAAAGTGTTCAAGAGGTAAAGACAGGTCCACCCACATCCCAATCGGTCAGTAACTGGCTAAGAGGGCTAACACTCACAGGGCTTGTGGGGGGGGGGGGGCGCGGAGAGGAGAGGGAGAGACCATTCAAAACCTGTGCTCCTCACTGGAGGGCTGATGGCTGAAAGACAGGTCCACCCCACCCACATCCCAATCGGTCAGTAACTGGCTAAGAGGGCTAACACTCACAGGGCTTGTGGGGGGGGGGGGGGTGGAGAGGAGAGGGAGAGACCATTCAAAACCTGTGCTCCTCACTGGAGGGCTGATGGCAGGGGGCGGAGAGCTCCCGGCGTCTGGGTTGGGGCGGGAATTGACAGCACACTGTCCCCGGCAAGAACTTCAAGGCTGCAAACTTTCCAGCCTTGAAAGGGGCCCTGGTGTGGTCTGTGAGGCCTAAGAAACCAGTCAACGACTCACAGTATGAGGACTCTGACTGCGGTGACCGATCCTGTTTTTACAACTGCACCTTTGGGTAAGAAGCCCAGAACACCACCAAAGGAGTCAAAACTAGAAACACCAAAACCTCCAGAAAGGGGCTCCCGAAAGACGACATCCACCACAAGAGGAAACCCCCGCAAAAGGCTGGCTTTAGACGACGCGCTCTGCCCGAGAGACTGGGAGCCACACTGGCCCTGTCGGTGAAGGAACTCTAACAGCTGATATGGAGGTGGCTCAAGGTAAAGGCAGAGAAAAACGTGGCAACAGCGAAACGGAAACCGGGGCTAAGTCTCCCCGTATCTCCAAATGCCGTGTAGCCGGTGATGATTCAGATCTGGGAAAGACGACCGAGGGAGAGGATTTTCGGGTGTTCCGGGGAGAAGAGCAGCGTGGGAAGTTGTGGCACAAGAGACAAGGGTACGCAGTGATGGGGGCAGCGCTAAGGACTCTGGACTGGACAAGGGAGTCTGAGGACGATTCTGATTGCAGGGACAGGGAGGGTAGGACGGAGATTTCCCGATGGGAAAGGTAAAGTTCAAGAAATAAAAAAAAAAAAAAAAAAGAAAAGGAGAAGAAACCTAAATCCAAGTGCAATGCTCTGGAGGCTGCCAGGAAAACATAACAAATACGCAGCCCGTCAACTGGAAGTGAAAAACTTAGGTGGGTCCCACCGGCGGTGGGCAGACGGAGTAGCAGCAGCAGGGGCCCAGGGGCACGAGTGTCCGCTAAGTGTCCAAATCAGTCCCCATCTTGGCTTGTCCAGAGCAGCGGGAGTTAAACCTCTGCACCCAAATGGCGCTCGTAGCCAAGTGTGGTCGTAAAGGAACGTTTGATTAAGAGAATCAGTGTTTAAAGTGTTTATGTGTGATGCGTGTTTCTATTTAAGGAAGGTACTGGGGCGCCTGGGTGGCTCAGTCGGTTAAGCGTCCCGGCTTCAGCTCAGGTCATGATCTCATGGTTTCATGGTTCCTGAGTTCGAGCCCCACGTCGGGCTCTGTGCCGACAGCTCGGAGCCTGGAGCCTCCCCCACTCATGCTCTGTCTCTGTCTCTCAAAATTGAATACATGTTAAAAAAATTTTTTTTTAAAAGGAAGGTATTAGAATATATAAAGGAATCCTTTAACATCATATAAATTATCTTCACCCATTCTGTGCTGATGCTCTTTGAAGCTATTTAGGGCTTTGCTAAGAGGTTTATTTTCAAGAACTATCTGTAATGTCATTTCCTGCTGAAGAACATGTTCTGTTTTTCTTACATATAATAAGTCATCGCCATTAAGGGGCTGTCAGTTGGACATGGAGGACATCTACATTACAGGCCGTTTTTTCTAGTAACACGATGTTCCTTTTTAGCTTTGTCTGATTTATGGCCCCTTACCACCTAAACTGTTCAGAGTTTGCCTGGCAAAAGGAAATATTCCCAGTTTTTCCAGGAGACATTTCTGAAATCTTACTTAAGTTACACTGTCAATTTTGTTCCAAGGATGTTTCATCGTTTAGCCAAATATTTTTACAGAAAGAATTCAGAACTATTCTACACATTAAAATGGTTGCTCTAAATGGCATAGGTCTCCTACTTAGAAGTAGATGTTTTTTGTATAGCAAATAGACTTTAGTGACATTTTATAAAGCTCTCATTGTCAAAACCTTTAATGAAAGTGAAAAGGTTTTGATACGCTCTTTTCCTTGACACTGATGCATCCATCTGTCTGTTTCATGATTAAATGAATCTTGCAAAAAGAAAAAAGCCTCAATATAATTTAAATAAGGATTGAAGTAGACACATCATGTTCTCCAATCACAATTAATTAAAAATGGATCAAAGACTATCATAAAAGTCTTAGAAGACAACAGGTGTAAATCTTTGTGACCCTGCATTAGGGAGTGATTTCCTGGCTATGACACCAAAAGCATAAGCAAATAAAGAAAACACAGAAAAACCGGACTTCATAAAGATTAAACCTGTTTGGGGGCGCCTGGGTGGCTCAGTCGGTTAAGCGTCTGACTTCAGCTCAAGTCACGATCTCACGGTCCGTGAGTTCGAGCCCCGCATCGGGCTCTGGGCTGATGGCTCAGAGCCTGGAGCCTGTTTCCGATTCTGTGTCTCCCTCTCTCTCTGCCCCTCCCCCGTTCATGCTCTGTCTCTCTCGGTCTCAAAAATAAATAAACGTTTAAAAAAAAAAAAAAGATTAAACCTGTTTGTCCTTCAAAGGGCACAGGAAAGTGAAGGGACACCCAACAGAACAAAAGAAAACATTTGCAAATCGTGTATTTGATAATGGTCTAGTATACAGAATATGTATTTATATACAGAATATAAATACATACATATATATACACAAACATATGTACATATGTGTGCGTGTGTATACACACTGTATATATATATGCTTACAACTTACAAAAAGACAAACAACCCATTATAGGAATGGACCAATGATGTTGAGCATTTATTCATGTGCTTACTAGCCATTTAAATAATCTTCTGTGGAAAAATATCTGTTCAAATTCTTTGCCCATTTAAAACTGTGGATTCCTTGCCTTTTTGTTGAGTTGTAAAAATTCTTTATTCTGGATACTCTCATCAGCTATATGATTTGCAAATATGCACCCGCTTTTTATATTACACATAAGAGAAGAATGCCGGTGAAGAGTCTGCCAAACAGGAACTTCCCTCTAAGTTAAACTGTGAACTTAACAGAGCAACCTGGCCTCAACCCACCTGTACCTCTAAAGGCCTCAACCCACCTGCACCTCTAAAGGTACCTCTAAATGTTTTCTCTCGATTCTACTAGCCTTTTACAATAATATTAAACTATAAGCTTTAAGAGGAAACAAGGGTTTGGAACTTTGCCACAAACGAGGACACAAATGCTCAATTTAACAACAACAAAAAATTGACATGTACAATTACCATCAGGTATAATGCTAAATTATTGGGGGTGAGGCGGGGAAGAGGGGTAGAGAAGGAGAGAGGTAAGGTTGTATAGTTGATATCGGTGGGCAGAATTGCACAAAGTAATTACAAAAATGTTATGTACTTAATGGAGAATATTTCTTAAGAGCTTTGTTTTTCCATTCAAAGATGAGCACTTTCCCATGTCTTTAGAAATTCTTCATTGTTTTACTAATATATAATCACTTAATAACTAGTAATTTTAGTAAAGAACAAATTCACCTTTCATAAATATCTACTTTTAGCGATAGAAGAAAATATCAGCTGTTCTCAAATTGAGGCAGATTTCTTAAGAGCAGAATTTTATTCCAACAGGGAAGTTAATTTCAAACTCAAAATTACCAGATTTATGCAAACTACTCCGAATGCCATATTTCTATTAATAATTAAGAGATTTCCAAATCCTGGGTGGCTCAGCTGATTAAGTGTCTGACTCTTGGTTTCGGCTCAGGTCATGATCTCATGGTTTGTGAGCTTGAGCCCCACATCAGGCTCTGTGTTGACAGCTCAGACCTTGCTTGGGATTTTCTCTCTCTCTCTCTCTCTCTCTCTCTCAAAAATAAATGAATTAAAAAAAACGAGAGATTTCCAAATCCTAAAAAGCTTACAAAGACATATGATAGTCATGTAGCTTTTATACAATGGATCACTGTTGCTGATGCTGAAATGCTGAATTTTAATGAAACTTGTCAACTGCTATCAAATGAGTGAGACTGTGTGCAGAGATGCCACAGTCAGAATAATCACACTCTGTGACTCAATGTATCACTCGTTTGCCTGTCTGTGTGGGTTTTAAAACATAGCTGCAAATGTCTGAAGTGAAGCCCAGGGTGGACTGCTTCAAACAGAGTGACAGCAAAGGGGACGCTACGTGACTTCAAGGCTGGTTCCTACATGGCCATGCAGCTTCTTCTGCCTTACTCACTGGAACACTGAGTGCCACCAAAGAACTTTCAATCCCGGAGGCCAGCCGGCTGGAGAGGCCACCTGTAGGCTCGCCTCGCTGAGCCTGTGTCTCCACAGTTACCTCCGTCAGCGTCCCAGACACGTGAATGAAGATCTCCAGTTCCAGATGCTACAGTCCTGGCTTTCAGCTCTTCTCTGCTGCGGCCCGGATGTCACATCACAGGGAGAAGTCACCCTGCTGTGCTCTGTCTGAATCCCTGACCCACAGAATCCACGAGCAGAATCAAATGCTTATGTCATTATATACGGGGTGGGTTAGTTTCTCAGCAATGGGTACTCAGAAAACAGATTCACAATTTCATTGGAAAAACATTAGCTTGAGGGTCAGTTTGGGGCAAGGGAATGCAAAGACCAGGAAAGACCTGGGGCTGTGCTTCAAAGAATTTACAACCTAGCATTAGATTCTAACTTGCTATCAGCTTGCAGAGACTACCTAACATCAACATTTTTAATTGAGAAATTAGAAGAAGGTAGGGCTGTTCAACATAGATCTGTTCAAATGGGGTATAAAAATTATATTTTAGGGGCATCTGGGTGGCTCAATAGGTTAAGCATCTGACTTCAGCTCAGGTCACCATCTCGTGGTTTGAGAGTTTGAGCCCCGCGTCGGGCTCTGTGCTGCTGTCACAGAGCCTGCTTCAGATCCTCTGTCTCCCCCCTCTCTCTGCCTGTCCCCTGCTTGCATTCTCTCCCTCTCTCTCTCAAAATAAACAAACAATAAAAAAAGTATATTTTAGGGGCACCTGGGTGGCTCAGTTGGTTAAGCGTCCGACTCTTGATCTTGGCTCAGGTCATGATCTCACGGTTCATGAGATCAAGTCCCACATCGAGTTCTGTGCTGAAAGTTTGGAGCCTGCTTAGGATTCTCTCTCTCTCCCTCTCTCTCTGCCCCTACCTAGCTGGCTCTCTCTCTCTTTCAAAAAATAAAGTTTAAGGGGCGCCTGGGTGGCTCAGTTGGTTAAGCATCCGACGGGCTCAGGTCATGATCTCGTGGTCAGTGAGTTCGAGCCCCGCGTCGGGCTCTGTGCTGACAGCTCAGAGCCTAGAGCCTGTTTCAGATTCTGTGTCTCCCTCTCTCTCTGACCCTCTCCCGTTCATGCTCTGTCTCTCTCTGTCTCAAAAATAAATGTTAAAAAAATAATAAAAATGTAAGAAAATAAAGTTAAAAAAATTATATTTTATACTTTATCTTTTTATTTTTGATAATCAGTAGTCACTCTTAGCTGTTTATGTCAAGCAAATCATTCACCTTTTCCAGTGTATCGTTCACTACACAGGCCTAAGATGCTTTGGAAATGATTAAATGTGTAGCTCAAATATTAACAAGCTTACTTGGAAAATGGAACTTTCAACTGGACGTAACTGCTTAGCCTTTATCAGCTCACAAACGAAAGGACAGTTTGCAATTCCCATAAACTGCTTGATCCAAAATACTAATGATACTTCGACTACATACCAAATTCTTGTGGGCATTTTAGTTAAGTGAATGTTCCTAAAAATTTGTGCAATGTCTACCTCATTGCTCTCAAAATAATTAGTATCGAACTGAGACTTTGTTCAGTTCTTCTAACATCCTATAACGGATGATGTCCACAAGAGCCTCAAGACAAACCTGCTCCCCTAAAAACAGTAATCCAACTGAGAGAAATACGATAAGCCTAAAATATTCCTCAACCTCGGCCGCAAGCACACCCAACCCAGAATCCCATATTCAAAAGTTTGGCATCGATTTGCACAGGGGCTCTGCTGTTGTGCTCCGATTCTACCCCTGCTGGGGGCGGAGGACACACAGAACCCTAAGGCCACCTGCACCTTCGAAAGTCTCTGTATCCACCCCCGCCCCCCACTTTTTCTTGCCTCTTCCTAGACGATACAGCTTCGATGTGAACAATTTTTCCGTAAATCTTCATGTTTCGGACATTTTAGTAACATCTAGTTCTTTCTTTTTAAAAAATTTTTAATTTTATTGTTCAAATTTACATCCCAGTTAGTCAGCACATGGTGCAACAATGATTTCAGTAGATTCTTTAGTGCCCCTTCCCCCCTCCCACAACCCCTCCGGCAACCCTCAGTTTGTTCTCCGTATTTATGAGTCTCTTCTGTTTTGTCCCCCTGCCTGTTTTTATATTATTTTTGCTTCCCTTCCCTTATGTTCATCTGTTTTGTCTCTTCAAGTCCTCAGATGAGTGAAGTCGTATGATTTTTGTCTTTCTCTGACTGACTAATTTCACTTAGCATAATACCCTCCAGTTCCATCCACATAGTTGCAAATGGTAAGATTTCATTCTTTTTGATTGCCGAGTAATACTCCATTGTATATATATACCACATCTTCTTTATACATTCATCCCTCGATGGACGTCTGGGCTCTTTCCATACTTTGGCTATTGTCGATAGTGCTGCTATAAACATGGGGGTGCATGTGTCCCTTCGAAACAGCACACCCGTATCCCATGGATAAATGCCTAGTAATTCAATTGCTGGGTCAAAGGATAGTTCTATTGTTAGTTTTTTTCAGAAACCTCCATACTGTTTTCCAGTATGTTTTCCATACTGTTTTCCACTGGTGGCTGCACCAGCTTGCATTCCCACCAACAGTGCAAGAGAGTTCCCCTTTTTCCACATCCTCACCAATATCTGCTGTTTCCTGAGTGGTCAGTGTCAGCCATTCTGACAGGTGTGAGGTGGAATCTCATGGTGGTTTTGATTTGTATTTCCGGGATGATGAGTAATGCTGAGCATTTTTTCATGTGTTGACTGGCCATCTCGATGTCTTCTTTGGCAAAGTGTCTATTCATGTCTTTCGCCCATTTCTTCACTGGCTTATTTGTTTTTTGGGGTTGCTGAGTTTTGTGTAAGTTCTCTGTAGGTTTTGGATACCAACCCTTTATCTGGTATGTCGTTTGCAAATATCTTCTCCCATCCCATCGGTTGCCTTTCAGTCTTGCTGACTGTTTCCTTCGCTGTGCAGAAGCTTTCTATTTTGATGGGGTCCCAGTAGCATTTTGTTCTTTCTCATATATCTTAACTATTTCTAATGAGTGCCCTCATCTTACAAGACCGACAGGTACGGGCAGAATGACCACATATACTCATGGCTATAGGAGGCTTTTACTACCATGTGGTGGTAGAGAAGCTGGTCTGACCTGTGGTAAAGTCAGCATGGTGTGTTGGAGTGGGAAAGAAGAATATTAGAAGGTTAGGCTAACTTACCATACCATTAACTAGCTCTGAATCTTTGGGACTCGGTTTCCTGATTTATAAAGTGAGGGGGTTAGATTAGATCATCTCCAGTCCTGATTTTAGGTGGGAGGATAAAGATGAGCTGTCCCATACCGGACTTGCACGATTATTTGTAAACCTCTCACGTGTTGTACTGTGAAGTTTTCCACGGCAATCACAGCTCCATACTTTACAAGCGGCTTAACTCTGAAACCTATAAATCAGTACATTTATTTCTGTCATAGTATGTGATTCTACATACGTAAGACAAAAGAGATGTATTTTAACCCTTCCTAATGGTAGAAGTAATTTTATTTTTTTTAATTTGTTTTTAATGTTTATTTATTATTTTTGAGAGGGCGGGAGAGAGAGACAGACAGACAGACAGATAGCGTGAGCAGAGCAGGGGCAGAAAGAGAGGGAGACACAGAATGCAAAGAAGGCTCCAGGCTCTGAGCTGTCATCATAGAGCCCGACGCAGGGCTTGGACTCACGAACCGTGAGATCATGACCTGAGCCAAAATCAAGAGTTGGACGCTCAACCGACCGAGCCACCCAGGCGCCCCAGGGTATATAAATAATTTTAAAGATCAAGTCTTTTATCAAAGCCAAATTCTAAAACCCACTAAATAATCAGCAAACTACTTAACCTTTTCAAAAGCTTTATTAGAACAAAAATCCCCACTAAATGGTTTAAGGTTTCTAACCCCTAGTTCTTATTCAATCTAGTTCTTGAATACGGATCTTTAGAAGACGTGGGCAAATAAAATCACGCATAGTCATTTCCATGTTGCAACAAAATTACCATTTGTACTGTCTGCATCATATCCCACGGAGTTGATGGAGTTGATGCACTATGGTAGTTTTAACCGTTCCCTACTGTAATTAGTGTCTGATGCATTGAGCTCTGCACAGCGTTGCAGTGAGCACAGCTTCATATACAATTTCTTCCTTCTTCTGAGTTATTTTCTTAGCATAATAAGCTCCCTTCACGGTTTTTGAAACAAACTGCCAAACCGCCTCGGGAAAAGTCTGTCACTGTACCTTGCTACCCATGTGAACCTAACAGCCTCACATTATACCAGCAAAACGTTAGCAGGCACTTCCTCCCTCTAGTTTTTGTATCCACGTCTCTGATAAACCAGAATATGAAATGCCATCCCACACCACCTACGGATCGCCTCTCTTGACTTGTCCCTGTACTTCCCAATGCCGTGGTGCTCTTTATGACGTTTCTCTTTGTTGGAGCAACCTGGGGCCAAAACCTAGACTTCCTTCTCTTTCCTTCGCGGCTTTTGCTTACCTGTTTTTAAGGTGTGCCTCCAGATCACAGCGCTGCATCACATCTTGGCACACTGAAGAAAACGGACACAGCACTAGCAACTTGTCCAGAAGCTTGTGAACCAGAATACTAGACTTCTTACACGACTTGAAGTGCAGCCGTTTCCGGTCCAGCGGACAGAAATCCTTCTCCTGTAAGAAGTTTCGGAGGCACTTGCAGCAGAACGTGTGTCCACAGGGGGTGTCCAGTGGCTGCAGCAGAGGCTGAAGGCAGATATGGCAGACGAGGTCGTCGTCCACCTCGTTCTGGTAATTGTACAGGTGGTTCTCTCGTGTCCAGTGCTGTTGGCCGCATTCGAAACACAGAGGGTTGAAGGAGGACGAAGAGGTCTGCTCCACGGACACCAGCTCCTCACTTGTCGTTCCCATTGTGAGTCAACCAAAGCGGTCTCTGTATCTTCCTACGTTCGACTTCCGCGTCAGGTGTATCTGGCTCAAACCAGGGTTTTTCTGGACAGAACAAATCAAAAAAGTAATTAGTATCGATCAAGGCAGGCTAAAAAGTGTCAATGCTGGTTGACATCTTTCGTAAAGAAATAAAGTAAAATAAAACAAAACAAAAATAATCAGAGCCATGAAACCCCAACAATTAAATTAACGAATTTGCCAGCTGGCGAAGAGTGACTTGCGTTGCCCAGTTCTCGGTGAAAACAGAACTTGTGATCAAAAGCAAAGATGCCACCTACGGTGACACATAAGAAAAACTCCATTCGTTTTACGGACTGAAATCCTCCAGTACCTCACTGCTCAATGGTAGTTTTTAAAGCCAATTAATCTACGCGGTATGATAATAATGCAAACCGAGGTATACCGCGCAATACATCTGCATCCGTCGTCTCAGCCAAGGTTCTTTGCTTCTGGTTTTATGCACTTGCAAGGCAATACCAAAGGCTGTCTTTGCAACGTAGTCTCAAAGATAATTCGGTGCCTGTTTAAAAAACGACCTTTGCCCTGCACTGTTTCGAAAATACGGATTTCAAAATATGTACAATTTGAACATTCTCTCTCTGTAGCACAGTTTATAGAAATATACGACCGCACGGCATACATAAACAGCATCTGTGCAAACTCCATAAAGTGCAATACTCTTTTATGCCATTAGAGGAAGAGGCCCACCGTAATTCAATTAGATAACATGTGTTATAAATTACGATTCCACCTCCTATTATTCCACACTTCGATTTCTTCTTGCTTACTCAAAGCAGCAATGTGTGTGTGTGCGTGTGTGTGTACGTGTGCGTGTGTGTGTCTCCTCTCCAGCCTTAAGACTCTCATGACGGCCTCGCCCGTTTAGTGCGAGGCTAGTAAGGAATGCTCCCCTCCCCCCTCCCCAGCAGCACCCGGGGGTTAAAAATCAACCCCAAAGGCAGCAGCTGTCTATATTCATCTTCTGTAAATATTTACAGCCTCCAGTATGTGCCAAACACTGAACAAGGAGACAGGAGAGGTAGAGAGAGGACAGTTAAGAAAACTCATTATTAAAATTCAGTATACTCTAAGGAAGCATCATAAGCATCCTAAGAATGCTGTTACGTGAATACGGAGGGAGATGAATTAGGTGGCATCTAACTCAAGTTTGGCTTTAGAGCCGGAAATACTTTCCAAAGGGGGAGAACGTGCGCTATGAGTCGGGACAGGGCATGTCAGCCAGCCAGAGCCGGGCAAGAGCCTCTCTGCAGTCTCAGGGGCTTCTGAGCACAAGACACGCTTGAGGAGTACGCGGCAGATCAAAATATCCGAGGCCCGACACACCCGGGGCGGGGGAATCACAAAGCTCGGGTCTCCCCGCCCTAAGAACGGAGAGGGTAGGACACCACGTTAATGCTCCCCACATTTGTTTCAATGACGAAATTCTCCTCCCATCACACTTAGGCACTTACTATTTTATTTACTTGGGGTATTTACTAGAGAGACAACATTAACATTTCGGCCAAGGTGACAAGAACGGCCATAAATGATGAACGGATGGGACAGGATTCAGAGGGGAGGACTGATCTGCGATCAACTGTTTGTTTTGAAAAATTACTTGATAAAGTAACAACAGCAGCCGCCTGTGATCTAACCTCGTATCAGTACCAACATGAAGAGAGCAAATGCTTCTTGTAACTCACGAGGCTGGTTCTTTACCCTCTGGGCATCATAACTTGTTAAACGTCAGTGCAGGTCTGTGAGATTAAGGGGAGAAACATCATTTATCCCAGGCAGACGGACCGGGTATCCTACTACAGAATGTACCCAGACTCTTACTCCTGACCCAATTAGCAAGAAAATTCACATATCCTTGGCTCTTCTTTCTTTGTGATAGTGTTTATTCTAATTTTTCTCTTCCTCAGGAAAATATACTGCAATTCTAGCCTCCCACATAATGACTAAGAAAGCATCTCTCTTCAGACTATTATGTTTTAGCTATTTTCTAAGTCTCTAAATGACTTCTAGTTCTTTGATTATTTATCACACAATCTTTTCGTGTGGAAAAATAACGTGTTCCCGTTTGAAATACCAAATAACAGCATTATCTCCACCCCCGAAACACCTCTGCTACCATGAAACAAATATTAAGTGAAAAATCATCGTGCGTAGATCACTGACGTGTGGGCAGCATGGAAATACTGACTAAAGAACCGTGAGGCTGTATAGCATAAGCAGTTAAGAGCACATACTCCAGCCGGTCCGTGAGGGTTCAGATCTTCACTCGTGTCACTTACCAGCTTTGTGACCTTCCCAAATGTCTCTGTGTCGGCTTCCTTCTCAGGTGTAAGATGGGGGTAATAATAGTGCCTATTTCAAAGGGCTGATAGAATAAATAAGTGTGTGTGTGTGTGTGTGTGTGTGTGTGTGTGTGTGTGTACAACAGAGCCTGGCACATAATAGGCGCTATATAAGTATTAGCTATTATTACTATCATTAAAGAAACAAAAGTTCAGACAGATTTTACGATTTGCAAAAAGCCAAACAACTTATAATTACTTGGTAAGAGATAAGAGAGATGAATCTAGTTCTTTCTCGCTTCAAAATAACCCAAAAGTAAATCAAGTAATTGTAAGAAAGAAGAGAGGCCTTTCATGAAAGCCTTAGCGTATGAATTTTGTTAAGGACAAAGGCAGCCTGATCCTGTCTTCCCAACCCCTCATCCCACCCCTCTACTCCCAACCCGGGCAGACGACTTCATTCCTCCTTTGTGTGCAAGTCCACTCCAACACCTTATGTACCACTTCTCACACTAACCTATGAGGTCCTTAAGAGCTGGACCTCCCACGGAGGGGCTCAGTAAATGCTCAAAGACCACACAAGTGACAATTTGCTTGAGCACTCTTGCTACATCTAGGTGGCCAGAAGCACATCTATGTTTACAGGAGGGTATGTCTGTGTTTACATATAATTTTGATTTCAGATATTCTGTGAGCACAATCTGCAATATTAAAATACAAGTTAAATAAATAATAGTCTTAAATATCTTTCATAATACAAAGATAAAATGTAGTATAATGTGTATCTTTACAAAACTACGTCATCTGTTTAGCTAATATTCCAGGAAGAGTAAAGAGACAGAAGCTATTAAATCGGCTGGGAATATTACAACACATTTTAAATAATATCTTGAAAAACAGGCAGTACAATGGAAAGGGAGTGAGAAGGCAGTATTTTCTACCCGACTCCAGTTACAAGTAACGGGCTTGCTCTTCCTGCTGAGACAAGTATATCCCGGTGCATCACAGATACTCTCAGAAGAGCTATGCTTTTTCTTAGTCAATTTGCAAACTCCAAAACTGTGTATTATTCAGATTTCTCTTGAGGTTATTTTTAACTCAGACTGAAGGAATCCTCGGGGTCCCTAACCTAGGAGATCCAGCCCAGGGAAAAAGACAATGAGCTAAGGATTACCAGCACAGTATGGTTGGATGGGAAACTCCTATGGCTCCTTTGACTCATCAACGCCGAGAGGCTCAGACTCTCCTTACGTGTCCTTCGGGCAAACTCCTACTTAGACGCTACTTGCTCTGTCGAATCCCTTCAGCCTCCTTCCTGGTCTCGGGGACATCTCCCTCCCCTTACGACCTTGCTGCTCTTTACATATACCTTCATTTCAGCAATTACAACATTTGCCTTCTTGTTTATCTGTCTTCTCAGCTCTCTTGAGGGTAAAGATAGTATCTTCTTTATCTCTTGTATTCCCTGTTCTTGGCACATATTATGCACTAAAAAAATATTGTTCTCAGGTTCATGCTTGAGCCTGAAATGTTCAAGAGTCCTAAAATGTATAATATCGCTATATAAATATATAGGAGAAAACCTTGCACGTTTTTTATTCACGGCACTGCAAAGCAGTCAACGTGCTGGACACTGCTCTATGACTACAGAGAATGAGACATTACTTCCTTTAGCCTTTAAAAGTCTGAGAATTTTAAAACGTTATTTTCTTACCTGATGCTATCAACACAAGAAACTTTTCTTTTTTTAAAATTTTTTAAATGTTTATTTATTTTTGAGAGACAAAGAGCAGGGGAGGGGCAGAGAGAGACGGAGACATAGAACCCGAAGCAGGCTGGCAGCACAGAGCCCGATGCGGGGCTCGAACTCATGAACTGTGAGATCGTGACCTGAGCCGAAGTTGGACGCTCAACAGACTGAGCCACCCAGGCGCCCCTGAAACTTTTCTTATTGTATATGTTACGGACCGGTTTTGACAACCGCCTTCGTACAAGGCAGTGGATGTCAAACTTTTACACCTAAGAAACCCTTTACCCACTCTGGACAAGTCTGGCGGTTTCTTAAAGAACTAACGTGCAGCTACTGTTCAGCTTATTCCAGAGCAATGAAAACTTATATTCACTCGTTAGCCTGTGCATCTTTATTTGCAATGGCCCCCAACTAGAAACAACCCAGACATCCTTCACCGGGTGGGTGGGTAAACAACCGTGGTACATCTGTCCTACAGAACAGTTCTCAGCAATAAAAAAGAATGAATTATGATTGCTACACACAACCTGGAATTATCTCCAAAGAATGATGCGGAGTGAAAAAAGCCAGTCCCAAAAGGCTGCGGACATCATTCCACTTAGATAATATTCTTGACATGACAACGCAATTGACTAAAATCTTGAAATATTCATTTGTTAATAAAACAACAAACCTGTTACATGCCAAGATTCTTATGAAAAATAACATTTCTTTTTCCAAAACAAAAAATACAGTGAGAAGGGAGGCAGCTGTTTTTCATCTCTGCAAACCTGGAGTCTCAAATCTGTTTCTGTTTTCAATCTGTTGTGAGATCACATGCATCGTCTGGAAACTCCATTAGACGCTCATCAGAGAATGATGGTGGAAAAGGCAGATAATGTTTTCGCATGATTGGGGGAAACAGTTTTGACCTCGTGGGCCCAATGGAAGAGAGTAAGGGATCCTGGGTCACACTGTGAGAACGAGTACAGAGCACTGGCGGGTTCGAACAGTCTTCTTTCACAAGAAGTACCCGTCAATAACCAACACGACTTTCAACAAAGACACAAACTCAAAAAGGTAAATTGCCGAGATGAGCCTACACTGGGGGCGTCTGTCTTTCCCGGAATAAAGTTCCTTTCCCAGAGCCTTTTCCTACTGCAAGAAGCATGTCTTATTTAGCTGTACAGAAATGCTTAGCATACTCTATGACAGCCTTACATAAATCCTGTTCTTAAATTAATCAAAACTTATTTCCTATTCCGTGTCGCCAGGAAAGCGACCAAAGAGCAGTTTCCAACAATTCCACGTATATGATTCTCTCATTTTTCTATATAAAGCTGTAAGTCAGCACACTTAGCTATTCGTCTATCTCTTCTTGTGGTATTTGAAAAACCATGTTAAACTTCTTAAGATGCAAAATATAAATTAAAAAGTAAAACATAAAATTCTCAAGGTGCCACTTGTAGTTACATGCACCCTATTTAATAATCCAGAAAATTAATAAGGTAAGCAGAAAATGCTAGAAGCTATGAAACTTAGGCTCTAAGCTCTACGCCAGCTGGGTAACTAGGTCACTACGTAATTAATTCTTTCACTCACCAAATGTTTATCCAATGTCTACTATTTGTTAGTATATCATATATATTGCGAAGCCTTGGCTTCCTGCGTATAAACTGTCAGCTTTTCCTAAATACGAATTGATCTCTCTCTCTCTCTCACACACACACACACGGAGTTAAATGTAGACCTAAAATTCTTGTGATTCTTTTTTTATATATAACCAAATACTGAGTGATAGGTCATATTTACCTTTCAGTCCACACATTTGTTATTGCTTCTGTTAATTTCAGTATCTTACCCTATGAAATGGAGGTTAAATTGTGGCTAGCAGAGAGTTAACAAGTCTCAAATGTCCTTCTACCTTTACTCTTCGAATTTTGAGCCGTTAAGCTATACTGACAAACTTTCAAATGCAAAAAAAAAGATAAAGGCCAAAACCAAACTGCATTACCTTCCCATTTCCTACAGGCTCAGACAGTGATACTAAAGCTGTATTTTATTTTATTTTTAATGTTTACTTATTTTTGAGAGAGAGAGAGAGAGAGAGAGAGCGCGCGCAAGAGCGAGCAGGGGAGGGGCAGAGAGAGAGGGAGACACAGACTCCGAAGCAGGCTCCAGGCTCCGAGCCGTCGGCGCAGAGCCCGATGCGGGGCTCGAACCCACGGACCGCGAGATCATGACCTGAGCCGAAGTCGGACGCTTAACCGACTGAGCCACCCAGACGCCCCCGAAAGCTGTTATTTTAGAAAGTCCTACTAAATTATGTTACCTTAGAGTAGTTTAAAAACAGAATTGATATAAAACTACTTTGAAAAAGAAACATACCATATGGAATGCTAAACGTGTCTGGACGGCTAAGTATCCAGACAAACCTCTGCCAGTAACAAAAGACCTCTGTGGAAAGAACTTTATTCCAGGGAAGATAGACTCCTGCAACACGTGGGCTCTTCCCGCCTGCACTCCTTACCGCCAGCTGAGTTGGGGCAATGTCTAACATCTTGGCGTCACAAATTCCCAAGTGTTGCACGTACCTGAACGGTGCAGGGTAGGTGGTGAGAGGGAGCTACCGTTTTTACCGGTTCGGTTTTACCTCGGACTTGACCTGCTGGGTATCATTTAGATGCTTCTTTCTATTACATTCAAAGGCAAGTGTTCTGGTTTTATTAAATTAAATCATCTGTGTTCTTCTAAAGGATGAAAACTTTCAAACATTTAACTTCCTGCACAGTAAAATACAGAAAACACTTGTTTTCAAGCGACTGATAAATTCTTAACTTGAAGGTCTTTTCAAAAATGCCTAGTTTCAGTGATTGTGGATAGCAACTTCTCCACTAACTCTCAATTACCGAAGGGAGTGAAAAGCATCAGAAGGGTCCCTGGAGTTAGAGTTTGCAGAGTTTGAGGTCTGGGTTCAAAATCTGGCCCTCTCACTCACTCAGTAGCAACGTGACGTCGTGATGTGCACAGCACTTAAACGTCTATAAATCTCAGGCTCCTAGTGTGTAAAACAGCAATGGAATTTTGCTTACAACATAGGATTACTGTGAAGCTAAAAATGTGACAACAGCCAGAAAGAGAAAGCAAGTATGACAGGGAAGGCACAGCGCTGGGAGAAGGGTGGCTTTCTAGGTGGAGCCATCAGCCAAAAAGCTCACTGTGAAGGTGGCACTTCAGTTAAAACCAAAAGGAAGTAACTAGAAGGCCACGCAGGTATCTGGTATAAAGACGCCTGTTCCAGACGAATGCAATAGATAGTAAGCATAAAGGTCTGGAGGGGAGAACGTGCCAGGCGTGTTCAGTGAACAGTAAAGAGGCCAGCGTGGAAGACACGAACAAGGCAGACAGAAGAAAACGGGCCAGAATGGTAACTGGGGCTAACTAAATCTTGCGGGCTTATGGTACAACTTTGGCTTTTACTCTAAGTACCTCAACAGGATCGCTGTGGCTGCTATGCTGAGAAGAGGCCAAAGGCAGAAGCAATTAGGAGCCTACTGAAACCGTCTACGCAAGAGACGACTGTTGTAAGAACCAGGCGGACATGACTGAGATAATGAGAAGCGACTCCGTTCTGGACGTATTCTGAAGACAGACCGATACGATTTGCCAAAGAATAAGATGAGCGTGTGGGCTGATATGGGGGGGGGGGGGGGAGGGGGGGAGGGTTAGAGGTCAAAGGCAGGGGGTAGAGGTCAAAAATGATTCCAAGGTGTCTGGTCTGAACTGGAAAAAGAGAATGCACGTCACTGAGATGCAAGTCTGTAAGAGGGTAGCTTTAATGGCTATACTCAAGTTTGAACATCTTAAGTTTGATATGGCTATCAGATCTCCAAGTAGAGACTCTGAGTAGGCAGTTCACTACACCGCCCGGCTCAAGAGGGAGGGTTGGGCCGGCGATACAAATTTAGGAAGCATCAGTGTATGGAAAGCCATCAGATAGGAAAAGATCCCCAAAGGAGAGTGGATGAGTGGTAAGTCGCAAAGAAGCCAGCACACTGGGTCCTAGGACATTCCAGTACTATGAAGTCTGGGAGATAAGGGGGGGGAACCAAACTGAAGGGGAGTGGCTGTTAGGGTAGGAAGGGAATCAGGAAAGCATGGTGTGGAGAAACCAAATAAACCAAGTGCTTCAAGGAGGAGGGAAGAACCGGCTGCGTTAAATCCTGCCGGCAAGTAAAATAAGATTAGGACTGAGCAAGCCTTGGATTTAGCAACATGGAATTCACCAGTGACCTTGATGCAGAGTTTTGGCGGAATGAGCGCAAAAGCTTCCTGGAAAGGGTTCAAGGGAAAATTGGGAGACAGCAATTAGAGCACAGACAGTTCTTCTCAGAAATTGTGCCAAATGGAAAAGGGGGAAGATCTTGAATCCTGGGATGAACTGGAAGGCTATCCGAGGTGACAGCACGTCCTGCTCCTTAACCAAACCTCCATATGTACCAGGTTATTACTGTATGTACACACAGCCTTAACTCCTTGCAACAGACCTCCTCCTTCCCGATCTGCAGATGAACTTCCCTCTACCTGGGCTCAGCATCCCATACCTTCGTCGACCTTTGTCCGTTTTCTCCTCTCTCTCCCACCTCTGACTCTCTCCCCTCCCCATAAAGGCAGTTCACGTCTCCACAGTTTTAAACGTGAAAGCGGGAGATCTGTCGACTATTACCACTTCCCCCACCTTCAATTCACCCCCGATATTTCTGGAATGTGAGACCGTGAGTGCAGTCTCCAGTTTTTTACACAAAGAGCTTCCAATCTCCACCAGCCCAAGACTGCTTTTGCGGTCTGAAGTGTCTAACTGCCAGACCTCCTGATCACTTCTCGGGGCCAGCTTCCGCTTTACCTCTCTGTAACTTACTAATTCCTCTCCTTGAAACTCCTTGCTCCCTGGGCTTAAATTATACCAGTCTGTTCTGGTTCTCTCTCATCCAATGTACCACTCTTTCGTGACAGCCTTGCAGTTATTTCCTTTAGGCAAATGCTAAGGAAGTGAGGTGGCCAGGCCCAGTGAAAAAGTTTCTGATTTATGTCACTAAACTGCCCTCCCAGGGAGCCAACAAAATTCTGGCTCCTACCAGCAATGTATAAGCATGCTAATAACTTCTCTCAAACTGTTCTAATCCTGGTTAATTTTATTCTGTTTAACATTTATAAATCTGACCATTGAAAAGACAAGTGTAACATCTCATTTTTCCTTTAATTTGCATCTCTTTGGCTGTAGCTAACTTCATATGATTCTTAGCCTTAATTGTCTTGTGAGGGGCTCTATATCCTTGGCCCCATTTTTTTTTCTACTGAATTTTAGTCTCTTTCCTGATAGGAACTTCATATATTAAGATAAAAGCTCTTTATCAGATCATAATTTCTTTTCCCAGGCATCCCGTGGGCCTGTGTGCCCACTGACATAAAGAAGTTGCCCATTTTCATGCAAGTGAATACATTTTTCCCTTTAAACATCCTCCCACTACTCTTACCCCTCCTCCATAATAAGATGAGATAAAGATATGCCTCTATTTTCTTTATTTGTATAGTGTTTTTTTTTTTAATTTTTTTTTTCAACGTTTATTTTTATTTTGGGGACAGAGAGAGACAGAGCACGAACGGGGGAGGGGCAGAGAGAGAGGGAGACACAGAATCGGAAGCAGGCTCCAGGCTCCGAGCCATCAGCCCAGAGCCCGACGCGGGGCTCGAACTCACGGACCGCGAGATCGTGACCTGGCTGAAGTCGGACGCTTAACCGACTGCGCCACCCAGGCGCCCCAGTATAGTTTTTAATAAAATGGTTACCATTTCTTCCGAATACACTCTGAGAACAGATCTACCTTTATTTTTCTCCCAAGTTATTAAATAATTGTCTCCGCTCCTGTATATCTGACTCACGCTTGTGTTCAAAACCCATGTCATTATTTCCCTCTAAATGATCCTATTACCACACTTCCTCATGGCACTTCTAGACGCCCAGTACCCTTTAACTAGAACCAGAGAATCCTGTTTCTCTCCCTCTCTGCCTCATTTTCCACCCCCAGTCACCAAGTTCCCACCGATTCCCCCTCCGGAACATGTTACTTGTGCGTTCTCTACCCTCCATCCCCACCACTCCTCCCAGAGTAGGCCACATGGCTTGTCGCACCTGTCATTGTACTGATCCCTCGGCAGGGATCACAGTCCCGTTCCTCCTCAACTATCCACCCTTTCCAGCACCAGCAGCCCCACGACGGTGATCTTATCTTCTTAACACCCTTCTGTGGGCTCCAACTGCTACCACAAAGCGAAAGCCGAATTCTTCGGCCTGCTACTTCAACCTTCTGCCTCTGCCTCCTTTCGTTTCATTTCCTGACAGATTCTACACGTTCCGCCCTCTGGCTACGCCGAGCTACTTAAACAACTCCCTGACCTCAGCGAGTCTTCTCTCCACTTGGAATGCCCTCTCCTGCCTTGCTGATCTGCAGAACCCCTGTCCACTTAACGGCCGATTCAAGTGAACCCTCCGCGACAAAGCTCTGTCCTCATCCACCCAAACAAAATCACTCATCCTGTCCCTTGCGCCGCCACTTTATTACAACTTCATTCGCTCCTCACTGCTGTGGTAAAAGCAACCACTTGCCAGCATGTGTCCGCCCTCCAGGACATCCCTTAAAGGTCGAGTAGCGTGTCCTGCATCACTCATAACTCCAGCATCTTGTAATGCCCCTGCCTGCACGCGGTTAAGAACAATCTCCGGACGGAGAGAGAGAACGCTTTCACCTGCCTCACCAAATCTGGACTCCACCTCTAGAGTTTTTATTCCTACTGCCTCCGCTCTAAATCAGGTCCCTGTTACTACTGTAATCGTACCTCCTGTGTCTCATTTCGCTTCCCCATCACAAAAGGTGATTTCATAACAAACGATGATTCTATCGTTTCTCTCCAGGAAAAAAAAAATCTCTTTATAGAAGAAAGGCCTGGTGCCTTAACAGGGTAGGTCTGACTCTTATTGCCACCCCTAAGCCTCCAAACTCTGTGTTCTAGCCAGAAGCTTCTTCAAACCACTCGCTGAACACACATGTCACACCACTATGCGTCCAGGGACTGCCAGTTTGTCTCTCTTCTCTGACCGTATCTTCCAGCGTCTCTCCTTCCTTTCTCTCCCTGACCTCCACCTCGTCTCAACTACTCCGTCCCTCTGCACCCCCAACATCACACTCCCCTGACTCGTCCCACCAATTTCCTAAGCCTCTGCCCTGTTATGTTACAGACTTCCTTATCTTCTTAAATGGAAAATACTAGCCATCAATGTTTACCCAATGATTCATTAATATACATACCCATGATTCTTCCACAAAGAGCTCTCCGACTGTCTCAACTGCCACTTCCCTTAAATGTTTGTCACCTGTTACTTCTCTCTCACACACATACCCACACTCGTAGTTTGCGGCTACTAACCTGCTCTCGGTTGGGCATTCACATACCCCCACTTATTAGGAACCATATGTGAAAAGCAGCCAGGCCTGGTGAGGCTTGGAAAAAAAACCACCACAAGGTACGTGGCTTCAGTGGGGCCACCTGGACACAAATGGTTATGGTTCCAGGGAAATAAATCACTCTACCCAAATGTGGAAGCGGGTCGTTCATAAACTAAAATGCAAACATTTTAAGGTATCATGTGAGAGGTAAGTGCCAAACAGATCAGGCATAAGGGATCAGGTTTTTACTTGTTTGGTAAGCCTCTCACTCTGGATTTTATATATACACATATATACTTTTATATATATTATCTGGATTACATACTCTGGATTTTATACATACACACATATACCTTTATATATGTTATCTGGATTACGTACTCTGGATTTTATACATTCACACATATACCTTTATATATATTATCTGGATTACATACACACGTACATCCCTTTGGTGGTGTTTGCCATGACAGCATTACCACGTGTCTCCTCAAATTACTCCTGTAACATTTTACACTTTACAGATATACAGGTTTAGTTGTACTTGTAAATTTTACCTAGGAGATTTAGCATTTTCAGATACAATCTGGGGAGAGGAATTACAGGGAGATGAAAAAAATCAAATCATACTGCAGAATAGGGTTACTTCTGGGAATTGTCTTTAAATCTATTCTTAAATATGAGATGTAGATTCCTGCTCAGTTTCTCAAAGACTGACAGTTTTTGAACTCGTCCTTAAATATTGGGCTTTTTTGCCCTCTAGCTAAACATTATGAAAAGCTTTTAAAAAGTGGTAATAATTACCATTAGATATTTCAGTGGTTTTATTAATATTGAAAGACATTTTAGACAGAGACAATCTAAGAAACAAGAGATTTCACAATTCTTTTTTTTATTATTTAAAAAAAATTTTTTTTTAACGTTTATTTATTTTTGAGAGAGACAGAACGTGAGTGGGGGAGGGAAGGAGACACAGAATCCGAAGCAGGCTCCAGGCTCTGAGCTGTCAGCACAGAGCTCGACGCGGGGCTTGAACCTATGAGCTGTGAGATCATGACCCGAGCTGAAGTCGGAGGCTTCACCAACTGAGCCACCCAGGTGCCCCAAGTATTTCACAATTCTTAATGGTTCCTATATCCTAGCCCTAAATAACACCCCGAGAAAAATCTAATGGTTCTGTTGAAAACAAAAACTTAAAATTTTGAATTACACACACACACATACACACGCTACAATTTGACAGTCATTTGCTACTCCAACATTTTATATTGTTGCTTCTTCAAATTTATTGTAATTTTTTACTTTAAAAATATCTGTTGCTTAGTAGTCTAATATGGGAATCTACCCTGTTTCTAGAAGCTATTTGATTTAATCTGAGTTAATCTATAAACTATTCTATACACACATACATAAATCCTAACACTTTCAGAAAAGAAACCCAGAAAGTTGGATGGATGTTCGGTATAAGCTAATGCAAAATAAATTAAGCGGAACAATATTTTTACACCATTACGGAGCCGAGCCTTCCGTCTTTTCCCTTGATGTACCACATATATTCAGAGTTCATCGTAACACCTTAGAAATGTTTCTTCACTTTTAAGAATGCCTATAGTGTTTTGACCAGTAGGAAACCCAGTTTAGGAAATACGAAAAATGACCGTATTTCCAAAGGCTTTTAGTTAAGAAATAGAGAAATTTAAAAATTCTACTTCCCTTGAAAAATTTTTAAATGAATTCACATAGCAAGCAATTATAAACTAGTTAATAAGCACCTTGTATTTATAGCATTTCTTGTTATTGAGTACATCATCATATGGTGTAAACAGCTCAGTACCACATGCTTGTTACTTCTTCTGGATGCTGTGTTCTTCTAGCTGTATTTTTGCAGTAGTTGGAGAAGTACAATAATACACTTGAAAAGCACTGTGTTGTGTTGTACGTATTATGTATATGGGGGAGTGAAATATTAATCATATAACAACTTGTAGTCTTAGTACAATTATATTAAGGATATGTACATTGGTTTTAAAGTAGATGAAACGCTATGAACTACTCAAGCGTAAACAGCAAATATTGGGTGTAGTGTGCTAATTCATCACTGAAAAGGGCAGTAGAGGAGTCAGTCTTCACACCATACAATTCACAAATGCCCCAGACTCCTAATATCAAATTTCAAAGTTAAAGGAGAAATGAAAACGATGTAAAAATGATATTTCTGAGTATATTAACTTCTGATGAGAAAAGGAGTTAATATAAATTAATTATTGATTTTAAAAGTATTCTCCCTCAAACACTATCATCTTCTAACTACCTAATCTGCTCAGGCAATTGTCTTTTCGGGGGGGGGGGGTAGGGGGGAGAGACTAAATACATTTATCATTTAAAAATATCTACTTAGGGGCGCCTGGGTGGCGCAGTCAGTTAAGCGTCCGACTTCAGCCAGGTCACGATCTCGCGGTCCGGGAGTTCGAGCCCCGCGTCGGGCTCTGGGCTGATGGCTCAGAGCCTGGAGCCTGTTTCCCATTCTGTGTCTCCCTCTCTCTCTGCCCCTCCCCCGTTCATGCTCTGTCTCTCTCTGTCCCAAAAATAAATAAACGTTGAAAAAAAAAATGTAAAAATATCTACTTAAAAATTTTTAAGCCACACATTACACTAATTTACATCAGTTAATTATAAATCATTGTTAAACTGGTCAAATAAAAAAAAGTAGCTACATTAGACTTAATATATTTATCCTTTAATTTAAAACATAACATCCAGAACATTAAAAGCAGTGATGGGGACCACAAGTGACTACTTTCCAAAGTTTTCTAAAACGGCCATGTATAACTTATAAAAATCAAGTTCATTTGTTTAAGAAGGCATATTCTTCAAATTAATAGAATAGTGTGCAAAATTGATAAATGAAGGGAAAGAAAGAAAATAAGAGTACCTACATAGGAATGAGGCATGTGAGGACAGGTATCCTTAGCTTCTTAGCAAATCTGCAGGTTTCCTACAATTCAATGGTGGGAACGTGACATGGGCACAGCATAAAGATCTTCAGGATCTCTTAGCGTTATTATTCCCTTCCATATGCTAAATATAAATGTCGAGATTAAACTTTCTTGAAAGTGGAAGATTTCAGTACCATATCCCCATGAAGGCCTTAAAAGGGAGCTAGTTAGACCAAGAGGATTCCAGAGTTGGGGCGACTGGGAGGCTGTCAGTTAAGCATCTGACTCTTGATTTCAGGTCAGGTCAGGATCCCAGGGGTGTGGGATTGAGCCCCATGTTAGCTTTGTGCTGAGTGTGGAGCCTGCTTGGGATTCATTCATTCTCTCTCTCTCTCTCTCTCCCCCTCTCCCTCTCACATGTGCTTTCTCTCTCACTCTCTCTCAGAAAATATATATACATTTAAAAAAAAAAAAAAGAGGATTCCAGAGGAAAGGGGTTAAATAAAACAGCAACTTCCTGTTACAGGAAATCCCTATGTCCATAAACGCACTCACTCGGAGACTACCACCCCAAAGAAGCCAGACATGTGAATTTCAACAGGGCCTATCCCTCCATGTCTCCCAGGATAAATAACTGAAGCCTCAGAATTCCACCAAACACCAGTGAAAATTAATAAAGGGAAAGCTCACTAAGTAGAGTGAGGAGGCCAAAAGTAGGAGCCACACCACTCACTGGTCAATTACAGGAAGAACCATCAATTACAGACTACAACAGAAGAATCCTTAACAGGAAACACTCATCAACTACAGGCCCCAACAGGAAAAGATGGACACCGCATCTCCTACAAGGAATCAGCTACTCCAGCAAGTCAGCCAATGAGAAGCCATCATCACCCTGAACTCTAGCTTTTCTCCAAGGGACTTTTGTTCAAAACAACCCCTCCCAACTTCCTCCTCCTTCTCCATACAATAACATTCCTCTCCTTTGTGGGGCTTGCCTATTGTTTTGCCAAAGCTTGTATGTCCTGAATTAAAATTCTCTGCTATTTCTGAATAAACCCATTTTTGCTGTTTTATTTTTAAGGTTAACACATATGAGAGTACAAAAAGAGCTCATTCAGTTGTATCTCAGCTTTTTACATGAAAGGGACTCATTAGCCTGTGGAATTCTATCTGTAAAGAAGTCCCTAAGACCAAAGGGTTTTATTTTGACCCTCTCCATCCCAATGAAGAGCCTACCAAACAGTTGTTAATCAACTCAAAACAAGTAAGCACCATTATTCTATGTCCCTATAATCCTATACTTCACCAACTAACTTTTCAGCCTCTTTACATCTCAGATATAACTGCAACCATCTACTATTTTTGGACCATTCTCATCCATTTAGCACCTATCCCAATCTGCTCACCACCAGAGATCCAATGACTCATAATTAATTTAATCCCTCCCCATTCCTCCATTTCAAATACAGGTTTCCGCCACTATCTGGAAGTGGAGCATTCCAACGAAGTCTTCTGTAAGTAGAAATGGCATAAAGCAAAGAAGCGATCACCATTAATTTATGTGGAAAAAATGCGGGCCATTCCTGTACCCCCAAATAACTTCTCTTAGGCTTTTCTGATACCTTAGGACACATCTTGCCGACAGATGCACAAATCAAACCGAGACAAAGCACAGAGGCTCACACAGTTCAGAGCTGTGGTGGCTTCATGGCAAGATGTTGAGTGCAGCTCTCTGGGAAGGGGTGTAGGGCCACTCTGGCTAATCCAGATGTGCGCTGTCCCTGGTAATTGCTCATGCAAAACAAACACTGAGTGCTATTTTCACCTTTCTTTCTTCCTTCCTTCCTTCCTTTCTTTCTTTTTTTGTAAAAGTAAAAATCCTCTTTGGATTTCTTTTGGTCAGTGAAAACAAGTACTCTTGTAAGTCCTTTGTCGAAGCAAAATGGCAGAACATGAACTTTTGAAGAGGGGGGAAACCTGTAATTTTGCCTGCGAAACTACTGTTATTAATAAAATATACACATATATAAAATTACTCATGAGAGCTTCAGTGAAGCATGAGAGAGCCAGTTTTCCAAACGTAAAGGTGTTATTCCATGTCTATTTTATTCCATGTTAAATAATTCTACCCATACACAGAACACAAGGAAGTTTATGGCTTTTGAGAAATGCATTCATCTTTTCAAAATATTGCCTCAGGATATTGCTTCTGAATGGATCTAGAATTTTATGGCCACAGATATTATTCTGTAGCCTTTAATTTAATTTTTAATTACATTATTTGCATTAATCTTTAATGTATTAAATTATATCTAACAAATATTTACTGAGCGCCTGCTATGTGCTGGGCTGTGTACGAGGCAAATAAAACTGAGTACCTAATCCACAATTCTATTGATTGAACACATTTAAGTCTCCATTTTCAACCTATATATTTCACAATAGTTTTTAAGAGAACAAATGTGATCAAAACTGGAAATAACAACAAACGAAAAATTCAGTTGTATTTGTGGCTCTGGGCAGATAAAATGTTTTCAATGCACATTCTCTTCATTTTAATTCATTTCATTAGAATGTGAAAAGCAGAGGCACACATTAAATGCCCATAAAAGGAAAACTCTTGGCTTAGAGAACAGTCTTAAAGGTAAAAAAATCCATTACATAAATCTATTTTCAATTAAGTATGATTTATGTAATTGTTTGTACTTATAGATTGTGAGGACGCCTTTTAATCTACATGGGTACCGAAGAATCTAGTCCACAGAGGTTACAGATTATTTAGCTAGATCAACTGTATATCTAAAAACAAATTCTAATAGAAAAGATGGCGAAAAGGAAAGGACCCGCTGGAGGGAGGTTAAGCTTACAGGCAGCTCCAGAACCTTAGATCAATGGTATTTCATAAACTTTATTTTCTTAGTCTTTTCTCTCCTCATCTCTGTCCTTCCCTTCCTCTATTTCGATATCACATTCTCTACCCTTACCTGTCTTTTCTTTTTCCAACAAAATCTAAGGAAAATAAATCGACAAAGTGATTTGTATCCAATTTACGAAAATTAATATATTACTTTGTTCTGAGGACATCTGCACATGACAGAAGACAAAATGACACATTAAAGGAACACATCTTTAATTAATTTCAGGTACTTCCAAAGAAGTGGATCTGAGTGGAGCTGACTTAACAAGTGGAGCTGAGTGGAGACTTTCCCAGCACACCCCCAGTATCATTATACACTGGCTAGATGCCTCTTTGCAAAGTTTGACGGGCTGGCAGGAGAGTCTCTCACAGAGGGATTCAGACCTTCCTCCCTTAAATAGGTATTTTTCCCTCAAAAGTAATCAGGCTTCTGTCAGCCTTCAGGCAAACTTTAGATGATGGCTAGAGGGAAATGATGTGAATGGGTCTGCGTGTCAGGGGAGAGGACTATGGCAGTGGGTTTGGTACAGGCGAGGGGATATGGCAATAATGTAGGAAGGCAAAACAGAAAGTGACTGCAATGGTCAAGATGAATGGCAATGAGAACTTGAACTAATGTAATGAGTGGCAACGGTCAAAAGAGGGGTGGATTTGGGCAACACTTTAGGATGTCCAAAAAAAAAAAAAGGCGAGCAGCCGGAGGGTAAGGAGTCAGCGTCTCAAAACCAGCACAGACATATCAAAGAAAACAAAAGCTATACGTGACCTTTCCTTGTATTTCCCATCAAAATACAACTACGCTCCCTGTAATTCAAGGTTAGCTTCTCAGTCATAAATATAAGAATTTCCTGATATTGCCCAAAGCCCAAATTTAATGACCTATTTAATATTTTACTTTGTTAATTACCTTCTGTTGAGGAAGAAAATGTCTCTCAAGATTTACCAAAAATGCCCATCATCAGGAGGAGGCGGAGTCTTAGGCTGTCACCTCCTGCTTGGAACAGCAAAGGCACCGGGCTAGACAATCAGCAGGCTTGTTCCAGCTCAAACATTTCAGCACAGCCCTGGGTAGGGATTGGGGGGTGGGGGGTGGGGCAGCGGGACAGGGTAGCGTGGAAGAAGGAACTTTCGCCACTGTTGGAAACTAAAACACAAAACAACCATGGTAAACACCTAGGGCCCACCCTGCCTGAAATTCAAGGCCCAATATGCTACAGAAAAGCACAGTTTAGCCAGAAAAAGATTGAGAGGTAGTCAACTAAAATGAGAACAAGTGAAAAGAACTAGAACACGGGGAGAGGACAAAATAATTAGGATTTTTTTCTGGTTAAACAACAAGGACAGGACTGATGTCATGAAGAGACACATAGTGTACATTAAACAGGGATTAACTCATGAGAGCAATTTTGACACATAAAAAAGCTACGACGGACGAGATCATTGTAATAGCTGATATTCATTAAGTGTTTACTTTGTGTCAGACATGGTATTAACCGAGATGCGGAATGAACGGATTTAATCCTCAGGAGTTTGATATCATCATTAGCAGCAGCAACCTCATTTTTCAGATGAAGAAGCTGAAAATAAGAAATATTAAGTAACTTGCCCAAGATGCCAAAGTGAGTAACTGAATATGATTCAAAGCAGGCAGTCTGTTCCAGAGCTTTAACTTTTAAAGGATAGACACTTAAAATAAATACGTGGAGGTTGCACAAACCAAAATATGTACATACTCATCTACATAGATACAGATATATACACACACACACACGTATGTGCATATAAATAAATGGATGATAGACTCACAGCGAAATTATTTATCTTGTTGTTAGCTAGCATTATGGAGACTAATGGCCAGAAGACAATACATACTGTTACTTGTATAAGGGCCAAAATGCTAGATGGGCCTCATTTTTTATTCTCACAAGAATGTCTCAGAATTTTAAAAAAATTCGTTTTTATTTTTACGGTGATAAGATGGGGTCTTCAAAAATCAACATTCCTTTTGACATCCACACGATTCCAGTGACTTTTCGCTTCAGCATTCCGGTATCAAAATCAACTTGAATGAACATAAAACTCAATTAGCATCTCAATTTTTGAGCTGTCCATCCATATCCAACAGCCTCTTGGAAAACATTCACTTATATTTGCCGTGGGGCATAAAATGTTTACAAAGTTCTGAACGTAACCTTCGTATCTAAAAGGATATATAAAGAAATGTTTTAACCATGCTTACAGCTTTCTTCCTGGGCCTTTAAGGTATAAAAGGAAACTTCGTGTTCTCGCCGCTGCAACGATGCTGTCATCCAAGGCCATCCACTCCTACCTCATAAATAAATGTCTCAAGATCTGGAACCCACCTGCTTGCTTATCAGTGGCTCTGAGTTGTAGAAGTAATTTTGGATATAAATGCCTTCACCCCTGCTAGCATCCTGAATGCGATCTGAACTTCTGATTCCTGATAAGACAGGTTCACTTACGTTACAGGCACTATAATTATGTTCTAACGACGTAAAGGTGTATTAGTAAGACTTACTAACCACGCATTCATTAGAAAAGAAAATAAGTGATAGACAATAGAATGAAAATACACAAAGTTATCGGGGAGGAACAGAACAGCGCTCATGCTTTACAGCTCTTCTAGAACTCTCCAGCAAACTATTTTAATGGAAAGGAAGACCTTCAAAAGATTACTGGGAAAAAGTGAGTACGTAACAACTCTCCCCCAAATTGAATTTTTACATTTTAGATCTCAAAGTCAAGAGACGTATCTAAAAATTTAAACTTCTGCGTCTTGGTTAACAATGGTAGCAGCAAATGTCACCCACAGAGTATTACAGCAACCCCAACAATCTTGGCTGCTGTTTCCATGGAAACAGTCGACATGAAGAAAACCTAACAGTGGAACACTGGTATTTAAAAAAAGAAAACACTTGCTTTTGTTTCCCCCTATCAGTTAACTAACATGGCATATAACAGGTACCTAAATTAGGCACTAGAAAGTTCATGATTCATTCAACAAACATTTGTTGGTCATAGGCTGCGTGCCAGGCACTGTGGTAGGGGAGAGGGTTACTGTGGAGATCTAAACAGGCCTTGCCCTCACAGATCTTAGTCCAGTACAAAGATTACTTAATTAGCCAATGGCACAAGTATATATAAAACAATAAGAATACATGATATATTGTTAGAAGCGCCTAACGAGGAAGTTCAAAGTCAAGCTTCCCTGGGAATGTGATGCTTTAGGTGATACTTGAGGAAGGTCAACTAAAGACAGCTCAGTAGAAAGCACAAGGAAAAGGTGGGAAGTCTGCAGGGGTAAGAGTAATTCACCAAGGGCTGGGGACAATGTTAAGGATTTGGATGTTTATAAACAAAAAGATATGGAAGGGTTCTAAGAAGGACAATAATAAGATGAGATCTGTATTTCAAAAACTTATTCTGGATATATTGTGAAACAAGAATTAAGGGGAAATTTGAAAGAATGCAGGGAGCCCAGTTAAAAAGCCATAAGAGTAATAATCTAAGAGAAGAAAAGAGAACTTGAACCATAGGACACCAGTAGTGTAGAAAGAGCATGATTATCAGGCAGATAAGGAGCGAAGAGACTCCCACATTATATTATACCTACAAGATTGAGCTACAGAGAAAGAAAGAGAAAGAAAGAAAGAAAGAAAGAAAGAAAGAAAGAAAGAAAGAAAGAAAGAAAAAGCAAGCCACAAAAGGAAAGCTTTCTGGGCGGGGGGCGGTGGGGGGGGGGGAGGTGTTGTCCTTCACAGCATGATAAACACGTACCTGGTTGTTTCAAAGACACCATAACAGGATGAAGATCAAACCCAAGGTCATTTCTGTCAAAATTGGGTCCTCCCCTGGAGAACGGGCTCTAGTACCCACCATACAGGCACATAAGCCAGAAACTCAGAAGTCACCTTTGACAGTGCCCTCTCCCTCACCTCCCACACCTAATCTAGTATAAAGTTTGACTGATTTTACTCTGTAGACTTCTGCTTCGACTTCACTCTCCAACTTTTCATTTCTTACCACAGTTCTCATCAATTTCACTTCTCTACTCCACAGATTTCCTATCAGTTCCTTTAAAGTGTCATGCCCCTATTTAACTTAGGACCTTTGCAAATATCACCTGCCCAGAATATTCTTTCCCACTATCCTCTCCTAGCTCCTTCTTGTCTTTTAAAATGTGATGTCTAAAAAAAAAAAAAAAAAACGTTCCGTATGGCATCCACGACTAGGACTAGGACAGGTCCCCTGTTACCTGGTCGTGGAACATTTCCTTCTTAGTACTTATCACGGTAATTACTTAACTGTATGATTATTTAATGCCTCCCCCACCAGACTGGAAGCTCTGTGAGTACTGGGCCTGTGTTCTGTTCAGCATCATAGCCTTAGCGCCAAACACACCGCCTAGCACCCAGGGGATGATCAATATTTTTTTAAACCGATCATTAATTCAACATTACCGATAAGGTATCCGGCATATATAGAGGAGAGAAAGAAGGGAGGCTAAAAATGTCTGCTACTTGAACTTATTCTCCAGCACCACTCTGAGCACTAAAGCCTTATCACACTGGTCGTTTTGTGTGGGCCTACTGATTCAATATCTTTAGGGAGGAATCCAGCCAGAGATATCCTTAGTATCATTCCCGGGTCACAAATGTCCATTCGGAGACCATCAAATGCAGGGTTTATTTTCATCTAAGAATATTACCTTATGGCCTTACTTCCTCCTCAAACAACCTGGAAGTCTTAAAGTCCAAGGACTGAAGTATTCCCTCATAACCCTCTTTCTTACTATTACTACATGCTGGACACTATACTAATTGCTTTACAAACGTCATTTCATTTACTCTTTTCAACAAACCCTCTGAAACGGAGGAAGCAGTTACCACCACCATTTTATCGATGAGAAAAATGAAGATCAGAGGGGTTAAAGCAAGTAGGCTGTAAGTGACTCTGATGGGATTCAAACCCTGGTCCAACCAGGTTCAAAGCCCATGTTCAGTGGTACCTGAAGTTAGGGAACTTTTCACCACTCCCTCCCTCTTCCCCATCGTTAAAGTTAAAAACAAAAAGGCATTATATAAGCAACATGCAATAAAAATCCTAGAGAAACCACAAGATTTATGATAATCTATCTGAAGACATTGCCACTCAGTCCTACTCTTTGTTTAAAAAAAATTTTTTTTTAATTTAAAAAAAAGGAGGAGAACTGTGACAGTAACCCCAAAGAAAGACAATTGTATTAATGAGCTAAAATGTACTTCTCTGTACCGACTCCTCGAATAAGGCTACAATTTAGCATAATTAACTATCTATCTATCTATCTATAGACATCTACCTATATCTATCTATCTAGATAGATATAGATATATATGTAAATATCACCAAAACAAAGAGAAACAAAGTTTATGTGATAACAAATGCATGAAACAAGTCATAAAAAGTTCCATCAATCAATATTTTCCTAACAATTTATTATGAAAATTTTCTAAGTTAGGTGTTTCTGAGAAATGCATACATTCATGCAACACAAACCCCTATTAAGATATAGGGATGGGGCGCCTGGGTGGCTCAGTCGGTTAAGCGTCCAACTTCGGCTCAGGTTATGATCTCATGGCTCCTGAGTTCAAGCCCTGCGTGGGGCTCTGCGCTGACAGCTCAGAGCCTGGAGCCTGCTTCGGATTCTGTGTCTCCCTCTCTCTCTGTTCCTCCCCCACTTGCACTGTGTCTCTTTCTTCTCTCAAAAATACAGATTAAAAAAATATTAAAAAAAAAAAAAGATACAGGGGCACCTGGGTGGCTTAGTCAGTGAAGTGTCCGACTCTTGATTTCAGTGCAGGTCATGATTCCGAGGTGGTGGGATCGAGTCCCATGCAGGGCTCCGTGCTAGGTGTGGAGCCTGCTTAAGATTCTCTCTTTCTCTCCCCCTCCGTCCCTTCCCTACTTGTTCTCTTTCTCTCTCTCAAAGAAAAAAAAAGATACAGAACATAATTACCACCCCAGAAAGTTCCCTCATGTCCCTTTCCCAACCACTGCCCTATTTTTTTTTTCCACAACAGATTAGTTTTGCTTCTTCTAGAACAGGATATGAATGGGAACACAGAGTATGTACTCTCTTGTGTAAGGCTACTTTTACTCAGCATCCGTGTTGCGGTGCATGTTAGGTAGCAGTCTGTTTCTTTTCATTGCTCAGCCAGATGCCACCGTATCGTGCAGCTTATGGGTGGACAACTGGGCTATTTCCGGTTTTGGGTGACAATGAATAAAAGCATCTATTAATATTCTTGCACAAACCTTTCTATGAACATACGTTTGGGTAAATACCTAAGAGTGGAAGGTGTGGGCCACAGGATAGGTGTATGTGTAGTTTAATTTAAAAACACATACGCACACACAAACACTGCCAGATCTTCCCCAAAGTGGTTGTGCCATTTTAGGTTCCCACCAAGAACACGGGAGTTCTGGCTGCTCCATATCTTTGCCAACGTTTGATATTGTCAATTTTTTTTAATGTTAGCCACTGTGTTATCTGCCATTAGTTAATACTTCACTTTTGAGTTGCAACTATTTCTAAGATTATTATAGCACAAAAATAACTAAGAGGTACATAAAATATAGGGCAATATTAAGAAAAGTTACACTATAATTTTATAGATAACTTTCATATCAACTCTTTCTACTTTCCAGAAATTACATGATTGGAAGCATACTTTCTGCTTTAAAAAAATCATTTATTTTTTTATTTTAACTTCAGGATAGTTAACACAGTGTTATATTAATTTCCGGTGTATAATATAATGATTCAACAATTCTACACATTATTCAGTGGTCATTGTGATCGTGTCCTCTTAATCCCCTTCACCTGTTTCACCCATTCCCCCACCTACCTCCCCTCTGTAACCATCAGTTTGTTCTCTGTATTTAGGAGTCTGCTTTTTGGTTTGTCTCTTTTCTCTGTTTTATTTCTTAAATCCCACATAGGAGTGAAATCATACGGTGTTTGTCTTTGACTGACTGACTTATTTCACTTAGCACTATACCCTCTAGATCCATCCATTTGTTGCAAATGGCAAGATTTTGTTCTTTTTAATGACTAATATTCCATTGTATGTATCCACCATATCTTTATCCATTTATCTATCGGTGGACATTTGGGTTGCTTCCATAATTTGGCTATTGTAAATAATGTGGCAATAAACATAGGGGTGCATATATCTTTTCAAATTAGTGTTTTCCTATTCTTTGGGTAAATACCCAGCAGAAAATATACTTTCATTTAGTGTCTTAGGAAACAATCACGTTGTCAAATATTAGCACTTTTACTTAGGAAACTGGTGTCAAAATATTAACTTTCCTTTCTGTTCATCTCCTACGACTTGATAACATCAACAGTTTATGGCTCACTTAACAATCCATAATTTAAGATTAATACTACGAACGGAAACACATTTGTTAAACAGAATATTGCCAAAGTCTCCCTTTAAGACATAATTCCTGGGGCACCTGAGTGGCTCAGTCAGTTGAGCGTCCAACTCTGGCTCAGGTCATGATCTTGCGGTTCGTGGGTTCGAGCTCCACGCTGGGCTCTATGCTGACACCTCGGGCCTGGAACCTGCTTCAGATTCTGTGCCTCCCTCCCTCTCTGTCCCTCCCCCACTCGCGCTCTGTCTCTGTCTCTCTCAAAAATAAACATATAAAAAAGTTTTTAATATAATTCCTATTTTCTATTACTGAAAGAATTTCTTCGCCTGTCCCAACATATTTTCATTTTGGAACTGTGGTTAATATCTTTCAATTAAGTTCCAGGGGGACAAGAAGAGCATCTGATGCCACCCCTTAAAAAATGAAAACAAAAACGCAACTGTGCCATTGGTACAACTGCATATTCTGAATTAGCTTGTAAAGCAGCATGACTGTCCTAGAAACAAGAGCAAATCACCACTTGGATACGTTATGACCACTTCCCATAGGATATGCCCACGTAAGCGATGCCATTACAGAACTTAGCACTTAGTATTCCTCCACCAAAAGGCTGATGTCCTGATGCAATTTTAATACACACATCTTCTTGGTATCGCCCTGCCGAACACAGATTTGCTTCTGTTTTCTGAAATATTTTCCTTACTAAAAACATATATATTGATAAAAAGAAAAAAAAGCCCACAGCACACAGTTAACATGCTGTTGGCATGCGATGCGACGGTGCACACAAGGAGAGCAAGCGGGGCCGCGGAGCGTCAGGCAGAGCAGAGTCAGTTGCACACGCCGTGCAAATGCCCTTCAGCGAACAAGCGCTCTACGTGGCCACCCTAACTAAACTGAATGTGTTCTGCAAAATGAAGTGCTTTTCTCAACTCTGGTCGCTCTCTCTCCTCTTTATTTCAACAGGCTTCATCCCTATGACTGCAAAAGATACACATGGTAACAGTGCTGAAAATGCAGGATAAATATCTCCCTAACTTGCAATGAAAGCTTTGCTGTACGGGCTGAGGCACTTTCAAGGAAATAAGAAACAAGAGGGTAAGGAGGAATTAGGGCATGTCCTTGGGGACTATGAAAAATGTCATCAACTTCACTCATCATACGTTTCACTGGAGATTAGGAAGACTGTCCAACAATTATAAATGGGCACGAGAACAAGCACATATATATTTGGTAGAGGAATTACACCTATTTTTTTTTACTCTTGTCCACTTTCCAGATTTTCTATGAATGTCTATTATCAAATGTTCTATCTTTTAATTACTTTAACATAAAGGTGGAAAAAACTCTAATATTCCACAAATAAAGTTTTTTAAAAATAGAAAAAAGAAAAAGAAAACCTAAGGCTCAAAGGGCCACTATGGAGAAGATTTAAGTGGGGTGCCTGGGTGGGTGGCTCAGTTAGTTAGGTGTCCAACTCTTGGTTTCGGTTCAGGTCATGATCATGAGTTTGAGCCTCGTGTCCGGCTCACAGCCTGGAGCCTGCTTGGGAATCACTCTCCCCCTCTCTCTCTGCCCCTCCCCTGCTTGTGTATGGGTGCATGCACTCTCTCTCTCTCAAAATAAACAAACTTAAAAAAAAAAGAACAATGTTTAAGCTATAAGAAGTTAATCTTTTTTGCAGTAACCCATTTTCTTATGCTTGTACCTAAACTGCATTTGTTTGTTTGTTTGTTTGTTTGTTTATTTATGAGAAAGTATGCATGTGCACATGGGGGAGGGAAAGAGAGAGAAGGAGAGAGAGAGTTCCAAGCAGGCTTCACACTGCCAGCCAGGAGCCTGACGAGGGGCTCAAACTCATCAACTGTGAGATGATGATCTGAGCTGAAACCAAGAGCCCAACACTTAAGTAATTGAACCATGAAGGAGTCCCCTAAATTGCCATTTTTTAAATAAAATTTTAATGGGGGGGCAATTCCTTGTCCAAAAACATCATACAAAATAAATACACAACCCACGCAGGGAAACATCTCACTAGGTACCTATTATTACAAGAAAGATTTGATAAAACAGTAAAATCAGAACCCTTACTGATAGCCCATTACAAACATCAAGGTAAATATACTTTCTAGTAGCCAATCTCTGCAAAGAAGCAATTACTAGCTCCCAAGAAACAAAAGTCCAAGACCAGATGGTTTGGTAAATTCTACCAAACATTTGAAGAAAAACTAATGCCAATCTCCTCAAACGCTTCCAAAAAACAGAAGAGGATAGAACTCTTCCAAACTCATTGGATGAAGCAAGTATGACCCTGCTACCAAAACCAGACAATGTCACTGCAAGACAACTATAGGACAATAACCCCAATAAACATAGATGCAAAAACCCTCAATAAAATATTAGCAAACCAAATTAAACAACACATTAAAAGAATCATACGTCATAATCAAATGGGACTTATTCCAGGAATGCAAGGACAGTTGACCTCCACTAATCAATCAGCATGACAGACCATATCAACAAAATGAAGGGTAAAAACCAGACAATCATCTCAATAGATACAGAAAAAGCATTTGACAAAATTCAGCATTCACTTATGATAAAAACTCTCAATAAAGGGGGCACAGAGAGAATGCACTTCAACATAATAAAAGCCATACATGACAAGTCCACAGTTGACATCATACTCAACAGTAAAGAGCTGAAAGCTTTTCCTCTAAAATCAGAAACAAGACAAGGATGCCCATTCTTGCCACTTTTATTCAATGCAGTATTGGAAGTCCTGGCCAGAGCAATTAGGCAAGAAAAAAAAAAAAAAAGGCATCCAAATTGCAAATGAAGAAGTTAAACTGTCATTATATACAGATGACATGATATTTTATATATAAGATTTTAAAGACTCCACCAGAAAACTGTCAGAACAAGCAAAATCAATCAAGTTGCAGGATAAAAAAATCAATATACAAAAATCTGTTTTGTTCCTATATACTAATAATGAATTATCAAGGAGACATCAAGAAAACAATCCCATTTAAATCAGAAAAAAATAAAATACTTAGGAATATATCTAACCAAGAAGATAAGACCTGTATATAACTAAAACTGTAAGAAAATGATGAAAAAAACTGAACACACAAATAAATGAAAAAATATTCAATGCTGGTGGATTAGTAGAATATTGCCAAAATTGACACAGGGCTCAATCTCACAACCCTGGGATCATGAACCTGAGCCAAAATCAAGAGCCAGAGACATTCAACCAACTGAGCCACCCAGGTGCCCCTCTAATATCATATTCTAACTGAACTCAAGGAAAAGACCATCTTTCCCCTTCCCCTTTGTAGAATAAAATGGATGTACTCAACACTTCTCAAAATGAGCGATATCCTAAGAGTGCCCACTACAAACATTAATATAGTAACGGTACAATCTGCAGAATTGATGAACACTGTAAAATGCACCGAGACATCTCTGATTGGCAAGCAGATTTGTTAAACAATTATTAATTCAGCATAATTTATACTACAATACAGTAAAATCTTGGATTGCAATAACTTGTTCAGTAAGTGTTCCCCAAGACGAGCAAACTTTTTTTTTAATTTTTTTTTTAATGTTTACTTTTGAGAGAGAGAGGGACACAGAGTGTGAGTGGGGAAGGGGCAGAAAGAGAGAGAGACACAGAATCCGAAGCAGGCTCCAGGCTCCGAGCTGTCAGCACAGAGCTCAATGAAGGGCTCAAGCCCACAAACCGCGAGATCGTGACCTCAGCCGAAGTCAGACACTTATCACTGCCTCATCTCCTGAGCCACCCAGGCACCCCGACGAGCAAACATTTCTAATTTTAACTTGATAAACGAGCGACGTCTTGCAATACGAGTAGTACATGACACCCAATGTCACGTGACCACAACTGAACCAATGGTTCTTCTCTTTCTTGCTGCGGGATTGTGGGGGATCACTTCCCGTGCTTGGAGGCTCCGTCTCAGGCCGTGGTGCTTGGCAGAAATCAGTGATTTTTCAGAACGTCGGAAGGTGCCCACAACTGGCACTAGAGTGTTTTTTGTCACTTCAAAGCACCTATGGACGGCCCTCTGCTTTTCCCGACAAGAGAAAGCTTAGGGATGCTTTGCTTCACTCTAGGTCAGGCTGCCTGCAGATGTAGACCCTTTCCTCTGTGCCTTATTGCCCATTACATTATATACAGTGTATGACAAGAGTTTATGAATTCTGTACTGTACTCAACATCCATGCGAGCATATACAACGGCCCCATGCAGAAAAAGATTCCAGTGAGCCAACAGACAGCAGTGATTCCGGTAGTGATAGTCAAAGTCCTCCTACCCCAAACCCTCCTCTCTCTTGTCTCCCTCATACCAGCCATGAAGGTTTTCAAAGGTAAGTGCAGGTTAATTTATTTTTCTTTATATTTTGTATTCTTTATTATTTTATGTCGTATCAGTATTGTAATCACTTTTACATGAATATATATGGGTTGTGGAATTAATCATCTAAGTTTCCATGATTTCTTATGGGGAAATTCGCTTTGATATACAAGTGCTTTGGATTACAAGCAGGTTTCTGGAACAAATTATGCTCACAAACCAAGGTTTTACTGTATTCCCTAATAACCAAGCTTTTCAGCAAAAATTTAAAGTGAACTAAATAGATATTTTTTCCATGGTTGCATATCTCTATTTGTTAGGTCAAGGGAACTTAGTAAATGTTCCATTTTCCCTTAAGTTATCATCAAGATGACTAAATGTTTATTATGTTCAGCTATCCCTTTAAAAAAGAGTAAACAACAGGGTCATGATTTATAGTTTTAAAAAAGGCCAAACTGGGCACCTGGGTGGCTCAGTTGATTAAGCACCTAGGTCTTGATCTCAAGATCATGAGTTCAAGCCCTGGTTTGGGCTCCATGCAAAACAAAATTAAAAAGGCCAAATAACCCCTTATATATATATCCATCCATCCATCCATCCATCCATCCATCCATCCATCCATCCAACTGAGAAAAATCCCTGCATGGTAATAACTGTTCTTCAAGAGATAAAGACTTTCTTAAGGTAATACAATTCAGGTGAGATCACCAAACACATTAAAAACAGAATTTCAAAAAGAAGAGCAGATTAAAACAAATTTTGAGCTAATTTAAATCAAGGTACAGAGCAGTATGTGTCTAAAAATATCTGTCCATATAGATACATGCATGAGTTTATATGCACAAACTATGTCTAGAGGGATATACAAAAAAGTAACAGTAGTCAACTCTGAAGGAATTAAGTGGCTGGGGCACAGGAGTAGGAGTGAGGCTTGTTTTTCAAGAAGTTCCTATTTGTTCAGACTGACTTTTTTTTAAGGTTGCTTATTTATTTATTTATTTATTTATTTATTTATTTCTAAGGAATCTCTACAACCAATGTAGAGCTCGAACTCCCAACCCCCAGATCAAGACTCACATGCTCTTTCCACTGAGCCAGCCAGGGGCTCCCATGCGGACTGACTTTTATGTGTGTGGTTGTATACGAAGGCAGAAGCATGTACAGAAGGAAATAAAGGAGAAGCAGAACGTAGCCCAGCTTGGTTCTTACATACGTGATGAAATTCAAAGGCAAAGTAAGCAAACACAACATCGTCAACAAAAATGATGATTTTTATGGGGCCCTAAAAATGAAGTACTGTGCCCAAGATGCTTTTTCTTCACTGCCTCATCTCCGTGTTTCAAAAATAAATAAGTAAAACACAAACCTAAATATTAAGTATTGTATTTATCTGCAAAGGGAGTTCATACCATAAAAATGGGAGACACGCAGTTACCACATGATAAAAATAGAAAGAATTTTATTGCAAGACACATAGATAATCTTTCTGTGCAAACTCATTGAAACGTCCAGTGTTGTAAGACGTGTCTAAGAATCAATTCAACATCCAACTGTAACAACACCCACAAAGACAGACACACTGGTGTTTTCTTGTATTTACTTCCACTATCGCTGCTTAAGGGAAATCTGCCGTGGCCTTCTTTGTTTCTAAAAATGCACCGCAACGTCAACTGACGAGTCATGAGTCACATTCCAAATTCGTATGTGCCAGAGAAAGCAGGGCACAAAAGTCTTACACATCAATTGTAAAGATACTTGGTCACTATGTTGTGAATCAAAAGTGCTTTATAAGGTAACCCAGATGATGGTTTTCTGAAGAGACAGGAGAAGCTTTATGATAAAACTGCAAATTCCGTACGGACTGATAAAAATCATTTGCCCTTGTTCCCTCCTAATAACTGGTCGGGGTTTGTTTTTGTGAACTCAGAACATACAAAGAGTAAGCGCTGGGAGATACTGACAGGTACAAACCCCACAAACGCTCAGCTTCGTGAAGACCCACGTGATCTGAGAAACGGTTTTCCAGATGCCTTGCTTCTGACCTCTAAATTCCCTCCTACTTTTGCTATTTGGCAATTTCACTGGGTGCAAATGTCCAGGGAAGGAAAAGGCCAAGGGCAAGAAGCAGGGATGCCACCGTTCGGTCTGTTTCTCTTTGCGAGTATTCGTGAAGTTTTCCTGATGGAGAAGACAAACTGATGGCGGGGAGGAGATGTGACAACCAGCTGCGGATCTTAGTCACCTGTGTACCGGGCCACTGAGAGCAGGCCACACCATCTTGTTTTCTCCTTGGCGTTTGTCATGATTCGTTTCCTTAAGCTGCTTACCTGTTTATTGTTTCTCTCTCCTCCTGCCCCCACAGCACGTAAACTCCTTAAGAACAGGGACCCCACTCGTCTTGTTCACTGCTATAGGGTCACCATCCGGAACACTGCCTGGCACCCAACAGGCATTCGATAAATATCCAGGGAGGGCAGGGGAAATACACAATCGTTACTTAACTATCTCAGGACCGGCACAATCACAAAAACGCTGAAACTATTTTTTCACTCGAGACTATCCTTCGCCTATAATGAATGAATAATAGTAATAATTACTAACTATTGCCTTGCCACAAAACTCTCTATACTTAAGTTTTACTACTTAGATATCATATTTGTATCAAAATATGGCAACAGTAATAAAGCTATAATCTGACTAGTCTTAACTTCTCAGAGCAAGAACTTTTATAATTCACTTTCATATCCCAAATATCTAGAATGGTACACAAGTAACAGAATAGATATTCAAATATTTGAATAAAGGATTTTAAAACAATTGTAACTGGTGGCATTACTAGCCATTTTCTATTTTCTTTGCATAGTATAGGAATTCCTAAATTTTCCATATTTGGCATTTCTGTAATTATAAAAAAAAATACAGTGTTAGAAGAAAAAAGGAAACCGCATGTACCCTTATGCCCCCATGTCCTAATGTATGCAACAAGACAAATCAAATAGATGTCCTGTTTGCTTCCTAGGAGTTATCAGATTTAAAAATGTTCTTTAAAACAGACATATCACCATTTTTAACATGAATTAGAATGTTTTTAATTAAAGAAATTTTTTAACATTTACTCATTTTTAAGAGAGAGAGAGAGACAGAGCAGGAGTGTGGGAGGGCAGAGAGAGAGGGAGACACAGAATCTGAAGCAGGCTCCAGGCTCTGAGCTGTCAGCACAGAGCCCGATGCGGGGCTCGAACCCACAAACCGTGAGATCATGACCTGAGCCAAAGTGGGGCGCTTAACCAACTGAGCCACCCAGGCACCCCAGAATTTTTTAAATTTTTAAAGTTTTAATTTTTATTTTTTTTGAAGCTCATTTATTTATTTTGAGAGAGAGAGACAGAAAGAGAGAGAGAGAGAATGAGAATCCCAAGCAGGTTCCACACTGCCAGCACAGAGCCTGATGTGGGGCTCAAACTCACAAACCATGAAGTTGGACGCTTAACCTACTGAGCCACCCAGGCTCCCCTAGAAATCTTATTTTTAAAAACAATAAGCTTTATCTTCCAGAAAGATATCCTTTCATAAACCCTAGTGTACTTTAAGAGCAGTTTCTTTTTTATTAACAGAACGATTTTCTTTTCAAAAGGTTCAAGTAACCAGAAGAGTAATTTTTTATGGAGACATAAAGAGTGGTGTACTATGAATAAACATTTTAAGAACTACTTAATAATCTACTTTGCTTTCTCTAGCACCAAGTTTGATTTATTGCCTCTGGCAAACCCAGACTATAAATAAAGAAAATTCAGTCACATGGTCACACTTAGAAAGACTAAAATCAGACTGAACAACTTCATAGCACATCAACTCTTTACAATAAAAAAAAAAAGTTACCACAATATACTTTAGTTGAAAGTTAACTTTGATGTTTAATAGATTTTATCATCCTTCTGTATCGTGCAAAATAGAGTCACTGAATTTTTTTTAGTCCTCTCTGAAAAAAAGCTACCAGAGGATTAAAAAAACATCCAGACTCACAGCATAAATCCTGAAAGCTTTCTTAATGTTATATACCTCTCAAAGGTGCAAAACATTATTCGAATGTGTTGACACATGTACTCAATATCCGGAAAAAGAAAAGGTCAGAAACCTAGAAAAATTCTTTTTAATTTTTAACAAACTCTGAAATCAGTCTATTGAAGTCTCAGTGTATCTCATCCATAATGAAAGCGCAAAGCCCAAAATTAGAGAAATTAATGAGGGTAATAAATATTTCATATGAGGGGCGCCTGGGTGGCGCAGTCGGTTGAGCGTCCGACTTCGGCCAGGTCACGATCTCGCGGTCCATGAGTTTGAGCCCCGCGTCAGGCTCTGGGCTGGTGGCTCAGAGCCTGGAGTCTGTTTCCGATTCTGTGTCTCCCTCTCTCTCTGCCCCTCCCCCGTTCATGCTCTGTCTCTCTCTGTCCCAAAAATTAAAAAAAAAAAAAAAAAAAAATTTCATATGAGATCTAATTGTTATGGATGCTTTGGAAATCTTACTAAACGGCCCCGACAGAACGGCCTGACGAGGCAGGCTCAGCACCTACTGACCACAAGCATCGCACATTTGTAATAAAGAGACAGAGGATGCAATCACCTGCATTCGGATACTTGCTTTCTTCCTAGTCATTTTACTTCTTACTACAGCCGGTCCTAGACTACTGATCGTTTCCACATTGGTGTCTCAACATGACACTACCATTTGAGAACCGTCTCCTGGCCTGATTACTCACATCAACCCCCCCCCCCAAATTAAAACTATTCCATATATTTCGGACCTTTTCCTCTCGTTTCCATATGCAAAGTCCCAGAAGTATGTTCAAAATAGTCTGTTTGGACCCTTATGTTATACCATATCCAAAAGTTGATTCAGGTGGATTAAAGGCCTAAAATTATAAAGCCCCTCGAAGAAAACAGGAGGAAAGCTTCAGGACCGTGGATTCGGCACGGATTTCTTGAATACAACACCAAAATTATAGGCAACAAAAGCAAAAACGGACACATGGGACACAGAATCACATTTGTCACATCAAAGGACACAATAATGAAGTGAAAAAGCAACCTAAAACAGGGGAACTATCTGCAAATAGCGTAGCTGATAAGTGGCTAACACCCAGAATTATAAACAACTAGTACAAATCAACAAAAATCAAACAGTCCAGTTAAAAAATGGGCCAATGGGTGGGGGGGGGGGGGTGATGGGTATTGAGGAGGGCACCTTTTGGGATGAGCACTGGGTGTTGTACGGAAACCAATTTGACAATAAATTTCATATATTGAAAAAAACAAACAAACCAACTAGCTACTCTCCAAATATACATCATTCATTAAAAAAAAAAAAAAAAAATGGGCCAAGGACTTGAACAGACATTTCTCCAAAGATGAGCTACAAATGGCCAACAACATAATGAGCAGATGCTCAACGTCACTAATTATTGCTAATTACCAGAGAAATGCAAATCAAAACCACAATGAGTTGTCACTTCATGCCTGGTAGGATGGCTATAATCAAAAAAACAAAACAAAACAAAACAGAGTAACAAGTGTTGGTGAGGATGTGGAGAAACTGGAACCCTTACTATGGGGGAGACGGTAAAATGGCACAGCCTCTATGGAAAACAGTATAGGAGTTCTAAAGAAATTAAAAATAGAATGACCTTATGATCCAGCCATCCCGCTTCTGGTATTTAAAGAATCAGATTCCTAAAGAATTGAGGGCAGGGTGTCAAAAAGATATTTGCACACCCATGTTCAATGCAACGCTCTTCACGACAGCCAAGAGATAGCAGCCAGCCAAATATCCATGAACAGAGGAAGGCACAATGTTATTAATACTGTACCATCTTAAAAAGAAGGAAATTCTGTCACATGCCGTAACACAGACGAACCTTCAGATCCTTACACTAAGTGAAATAAACCAGTCGCAGAAAGACAAATACTATAGGATTCCACCTCTATGCGGTACCTAAAGTATCCAAATCCACAGAAACCAGGGGGGTCAGGGAAGGAGGAAACAGGGGCTGTTGTCTAGTGGGTAGAGTTTTAGTTTTGCAAGATGGAAAAGTTCTAGACCTCTGTTGGTACAACAGTATGAATATACTTAACACTGCTGTAGTACTGTGCACTTGAAAATGGTTAAGGGGGCAAATCTTATGTTCCGTTATTTTTTGCCGCAAGAAAAACTGAAGCAGTATAAAACACTCTTGTTAAATTATTATTTTGATAAGATTCCTTTTACTCTAGCCCCTGAAAATTTAGGGTCTGCATTGAGATATGCTACTTACAAGGGTAAAATATAACCAGATTCCAAATACTTAATGGGAAAAGAACTCAAATATCTTACTTTTATGTTGACCACATGTTAATACATCTTTTAAAATATTGTTTTAAGTAAAATATAACGTCAAACAACAAAAAATATTTTGTTATTCTTTTTTTTGTTTAATGTTTATTTATTTTTGAGAGACAGAGAGAGACAGAGTGTGAACGGGGGAGGGGGAGGGGCAGAGAGAGAGACGCACAGAATGTGAAGAGGCTCCAGGCTCCGAGCCGTCAGCACAGAGCCCGACGCGGGGCTTGAACTCACAAGCCGTGAGATCACGACCTGAGCCGAAGCCGGACGCTTCACCGACTGAGCCACCCGGGCGCCCCAAAATATTTTGTTCTTCTGCAAGAAGAATAACTCGAGGGGGATGTCACTGGAGCTCTGTTTTAAAGGTTTCAGACTGGAGCGTATTTAAGCTGATATGGAAAAGCCGGCAGGGGGAAAGGGATTAAACACAGAAGGGAGTTAACCAAAGACAGCCTCTCCTGAGAAGGACTTTGAAGGATGGGCTCAAGAACACGTGTGGAAAAGCTAGCCTCCCACAGATCTGAGACTTCCGTACATCAGCTGGGAAGGGGAAGGACAGAAACCTGAGAGATCAAACCAGATCGTTTATGAGGTGGCCAGACTACTTGCAGACCGTAGAAGAGGGGCTTGGACAAAAGGGCTGGTCAATGATGAAGGTCTGGAACAACCCCCAAGGGATGAAGAACGGAGTCCTTACTTAGGGCCAACAAGGCCTACGTGATCCGGCCTTGCCTCCCTCCCTGGCCTCATCCCAGGCCTCTCTCTCCTAGCTCTCTCATCCGTCTTCTCGTCCTCCTTCAAAGGGCTGTCTGTCCACCTCTGACTGCTTCTTTTGAGGAGGGTTTACCTGTGTAACACCTACGCAGCCAGGTATCTGTTCAGAGACGAAGTCCTCGGGGACCGTTTCCGGAACATCGAGCTCCCCAGAGCCTGGTTCCCCTCATTTTATCCCCAGCCGACACCTTACAGCAGAGCTCCCCGACAGAAACAGGGTGTGAGCCACACGGGTCATTTTAAATGTTCTTGTAGCCACATTAAGAAAGAAAGAAAGAAAGAAAGAAAGAAAGAAAGAAAGAAAGAAAGAACGAACGAACAAGCGAATGAATTATTTTTAATATTCTAGTTAACCCGATATACCCAGAATATTATCACCTTATCTCAACATGTAAGCCATATAAAAACTAGAGAGATTTCACCTTAGGCGGAGGCTCAATCTTCAGAATCTGGTGTGTGCGTCACACAGCAAATCTCCATTTAGACTGGCCACACGTGCTAGTGACCACAGTATCGGACAACATAGCCCTACACTCTTCCTCCAAAGCGCTTAGCGTACTTTGTTACCGCAGCGAGTGCCATCGCTTGATGAATGTGCATCTCCTCTGGAAGGTAAGCGACGACGAGGGAACATTCTTAGCTCAGTGTCAGAGAACTCAGTCGGTGCCAAATAAACACAACTGACTGGGGGGGGGGGGGGGGGGGGGGAGGGGTTGTCCGAGAGCCGGTCACCTGCGTGGAGAGCCTGGCCTTTCACTGGTGTTACCAAAGCAACTCAGGGAGAGAAGGCAGAGTTAATGGAACTGGGACGTGATCTGGCAGGCACAGCACAAAAACAAGTTCAAGAGAGGCAAAGGCGGCATTGGAAGCATATTCCAGGTGCTTAACAAGGGACTCCGAACTGGACAGAGAAGACCTCCAGGCCAACAGATGTTAATACAACGGGGTACAGGAGGTGGGGCGGAACGAAGAGGCTGGCAAGCGGTCTCTGCGAAGAGGAAGGGCACTGCAGCATAGAGTGTGGGTGTGAGAAAGCTGGAAGGAGAGGAGAGAAGCTGTGGTCAGAGAACAGGATATATACACTTAAGATTTCTAACGTGGCAAATTTGGAACAATGTTAAAATACAGAAGTGAAGGTCACTGGCGCGGAGCGAAGGTACTACAAGTCAAAGGTATCAGACACCCTGCTTGGGATGACTAATAACTTGACTGAATGTCTTTTAAGATTTTAAGGTGTACAAGGGCAGAGATGATCTTCTGTGGCCCGTACAGCCCAGTGCTGATCACATCAAGTACGCTTGTCCGAATACAGACGAAAGTCAAAGTTCAAACGTTAAAATCATGTGAAAGAAAAGTGGCAACGGTCACACAGCGAAGATAAATGTGAAGGACTCCAATTTATTTGCTCAATAATTATGTAGTTTGACTGAACAGTGTTAAGAACTCTGATGATCACTAACTTTTTAGATTGGTAGCCAAACTCCCAATTTGGAGGTACAAGAGGGTGGCGGAAAGGGTATAAATTATTTCCCAGACTTACTTTTGTCTATAAAACAAAGTAATAGCCAACTGAGCCTTTAGAAGCTTTACTGTAGCCACTTTATTGTAGTGACTTTATTTTACGTGAGAGATAGGTCCTCATAACTTGGATAGACACATTTTTTACAATGGTTCCTATTAATACACTTGCCCTATTAGGGCAATTTGTTATTTTAAAAGAACTCTAAGAGGAAAACTTAAAACCTCATTTGTTTTACATATGGAAGTTGGTATGCTTTTTAAGTGGACACATGATTGTTTATTGTATTTTACATATACTAAACATATATACTACATATACACTTGTATATATATTGCATATCGTTTTTACTTGCCTAGTGCCTATCTTCAGCATTTTTTTTTTCTCTTTCTTGTTTCTCCTACCCCAATTTTGAAAAAAAAATTTTTTTCCCACACATAACTTCTCCACCGAGGGGTTCTGTTTGTCAGAAATAATGGTCCTAAATCTTGAGGCTGGAAAGATAAAGGTGTAAGCTATGCTTAAACCCTCTCTGCCCACAAGACTCATCTTTTCAGCTTTTCTAATTAAGACTTCCGGAGTTCTGCTAATAACCAAGAGAGGACAAAGTTATGACACAGCTATTTCGGCTCAACTCTGAACCAAGCAATAACCCTGCAAAAGTCTGTCCCTCCCTCCCACACTTCACAACTAATCAAAGTAACATGGGAAAAAGGAAGGACTCGTGTCAATAATTACAGCAGTAGGTACTAAAATCGCTGAATCAGAAGAGCCATACATTCTGTTAAGAGTTGCCCCATCTTCCCGTGGGTACATGAACCGCTTCAAGCTTCCTTGCCGGCCCAACTCCCTCTTTTGTTTTCCTTCTGACCAATGATTGTTCCAAAGGTTCAGAGAAATCTGTGAGCCAAGACATTTCCAAGCCAACGGATCCATTTCATTCATGCATGCATACATTACTGTTTATGATTCTGAGCGCTTAGGAACTGCTCAATAAGCAAAACGGACGGGATCCTTGCTCATCTGAAGCATACTTTCTAAAGAACAGAACCTACAACGCCTGCCTCTTTAAAAGCATACTGACTCGGTGACAATTATTGTGATGTACATCATGAGCACTTGCTTTTGAAAAAATTTCCCTCAATAAATTTTTGTTAGACTAATACACAAAACAGTTATTTCTTTGAATTCCAACCAGTGAAAAAACTTGCATAATCACAGATTTTTCTGCTGTTTTGCACTTTCTGAGGAAAAGAGGCATAGGAGAGGAAAACTAAAAGGGATTTTCTTTGTAAATTTCCCAGGCCCTGTAACAGGGTCATTTTAGGCCTAGCAAAATCTTCTACAACCATAATTCAACATTCAATATATACATATGTGTACATATACATGCATACGTAAAATACATGTGTGTGTATATATGTATATTTTTGCGAGTCAAATTATACACGCACACACACACACATTTTTTTTCAATCAACACTGCTTCCTGAGTGGAACCTATGAAACGAGTCCTTTGATTCTTCTAGAAACCTTGTTGGATTTTGATATAGGAAGGTGGGCCTTGAATGAACTTTAGCCCCATAAACAAAGAAAAGTTAAAAGACACTGCATAATAAAAAAGATTTTAATTTGGGGGGGGGGGCGATTAGAAAAGAAACAGGAGGGAGAGAAGGGCACAGAGCCAACCAGAGTGTAAGAGCCCAGAGTTCCCCTGTGACTGTGGCCAAAATGCATTTTAAGAATAGAGATGCCTGGGGCGCCTGGGTGGCTCAGTGGGTTAAGCGTCTGACTCGACCTCTGGTCAAGATCTCGAGTTTAGTGAGTTTGAACCCCGTACTGGGCTCCGTGCTGACAGTTCAGAGCCTGGAGCCTGCTTCGGATTGTGTCTGCCTCTCCCCAATTCGCTTGCTAGCTCTCTCTCTCTCTCTCTCTCACATACACACAAACTAAATAAACATTAAAATAATTTAAAAAAAAAAAAAAGGATAGAGATGCCTAATACACAGTATCCACACTCCTGGCACGGCCGTGTTATAAATGCCTCCCTTTCCCCCAAATCTTCCAAAAAGCTAACCACACCCACAAAGGATTTGTGTCAACCCTTCTTCTTTTCCATTCTTTCCTAGCTCCTGTCCAGCACATCTATCCAACATCTTCATCACAGACATCTCAACCGTTCATTAGCACCTCACTGGACGGGCCGAAGACTAGCTACCTTCTCTTCCCCATTTCTCCCAGCAGTTGCTTTTAACTGCTCCTTCTCCTATCTCCCAACGTTCCACAAGCTCATTCGTGTCGTCATCGCTAAAGGAACAACTAATATTTATTGAGTACTTGTAACATGCTAGGTAGTCTGCCAAGGGCATTACGTGCGTAATTTCATTGGATCCTCAAACCCTACTAGACGGGTACTGTGATCATTTCCTCAATGTTAGGAAACCAAAGCTCAGGATGGGAATTCTACAGGGTAAGCAATGGACTTCAACTCCTGCGCCGACTCCACGGCCAGCTTAACCAGTACACTCTAATGACTCAAGTCAAAAGACCTAGGAATCCTCTCTTATTAATCACATCTAGTCACTTACCTAACCCAACCAAATAAACCTCTTCAACACCATGATAGCTCTTCCTCCGCTCCACTGCCTTCAGAGTAACAGCTAGCTAGCATCTACCAAATCCTCACTACCTGCCAAGCACTATTCTAAAGTAATATACATGGTTTTTTCCCCTTTTATCCCCCAAACCCTACGAAATGAAAAACCTAAAAAAGAAAGGGGTTACGGAGTGAGTGACAGAACCAGATTCAAACCCAGGCAATGCGAACTGAGAAGCCCTGAGCCCTTAACCCCTAGAGCGTAATGCTTCCCTCTCTGTCTCCCATCTGGACCCCCACCATCCTCCAGACTGCCGCAGAGATCTTTCTGGAATACAAATGTTATCGACACGTTCTCCTACTTAAAATTAGCAGCTTTGTATCACTGAGGGGATCAAGTCCAACTTTCTTAATTTGGCATATAGAACCCTTTATGTCTCTGTTCAAGTCAGTTCAACAAGTGCTTGAGTGGCTCCTGTAATCAAGGCAAAGTGCTGAGTTGTCTGAAAGGAATAATATGCCAACCCCTGACTACGACCCCGGCCCCAAACGTTGCGTTCCTCAGCCAGAGACTCCCTGTGGATCTCATAAAGCAACACCCTACATGTCGGTCTCTTTGCCTGGAATGTACCAGGCAAAATTCCTCAGCAACGTGAAGCAGAAGTGCCTAGATGAGGCCTTCCCTAGCAAACCTCAGTCAGAAATGCTCCCTCTTGTAAGTCCCCACAACACTGTGTTCAAAATATAGTGGAACACAGTATGGATCGACTTCCAAATAAGACCGTGATCACCTTCAGGGAAAGAACTGACCCCTGCCATCAATGTCTAGCAGGCAGTAGGCACTCTATCATGTGCTGAACGAATAAAGAATGAAAACGTTCCAACTTGATGCGAAGGGAGGAACAAGACACCCAACGAGGAGCCTTAATACACAAGGGGGCCAAATTAAAAGTAGTGTTACTGTACTTCAGTTCTGATTTGGCCTACATTTTACCCCTCTGGGAAAACCCACACGTGGGACTTCAAGCTCAAGAGGCAAAACTTTTGTCTTCCAAGGCTCAACAAAGCTTTGGCTGGCCAAAACAGATACTAGATCAAAGTCCATTTTCTAAAGGGCTGTGAAGGTGGGAAGCAAATCTGTCAAAAGAAAATAAATTGATCTACTGAGGTCCAACTTCATCAGCGCTGCGTCACAGTAGGTGCAAGAAAAAAAAAAAAAAATCAAAACCTGTCCTGGGACGAAGGCCAATTGACAAATAAGTCCTACCGCTTGCGAGAACGTGAAATTCTTAAAGTGAAGGCAGTCCCCATAAACCGGAGTTCACAACTGTCTTCTCCTGCCACTGCTTTACGCTCAACTTCTGGTTTCCGTGATTTAAAGAGAAACATCTATACAGTTAAGCCCATGCCTGAGTGTACCGCAGCTCCTGGCAGATACGAACGTCTTGATTCCTAATGTTAATTGCAAACTGAAACATCACAAGAAACATTGCGTTCGTCAAAAGTCCTTCGTCTGAAACATATGGCAGAAAGCTTTGAAAGCGAGTGATGTCTTTCCTGAACGGTGCTTTGTGTGCAACTGCTTCCAAATCGAGATCCACATTTTGAAACTACCCCCTCGGAGACGTGTGATCTCCCACCCGCTCCAGCCTCAAGGGAAAGGTGAGAATTCGTAGGCAACAGGCTGGGACGGTGGGTATCTCTCCCTATTCCTTTCCCGGAGAACAAGATCCAACGCAAGGCAGTTAGTGCCACTCTCATTTTCAGCGCGCGCGCGCGCACACGCGCGCGCACACACACACACACACACACACACACACACACAGAGGAAATAAGAAACTCATGCCCACCTCTCCCCTCCTGAAAACAGCAAACGACGCGAGGATCAGCGACCCTGCGGCCGGAACCACCAAACGCCAACAGCCGGGGGCCTCCCGCCTCTCCCAGGCGCCTGGCCGGCGGCGGGCGCCCGGCGCAGGACAACCCGTCCCTTCCTCCCCGGACGAGCGCGGCCAGCCCCACAGCGGGTCCGGGTCCACGTCTCCCGCAGCCCGGGCGAGCCAGGAGCAGAGCCGCGGAGGTCGGCCGCCTCGCCCGGCGCGGCGCTGCCCCGCACCCCGCCGCCGCCCGCACCTGAGGCGGCTGCCCGGGACCCGCGACAGGGCGCGGGGCCAGGCGGGCAGGGCAAAGTTACTCACTGGGAAAGCGCGGCCGCCCGGGGCGCGCGCCGGCTCCTGACGCCGCAGCCCAGCGCCAGCTCCGCTCTCCGCGGCCCGCCGAGGGAGCCGGGAGCCAGTCGGCCTCCGCTACGCGGGGAACCGCCGCCGCCACGGCCGCCACCGCGGATTTCCTGGCAAGAAGCAAACTCTGGCCAAGACTTCACTTCTCAACCGCCCCTGCTGCCTTCCCGGGGGCGAGCGCCGGGGCCGAGCGGCCCAACCCGACACGCGCCTGGGCCAATGGGCGGCAGCGTAGGGCGGGGAGGAGGCGGGCCAGAGAGAAACTCCGCTTATCCCAGAGCTCGGGGGGCGGGCCAGGCCGGGGCCGTCACTCCCGGGTTAGAGTGAGCCCACTCCGCCCTCGCCGCTGGCCCTCCCCCCGCCCGGTCTCGGCTGTCCCCGCCGCTCGCCTGATTCCCCCGCTGAAGACACGCTCAAGAAGTGCCTCTGCGCTCACCGCGGACCGCCGCGAGGAGAGTGGAACAGCTGGGGGGAGGCAGTGAGCATCTAGGGGAATCGGGTTGGGGGCAGGAGAACAGGTGGCGCAGGAAAGCAGAAATATAGGTGTGTCGGGGGTGAGAGGACTCTGGGGTAAGGTGGTAGGGACAGGGGGGCTGACCGGGCCGAGAAAGGCGAGGGGAGTAGGAGATCGAAGAAGGGAGAAGGGTTTTTGGCGAAGAAGAACACCCGCGGAGAAGAGAGAGAGGAGAGGTACAAAGGAAAAAGGAGGGCGGGGAGCGAGTCTGGGTGGTGAAAGGTTGCCGAGGCGGAGGCAGGAGAGCACCTGGGAACAAAGGTGAGAGGGAGGTTCTGCAGGTGAAGGAGGTTTATGAAGCTAAAAGGGTAAAAGGAAAAGGAAGTGCAAAGCAAAGGAGGGCGTACGTATTCCAAGTGTAGGAAAGATCCTAAGAGAGAAAGGGCGGGGGCAGGGGGGAGAAGAGCAGTTTTCCTTCCAAACTCTCCTCTACGAACGCTTGTCCTTTGACCCATTTGAGGTGTGCAGCCGCAAGGTCCCGGATGACGCAAACTCAGACTTAAACCCATCCTATTCTGTTGTAAAATTCATCAAGGTGTATCGATCAACTATAGTTTAAACCTGTCATCCCACGAACACCACCCCCCTACCCCCTCCTGGCTTGGGGTCCCGCCAGGGAGTAACACGGGTGGAGCAGCAGATCTTAAAGGCCCGATTCCGCCCTAAGAAGGAAGGTGATTTGGGGGCCGACAGGTAAGGCCCCGCCCCCTTCGCCATCACCTGGGGTAAGGTGCCGAGAGCTGAACCCAAGCGCCCACGGGCGGTTCTCGGCCTCGAGAGGGGACAGGAGCCCGACCCCACCTCTCCCCGCTGGCTCAGCGGACAGACTAAGCTCTGGGAACTCCAGGTGAGCAACTCGGACCTCGCCACCGCCCTCTTCGCGCCGGGGGCGGGGCCTGTGGGCGGGGCCTCCGGGCGGAGCGTACACGCCCCGCCCAGCGGCTGGGCAGTGCCGCGCCGCTGCGGCTCCTCCCCCCTCCTTCCGTCTTCGGCTCCTTCCGTCGGTCGTTCCTTCCTTCCTGCTCCGCCTGCACGTTTCGCGATATGGGTTAGAGCCTCCGATCCAGCAGCACCACCTGAGGATCCCGGAAGCCGCCCCCGCGATGGAAGAAGACCAGGAGTTGGAGAGGTAACGGCCGTGGAGGCGGGTGGGCAGTGGGGGGGGGAGGCGGGCGGGAGGAGCGGGCCGCGCCCTGCGCCCCGAGCGGGTGGCGGAGGGGCCGGTGGTCGGCCGGGGCCTCCGCCTCCACGGCCCGGCCAGACAGCGAGCGCCTGGCTGGGAGGACAGGGGAGGGGAGAGAAGTGGGCGCCTGAGCGGGGAGAGGGGGCCCCGACTGGGAAGAGAGGGGAAGACACATGGATGTTTTGGAGTAGAAACGCTCAGTACCACTAGATGTCCTGGAGGGAGCACAAGTTGTGAGGCCGGACTTAAGTCCCCACATTGCCCCACCCCCAGTTAAAACAGCGAGAGTAAATAAAGCTAACGTTAGATCGCGCACCAGGCCACTGTTCTCCGAGTGCCGCTATTGGTGCGTTCAGTCAGGCCTAAGCCCCTGTAACTGCGGTCCAAATTACTCTGTGCGCTCAGTTCTCTTCCTCCCTCCTGCTTGATTTACATATCCCGGAATTTCCATTCCAGTTAATCTCCTGAAAATGGAAACCATAGTGGGGCCTGCACGATGGTAATCTACAGTCTGTTTTTAAAAAGATCTATGTTTTTCTACGCCTTTAAACATTTCTACGCCTTTTCATTCCCTAGCAGAGCCCACCCTGTTGTAATCTTATCCTTTTCTTATGACTGTGCCAAAAGGAGATTTTAACAAACATTTGTGTGTTCAGGGGACTCCCCTGTGGCCATGTGGACGGTCCGAGGGGGTGGGGAAAAAACCGGAGGCAATAATGACATACTTACTGATAGACTATGTGGAGGCAGGAAAATAAGGGGCTAATCCTAGCGGTTCTGTGTAATTGGAGTGCATTAGAGTATAATGTGTTGCCAGTGTGATACAGTAAATGCAAAAAAAAAAAAAAAAAAGCTAGTTGCAAAACCATATTCAGTATGATCTCATTTTTATAAAAAATATGTGTGTAGAAAAATATCTGGATTGAAGACCTCAATGGCTGAAGGCGAGAGGAAGACAGCCCTGGAAATGGTCCAGGCAGCTGGAACAGATAGACACTGTGTGACATTTGTATTGCACGAGGAGGACCATACCCTAGGAAATTCTCTTCGTTACATGATCATGAAGAACCCGGAAGTGGAATTTTGTGGTTACACTACAACCCATCCTTCAGAGAGCAAAATTAATTTACGCATTCAGACTCGAGGTACTCTTCCAGCTGTGGAGCCGTTTCAGAGAGGCTTGAATGAGCTCATGAATGTCTGCCAGCATGTGCTTGACAAGTTTGAGGCCAGCATAAAGGAATATAAGGATCAAAAAGCAAGCAGAAAGGAGTCCACATTCTAGTCCCTTACGCACTATACAGGGAGGACTGTCCTCTAGGATATTGTCTTCGTGATCTGGCCAAAAACCCAGAAATAGAAGTTTGTGATCACGACCCGATGTGTTCTTCAGCAAGGCGTGCTTCTAGCTCTTACCCATTACAGCTGTTGGAATCCCCGCAAGAACCTTTGTATTCATCTAATAAATTCCCTCTTTCATTTAAACTAATTTGAGTGGTTTCTGTTGCTTCGTCTGGAAGATTGGCTCTTTCAGGGTTGTTTGTTTTTCTTTTAATTGAGTCAGCAGTGAAAGTAAGCTATGAGAAAATTACAGGCCTTGAAAGGACTTTGATCAAGGGAATTCAAAAGAATATGCAGTATGCATTCATGGCTGTGATTGGGGGAGAAGGAGAGATGCGATGGAGCCTGACCCCAGCTAGACTGTGATTGGTTTAAAAAAAAAAAAAGGTGGAAATGGGAGGAGGGTTTAGCTTCTTGTTGGGTACTTTTTAGTAACTCATGGGAGAATTGCATTCTTTGCTATGACTTAGGTCGGGGAAGGGGCAAGGGTGGGGAATAATTTGAAAGAATTGTGAGAATTATGGTTTCACAGGGAGGTTAGGTAGGATCTAGCACCATCTCTGTGGCAGCATTTATAGGATAGATACCAGTTTCCCGCTTTAATTTCAGGACACTAATAAAATATTTTGTCGGAAATGAGCTAAGTAGGTCAAGAGAGTTTATACTATAAAAGGAGGAAACTGGAGTGACCAGATAACATTTTCAGTCCTTAGGTGGGTATCTAGGTATAGCCCAGGGTTACATTAAGGATGGGGAGAAGGAAATTCCATGTTGGGAAAATGATTTTTTTTTTTTTTACTTAAAATATTAGCGAACCGCTTCTAAGCTGTCCTGTTAAACCTCATCAACCTCGTCTCATACCTGTCCTGCCCCACCTTGACTCTTCTTTCACCCTAAATCTCTGTCAGCCTTTGAACCTGAGCACCCCACCCCCAGCACTCTTTGCTTTGGGGCCTTTGTTTTTGCTGTTCCGTCTTCCTGGAACACTTTTACCCTGCCGTACTCTAGGAGAGAACTTAACATGTCCGACTCCGTACCCTAGTTTGGGTAGTTGTGTGTGCTTTTGTTATACTCCTGGGTTTCCCGGTCTCGGATTTACTAGGCTGTTGTTAGCGCTTCTGCTGTCTGCCCACCGTACTGGCTTGCAGCACAATGCCTGATAGACAATTAGACATTTCCAATTTCTAATCTTGGTAAGGAAGTCAGGGAAGCTCCTCCAGAGATTACAGGAAGAGGAGGGGCTAGCTGCAAAAAACGAGAGAATGCATTCTGGTGGAATAGCTGTGCATGGGTCCTGAAGCAGAAAGCTGGTGGTCTGAGGAATTAAAAGTATTGAAAGATTTGCTTCTCTGTAGCATGGTAAGCAAGGAGGAGAAAGAAGGGCCTATGCTGTGGATTTGGTAGGAAGGAGAGCTGGGGTGGTAAGGGGTTTGGATTTTAAGTACAATGGGAGTGACATCTGAATACTTTGATGACCGTAGAGGAGTGAGTTGTAGAGAGGCCAGAGTAGAAGCGGAGAAGCTGTAAGAGTGCCATTGGCCTGGAAGGGCAGCAAGCTAGCAATGGACAAGAGAGGGTTGATTTGAAATACACTGTAGAACTGAACCTCAGGAATCGGATGTGGAAGGTGAGAAAACGTGACCTCCATCTAAGTTTGGGGCCAAATTACTGAAATGGGAAGCTTAAGGGGAGACATGGGTTGGAAAGTGGAAAAGGTAACTGGAGTCAAAAATTCCATTGTGAACGTGGTAGACGGTAGATATGTGAGTTGGAGGCCCTGAAAGATATTTAGGCTAGAGACTTTGTGAGTTCTTCAGATCATGCCACCAGGGTTGTGGGATCGAGCCCTGCGTTGGACTCTGTGCTGAGCGTGGAGGCTGCTTAGGATTCTCCCTCCCTCTCTCTCTCCCTCCCTCCCTCCCTCCCTCTCTGACTCAATCAAATTTTTAAAAAGTGAGTCGTTGCCATAAAAATGATGTATGTATGTATTTCTATGGAGAAACTGGAGTCTGATAAAAAGAAGTGGGCCCAAGACCAAGCTCTGGGCAAGCTAGCTCAGTACTAAAGATTGGGTATAAAAGTAGCAGCCAGTGAGGTATAGAGGGTAGAGTCGTGGAAGCCAGTGCCTTCAAAGAGGGAAGAAATGGCATTGAATGAGTCACGTGAGGCCAGAAAAGTGCTGATTGACATTAACAGGTTGTTGGGCACTAGGCGTATTCGTTTAGTGCCCAACAGGGCTAAACATTAGCACTCACTGTATAGGAAAAGGACTTAGTTTGGGTTTTCCAATCAAGCAGGTACACCGTAGGGCACTGACGAGCTGAATGTTACTGGGAGCAGGGATGAGGGAAGGTCAAAGTCCTAGGGCCAGGATAGTGTTCTCCTAGAGTGATCCAGAAGAGATTCTGGAAAGCCAATGTCACTGCAAGGAAATTAGCCCTTGAAGATGTCGGGAACGTCTAAAAGGATAGGTGAGAATCAAAAACGTTTGCCTCTGAGGATTCCTATGGGGATGGGAAACAGGGTTATTTAACTGAAGTGTAATACCTCTGAACCAAGACCTCCAGGAGATGAAAGCAAGGCTTAATTAGTGGACATAGAGGTGTAGGATGATGATCATAGACTGAAGTAATTAATAGCAGTACATGTGGGAAATGCACTCACGTGACTACCTCCATATCACGTGGCTTCGTTGCTCCGAAGATTTATCATCACTGATCTTGCGACTTGCGGTCTTGAATCTGCTTAGAGTGGCCGTAAATGCACAGGTTGATGCAAAACAGCTTTAGAAAGGCAGATGGGTGGAAGGAAAAGACTGAGGGCAGGACTGGAGGGGTAACCAAGAGTCGGGTATGAGTGGGAACAATCTGCATAAACTCTGTGGCATCTGACAGAAGATTGAATTGGTCCTTAAAAGGGTAAGGGAGATAAACAGGAGTCAAATATATTTATATATAAACTGTGAAAAAATAACTTGATCCGTACCTCTGATTTGCTAATAGCTTTTCACTGAAACGAATATTAATGATTTAAAATCAGAAATCTCGTTCAGCTGTAAAGCACTGTGCCTTTTAAAGAGCCAATCATTAAATAAAGTGATTACATACCAAAGGCTTTTAATAAATAATAATTTGAGTACTTACACAGCACTTTCTATTTTCAAAGCACTTTACAAACTAATTATTTATAAATTGCATATAGCTGTAACATCTAAGTGCTCTAATTAGTTGGTATAACACACAGGTGCCTACAAAGTCTCTGTAGGGATAAAAAAAAGAAAAAAAAGTATACATAAAAAGACCATTTAGTGCCATTCTGACCAAAGAGTGTCTTGCATTTCTAGAAATTTGAGATCATATCAAGTTCTATGGCCCACCATTCCCCACCCTTCTTTTTGTTTCCTTGAAATATTAAAATTATAGATAGTCCCCAGATCACTAGACAAGAATCTTTTTGTCGGCATAAACTTTTGTAACATCCCTTAGACTGGACTCCTAGGAAGTATACCCAAATCGACCAGTGTGTGCTTTCAAATACTTATAAAGACCCCAAATCCAGCCTTTTGTGCTTAGATTCTTGGGGGTTCTTTGTTGGTCTCTATTTGGAACTTTATAAATTATCCAGGTACAGTTATTGTGTGATTTGCAATTTTTTAATGAATGCTTTCCATATCTAAATTATTGGGGTCCGTATTGTACAGCAAATACGGACCCAGTAGGGGCACAGCCCTAAGAAATGGTGGAGTCTGTCCTAAAAAGCCTTATGTGGTTTGGAGAGGGCAGACAGAGTTATACACATGAAAAAGGAAACAGAGTGCGTTTACGATGAAGTGCTTTAACGTGCGGTGCAGAGTATTATGTGCTGAACACAGACCGGAATGAGAGAGAGATGCTCCTGAAACAAGGATTGTTCCAGGAGCATCCACTCTGCCAGCCACCATCCCAGGGACTGCGGATGGCAAACAAGACGGCCACAGCCTGCCTTCCAGCACCTCATGGGGTATTGAAGGTGGCACGCCTGAAAAATAAATCGACTGTTCCAGGATAAGTCGTTTTCTCTTTCTCAGTACAAAGGGGCCATTAAAGATACCTAAGCTTGGGAACACCCCCAGAGTTGTGTTGTGTTGTGTTTCATCCCATGCCTGTGCAGAATGGATGAGCGGAAGGAAACATTGTAAGACAGTGCGTTAGGCGGCATTTATGTAAGGAGAGCTTAAGTGTAGGAATGGAGATAGGAGGATAGGAAAACTGCTCAGAAAGAAGGAAAATACTTGGAGACAGATTCTGTATAGCAGTAAAGGAAAAATAAAGATTGCAAATGGCCCCATATCCGTGTCTTTTAACCCCTTGTTTTTCTACCACTCCCTCACAACCAAAACCAGTGTGGCAGGATTTATCATCTCCACTCCTCCCCAACTTGTCCTTGCTTACGGAAGTCAGTAGTGTGCACCTCGCCCTTACCTCTTTTCCTCACTCGTGTCGGAATTCACATCTTTTTTTTTTTTTTTTTTTTTTAATTTTTTTTTTTTTTCAACGTTTTTATTTATTTTTGGGACAGAGAGAGACAGAGCATGAACGGGGGAGGGGCAGAGAGAGAGGGAGACACAGAATCGGAAACAGGCTCCAGGCTCCGAGCCATCAGCCCAGAGCCTGACGCGGGGCTCGAACTCACGGACCGCGAGATCGTGACCTGGCTGAAGTCGGACGCTTAACCGACTGCGCCACCCAGGCGCCCCGGAATTCACATCTTTAACAAGGCTGAGAATCCAGGGCGACAGGTGACAAGATTGGGGGTGGGGAGAGGAGGTCAGGGCACTGAGCGGACTGGCTCTTGCTGCTGCTGGCCCTCAACAAGTTGCTCTCCTCAAAGGGAACCTTCCTGTCTTCCTTCCTTCTTTCCTTCCTTCCTTCCTTCCTTCCTTTCTCATTCATTCATTCATTCATTCCATAAATATTATTGAGCACATACTATATGCATACACAGTTTAGGTAGTAGGGATACAGCAGGGAACAAACTGACCCACAAGCAGTTTATTTTTTAATAGCAGATACATAAAATAAATAACGTGATGTGACTTAAGGTAGTGGTATAAATGGAAGGTAAAGGATAGGGATGGGAAGGGCGAGAGAGTGAGTAGCTAGTGAAGGCCTTTCAGAGAAGGTGACGTGTGAGCAGAGAAATAAAAGAGACCAAGGATGAATGAGACTGTACCTAGAATTTTCTAAAAACTGAGATGATTCAGCAGTGAAAAAGCTAAATTGTGAACCTCTTTAAAGGAATAAACTTCTCCGCATTGTGTGTGTGTGTGTGTGTGTGTGTGTGTGTGTGTAGTTTTTATCCGTGTCTAAAATTATATCACTTATATGTGCATGTACTTATATAGTAAAGAATAATTACAGTAAAGAATATTCAGTTACTGGGACAGTAGGATATTGTAAAAGTTTTAGATCGGCTAATACATATACATTTAGATATGTATATGTATTAGGGGAATTTATTTTAATGGGCCCTTTTTCCTTTTTCTTTGTGTGTGTGTGTGTGTGTGTGTGTGTGTGTGTGTGTGTGTGTAAGTATATCTTAGGAGGAGAAACTGATGTGCTCGGGATCCTGAATATCTTTTAGCGGATGAATTAAGAGGTTGCATTGTTGGAATCATACTGCCTGGGTCTTGGCCTTGGCCCAAAGACTCTTTAACTATGTGGCCTTGGACAAGTTATTTGACCTCTTTCTGTCTGAGTTTCCTCATCTGTAACATTGAGATAACGATAACAGTTGCCATATAGAAATATAACTATTAATTTAGATAATCTATCGAAAGTGCTTAGGGCATATCTGGCCCATAGAGTATGCTGTCAATCAGCGTTAGTTATGAATGTTATTATAATACCAGTAATGTGTCAAACAAACTGATTTCACTCATTTCTTCCAGGTGACAACTTAAAAGCAAAAAATTGCTGTTATTTTGGTTTCCTCTAGCCCAGGGCAGCCCTATAATACAAATTTGCGGAGCCCTGTATGGAAGGTTATCAGTCTGCTAAAGCCATTGCTTTCAAGAAAGATATTTTAAAACAGCGTTCCTATTTATAGAATATAGATAAAAAGCGAAGAGAAATTGTGTTTCTCCTCTTTTCACAAAGAAATGAAGACGGAGCATCCATAATCTTTTCTAAGCTTCAAGACAGAGGTTAATAAGCCAGAAGGGAAGCACGTTCTGTAGCAGATCTGGTTTGGTACGAGGTATCTGAATAAGAAACCAGGCTAAGCATAAAATTGCATGAAATAGGATACATTGATACTGTATCCAATAATACAAACCCTCAGTAGGTTCCCTATTTGTTATGTAAGGCATTTAACGTATGTCAAAGAGAAAAGCTACCTGGGTGCTTTTCTCAGTTTGCCATGCGGACTTGAGTCCAACCTCAAAAATGGTGTAGATGATGCCTCAACCAATTCTATTAGAAGAGCTCCACAAGAAAATCAAACCTCCTAGAGCATCTAGCAGATGGAGACTGCACCGTTGGCTTAAACAACATCTTGGGGTTTGGGTTGGGTTTTTCTGTTTGTTTTTGTTTTTGATCCTCTTTCAAGAGTGAAAGAGCCTTCCTTTCTAGAGGCCTCCTTCCAAAATAGTACTGTGTGGAAGGGTAAGAACCCTGAAGGGGGAGGCCTGGTTTAAATCTTGGCTCTACCATTTTCTAACTTGTGAATGCAGGAAAGTGTCTTAAGATTCCTGACCCCCCGTTTCCTTATCTGTAAAATTGACTAATGCTAATACCAACTTTACAGGGTTGTTGTGAAGAATGAGTGAAATACGGCACTCAGCACGGTTCCTAGCATACTTAAATACTCAAATACTAGCGATTACTATTACTGTTCTATTGGTTATTGTGTAAGCCAATTAGTGGTGATTCGAATAGTGGCCTTCCTCCTATTGGTTATGTCTCGTTATCCGTGACAGACCTCAAAGCTGGCTTGTACTAGCTGGTCCTTGTCTTTCCACATCATCACCTGTGACTGTCTGTCTGCCCACTGGCCTTCTCACTTCTTTCCTTATCTGCCTTGCTTCTTTGTGTCAGAGCCTTGGCACTTGACCCCTATTTCCCTGCACTGTCTTCCCTTAAGTCTTCCCATGGCCTATCCCTTTTCAAGGTAATTTCCTTAGAGAATCATCCTTGACCAATGTATTACTTACCCGATGCTGCGTAACAAATTATCCTAAAACTTCGTGCTGAGAACTAAAACCATGTCTCAGTGTCCGTGGGTCAGGGATCTTGCTGGAGCTTAACTGGATGAACCCGACTCACAGGCTGCAGTCGCCTGGAGGCCGGAATGGGGGGTGACTCACCTCCAAGCTCACTCACCTGAGGCTGCCTCCTGCCATGGCCTCTTCCCCCAGAGCAGGGGGGGGGGGGGGGGCAGGAAGTAGCGCATGAACCCAAGATGGAAGCCGCAGTCTTTTTATACCCTAATCTTAGAAGTGACATTCGTCATTTCTGTCCCATTCTCTTTGTTAGAAGTGAGTCTGTTAAGTCCAGCCCACGCTGAAGGTGGGATTATACAAGAGTGTGAAAATCAGGAGGTGGAGAGCCTTAGGACAATCCTTACCACCACTGCCTTCTCTAGACCAGCAAGAGCACCTACAGACCAACCTCTGTCGTTTTCTACCCACTGACCTTGCTTCATCTCTGCACGGTCCTCCTCACCAGCTCACATCGTACTGTGTATTTACCTGTTTGTTGTCTAACTCCACTTGCATACAGGCTCCCTGAGGGCAACGGCTTTGTCCCTCTTTGCCTTTGGGTCCCCAGCCCTTGAAACCATGGCAGGCCCGTGTACGCATTCGTTAATATTCAGTAAACGAATGGCCCCGAATGATTGAATGTCAGCACCCGTATGACTGGCACAACAGGGAGGAAAGGGAAAACTGCAGAGAAAAACTGAGGGTTTGTAATGACGTTATTTTGTACACTCGTCCGCTGACACACACTCAGAGAAGCCACCACAGTAACAAGCCTCGAGAAAAAAAATTCTTGGGCTGCTTGGCTGGCTCAGTTGGTAGAGCATGCGACTCTTGATCTCAGGGTCTTGAGCTCAAGCCCTACGTTGGGCAGAGAGATTACTTAAAATAAAAAAAGAAAAATTCCTGAGTGAGGCAAGAAAGCATGCCTGTCCTGTGGCTTCAATGGGAGGAAGAGCTGAGGTGATGGGCATCTTAGCCTAAGTAATAAATAAGGGTGGTTGTGCGTTATAATCTATTTCATGAATGTCTTCTCTCCATCCCCAAGAGCTTTGATCCTACCATCCCTTAACCACCTTTAGCTCATGCTTCAGTTCTCTTTTGTCCTATTGGTCTGAAAGAAAAGGCAGCATATATCCCACTTGAAGGGGATCAAAGGACATTTTTATTTTGTAGCAGCAGCAGTATGGAAGGGCGACACCATTATCCTTGGGATCTTGTGTCCACAGAATTCTAATGGGGTCAAAGTCGTAGGATTTTTGTTTTGGATACTGTGAGATGGAATGCACAGGATTTGAGTCTAAGGGATCCTGTTCTGTCAATACTATATCCTTTTCCTGATCGGTTTGTCTAATGAGTCTATGCCTTTATTACAAATGGGATTGCTTTGGCAAGATACAAAATATGTGCATTTTTTTCTACCATTTTAAGTCCTGCTACGTTCTAGATACTAAGGATGCAAAAGTGCATCTCATTTGGTTCCTGACCTATGTATTACTGAACTCTTGAAAGAACAGTATCGTTTCTTCTAATTCTTAACACCTTGTTTAACATTGTGGCCCCTTCTCCAACACTCTTACCCTCGGCATTCTCTTTGTATTGGCACTTAACGTCTTATAAAACATATAGAATGTAGCTATTGATTGCATTTATTCTATATTGTCTATTCCTCCCCCACATTCCCCAAGTACCACCACTCTAACATAAGCTCCACGAAGCACAGGTTTGGTCTGACTGCTCACTGGTGTATCTATAGACCCTGGCCCGTAGTAGATGCTCAAAAACTGTTTGTCAAATGCATAAATAGAAGATTGACTCTGTATTTTTCTTCAATGAGTATTCTAAGAGCTTAATTTTAGTTTGAAAGGTTAAAATATCCTATAACCTTTGGGATTGCCAGGGTGAAGATGCAGATCTGGGAGTTCACTTAGGCAAAAGACGCTCATGATCGTTTCGGGCAAAGACAGAGTTCCAGAGGGGCAGCCTGCACAGTGAGAACCAAGCCGATCCTACCAAGTCGATCTACTAGGTGGTAGGTGGGTCCACAGAGCTCACCTAAAAAAACCCCAAACAACTGATTGTGTTACACATGGCTAAGAAGGTAGGGCTTTGGTTCTGGAAGGCCACATTTGCAAGTGCGTGGCTCTCACGTTAGTGCGAACTGACCCTCAAGGCAGCCACTGTTGGTTTCGTGAACACCTGCCCTACCTTTCGTACCTACGGCATGGTTTCAGATTTGGGGAGTTCACCAATGAACACTATTTCAAAAAATAAAATCTAGGGTGAATTAATGCCGGGTAGCTTACGTTTTGTTTTGCCATTGCAAATGGACTTCGCCTTTGCTTTGATGGAAGTTTGTCAGGAATCCCGGTCTTCATAGGCCTGATAGAGCATGAAGGCTTCCAGTGTGTGTTTTCCAACACCAGCACGCAATGAACTCAGTTCAGTTCCGACACACTCTACCCGAAACGGTGTCTGATCTCACTGGTTTGGGACTTACTCCCACAGACTGTGCGCCCCGCCTCTTCTCAGTTAGATCGCCGATCATGAGTCCAGACTATTGCCTGTGCTTCTGACCTACGGGCTGTCATCCCAATAAACCCCTACTTGGGTTCAATTACTTTGCTAGCGCAGCTCACAGAACTCAGAGAAACATTTACTTAGGTTTACCAGTTTGTTATAAAGGATACAGATGAACAGCTACAGGAAGAGGTACATAGTATGAGGTATGTGGGTCGGGCGTGGGGTTTCCATGCCTTCTCTCTCCTCGCATCTCCACACGTTCACCAATCCAGAAGCTCTTTGAACCCTGTCCTTTTGGGTATTCACAAAGACTCCATTCGTCAGCCTTTGGTGACTGAGCTTAATCTCCAGCTCCTCTCCCTGCCCCAGAAGGTTGGGGGTGGGCTAGCCAACCCCCATCTTTAGAAAGCCTAGGAGCTCAACATGACAAAAGATACCTTTATTGCCCTCAACATTTAGGAAATTCCAAGGGTTTTAGAAGCTCTGTGCTAGGAACAGATAAAGACCAAATATTTATTTCTTATAAATCAGAAAATCACAAGGTCAAAAACAAAGAATAAATGGGACATTCTAAAATTGGATGTCTGGTGTGCCTTTTTTTTTTTTAAATCACATTAGCTCCACAATAAGATGAGCAGACTCTGGCAGTTTTTCCTTGGATCCTCATGAACATTTGGTCCACAGCTCTTAATTTCTACACCACCATTCCTGCTAATTTATATGGGATCTCAGAATCCATTTTAATTGGAGCTTAGATTGCAAGTTAAGGATCACACATCGTTGAGATTCTGCAACTAAAATTATTATCCTGGTTGGCTTGCTTACTCTGTTCTGCATACTTATGCATAAATTCTGGGGCTTGGAATACTTAGCGGGATTTGTATTAAAAAATGATTAGTCTAGAATATAAAATGTAAGCATCAATTACCATTTCATTCCCTGAAAACGAAGAATAAAGAGTGTCACCATCATGTTCTTTGTGTGTCAGAGTAAATGCAGTGGAGTCATACTCTGCATCAGATCTTATCATCGAAGCCTTCCGGACTTGGTTCTGCAAATCGCTACCTGTGGTTGGTTGGTTGGCTTCTTTATTGACAAGGTGAAGATCGTTCTTTGTTCTTAAGTGGATGGAGGAAATTGGAGATTCTGGGGCCTTCTGATTAGACGCTGTGCTGAAAATGTCTGTCTTGAAGTGCCACAGGCGTTCACCGCTGCTGCCCAGACTTGCAGCTTGCGAGCCAAGGGTTCCCTGTTTGTTTTCGTGTTCTAATAAATTGGTCCCCACCTGAGAGCAGTGTGCTTCAGAACAAGCCAGGACACGAGGAAGCCAACTGGGCTTCTCCCTAGCCAGGAGCAGATGGCCAAACAGACACGTAACTGTGACCGTAAAGTAAGAAGACCGATTTGCCTAGCCACATGCGAAAACCAGTTTACTCCTCCTTCAAGGTAGAGAGTTTTTCCCATTTATAGAAGAGGAAACCGAGGCCTGGAGAAGTAACCAGCCCAAGGGTATGTGGGTAGTAAGTGGGTATGACCCAGGACAGCCTGACTCCTTAGGCTCAGCTTCTTATGTCCATAATGTTGCCTGTGTTAACCTCCCTCAGGTACATATGAAGATAACAAAGCTTTGTGAGAACGTATGCTCCAGAGAGTTCGATTTGAGAGACAAAACTGTCTTGTTTTGTCTTGTTTATTTCCCAGTCCAGGCTGCAACATGATGGAAATGAGGCTGATCTGAACCATGAAAAGAGTCAAAGAGTTAGTCTCAGGTTAAGAATCCAGATACAGGTTTACTGATAACTTGGTTTGTGAAAGTACCGTTTCCCATATTATTAAACTTCATTGGCATTATCTTTACGTTCTAGTCGTTTAATCCCTGTTGTACCAAAGCAGCACTTCCTCATCCTGAAAATGTGGAAAACATCTTCACAGACGCAGTAAAACATGGGTGTGTGTTAATTGACGGGGCTCTGGATGTGGAGTCAGAAAGGTCTGGGGGAGACTCAGGTGTACCCTCTACTGGTTGACCTTGGATGAGTCAGACTTCTTAATTAAGCCTTAGTTGCCTAACAGAAAGGGAACAATAACTTCAAGGGTTCTTCTGAGGGTCCATGAGATAATGTGTTATGCTGTTAATTGCTATACACATTATAGGTACTATTATATAATACTTTTGTGTTTTAGTTAACACATAACTATCGATACTTTATAACCACTTTTTAAATTTTTTTTTAATTTTTACTTATTTTATTTCAGGAGTAGATTTCTTCAAATAATGTCTTACATTTGTTCACTGCTTTATAGTTACAAAGTAACTATATATATGATTGTATTTGATCCCCGTAAGAACTCTGAAAGAACAGAAGTATCTTTATTTTACAGATAAGGTAACCAAGATCACAAGACCACGGAGCTAGTAAGTGGCAGGACTGGGGCACATCCTTTTCTTTACAGTATTCTAGTGGCTTTGTCATTTTCCTAAGGAGACTTGAACGTGTCCTTCATTCAGGTCTAGAAAGTAAGAACTGCATAATCCCTCTCTGAAAAGCGCCAAGAGATGGCATAGGGAATGTTTACAGAACAATCAATTCATAACTCTACTCGATCTGGATTTTTCAGGTAGGAAACTCTGCTCTGAAGCTTGAATTATCCCGAACGTGTGTTCTTTTTTTTTTTTTTTTTTTAAATTTTTTTTTCAACGTTTATTTATTTTTGGGACAGAGAGAGACAGAGCATGAACGGGGGAGGGGCAGAGAGAGAGGGAGACACAGAATCGGAAACAGGCTCCAGGCTCCGAGCCATCAGCCCAGAGCCCGACGCGGGGCTCGAACTCCCGGACCGCGAGATCGTGACCTGGCTGAAGTCGGACGCTTAACCGACTGCGCCACCCAGGCGCCCCCCGAACGTGTGTTCTTATGTTGCACACGTTCACTGGGATGTTAACCTGTCCGCCCGTATTGCCTGGAGCAGACCTAGTTCAAGAATGAACGCAATGAACTCTTTGAAAAGCTGAAGAACCCAGACCAGACCACTGGCTTTCTTTTTGTACATACAAGATAGGGGGCTTTCGTAGAGTTTGTTTCTGATCATGTGTTTCATGGGTCGTTGGCCCTTTGAAGTAGTTCTCTTCTGACTGGTTCTCCGCCCGTCTCCCTGTTAGCCCTTTAACATCTCACTCGGTTTCACCGAAGGACTTGGTTAGCTCTGCCAAGTGCACACAAAGTTTCCTCTGGCTGTAGAAAGATAGAATTTCCTTGGGGCGCCCAGGTGGCTCAGATGGTTAAGCATCTGACTCTTGATCTCAGCTCAGGTCATGATCTCGCAGTTCATGTGTTCGAGCCCTGCCTCAGGCTCTGTGCTGACGGTTCGGAGCCTGCTTGGGATTCATTCTCTCTCCCCCTCCCCACCCCCCCCCCACCCCCCCACACTGTGTGTGTGTCTCTCTCAAAATAAATAAATAATTTCCTTTATTATTTGGACCAATAAATATCATCAAAACAGAACAATACACAGGATTAAAAACATGAACATTCTGGAAGCTTTTCTTCACAGAATATAAATTAAAGAAGGAGGTACTGAGATTGAAAAATGTTTTGCCAAATTCAAATCCCTAGGTGAACTACATTGCCCCTCCCAAGAAAGATCAATACAAAGAAAGCCCTTTTATACTTTCTCATACTTTTTCATTCCATACAATGCATCTGTGAGCTAGGGCTTAATCTCATTTTATGGCGAGAAACACACTCAGGGAAGGTGTATGATTTGCCCAAGAACACCCAGTTGGCTACTGGAGTGGGCTCCCACTGCACCCCACCGGTTGCCAACCTAAAATATGGGTTTGCATATTAAAAGGTTTTGATCTGTCAAAACCTTTGAAGTGAATAATTCAGGTAATTTTATGTAGGTTTTCGGTTTTATATGATTGAGCAATCATAGTAAATTACTTGAAGAGACATTTGCCAGGCCGAGGGAGTTCTAGTTTTACCACTCCTGAATTCAGCCAGGACCAAGTTTCCCATCAGCCATTGCTGGGTGGGGTTTGCTTCTTGTGTGTGTTTTACAACACGATTATAGACATGCAGTAGCACCGGGATCGTGTTAGTGCCGCTCTTTGCCGAATTGTTCTCTAAAGGCAGTGACCCTGGGCCAAAATATCATAATTGTAGTCTGTCCCCTGGTAATCCTTACCAGGATGATGGAAAAATGCCATCTTAGGTTGGGAGGGAGGGTGAGAAATACTGAGAATTTTGTTAAATTTTCCAATAAAAGAAAAACGATAACTTTAGTTTTAGGCCAGTTGTTAACCTCCCTAAGCCATAATTTCCTTGGCTTTAAATAATAAAATCAGACTCTTAACATTTGGGAAACTTTTACTTTATGTTCTCATAACATATTATTATATTTAAAGGTTCCTTAGGGGCGCCTGGATGGCTTAGTGGGTTAAGCGTCCAACTCTTGGTTTCGGCTCAGGTCATGATCTCACAGCCTCGTGGGTTCGAGCCCCCACATTGGGCTCTGCCTGGGCAGTGCAGATCCTGCTTGGGATTCTTTGTCTCCCTCTCGCTCTCTCTCTGCCCCTCCCCGACTCGTGCTGTCTGTCTCTCCATCTCGGTTTCTTTCCTTCCATATTATAGTAAAAAGAGCCCTGTAGATACTTGGAATCGAGGCCTCTCCGGAAATGCTGTTTAGGAATTGATACAGGAGTTTAGCATACGGTCCACTTCCTATCAAGCAAATGCTAAGGGAGAATTGTGAACTTGGGGCTTTGATGGCTTCAAGTAAGATGTGAAATTCTGGTTCTGAGCTTTTCTATTGAAAACACAGTGCCCTTTTCTATAAGCCCACGAGTACATCAGACATCGGAAACGGGCCAAATTATGCCGTTTGGGTAATCAGCACGTTAATATCTCTCAGAATTGCCCCCCTCCATCTCCGTTGGATACCTATTCCATTTTTAACACAGTCCTAACCTCTTCGTTAGCCCCGCTTCATCCGGTTAAACCACAGCTGTTTCTCCATCCTGAAGGGTGGATTGTATTTCAGTCACAGACACAGTGACTCTCGTAGGTGCAGCTACGTAAAGGCACAGCAGCAGTAAAGGGACAGGCCAAGTCCGCTTTTCAGTTTTTTGACCTTTAGCAAAATGCATCGTGGAACACTTCCTCCAGACCATGCTTTCCTATTTCCCTTCGCATTGCACCAGGACCCGGCAGCTCCTGGCAGCCGCAAGGGAAGCCTCTCCGGGGGCTTTAGAAGGACATGTAAGACCTTGTTTGCACAGTTGCGCTGTGTGGACCGACTTGTTTGGGTGAGCCATCGAAGTTGAGTACCTTGAACCTCTTACAAAGGTTTACCTCAGAGGGACGCCACTCCCAAGGGTAGGTTCGTGTGTGTGTGCCCACCTGCTTAGTTAGTTCCTTTCACCGCTACCTTAGTACGGAATTTCTTCCCCCAATGCACTCGTATGCAGAGTAACCAAGGATCTTTTCAACTGGAGCATGGGCTGGAAGATGGCCTTGTTCTACTTCGATTCATTGTCACATAAATTGGCACCTGAAAGGCAGCCTGAAACTGGAAACACTGGAGGGTTTATAGAGTCCGGGACGTACTGCTTGGTTTCAGTGGATTATGTTTACGTGAGATTCTTGTACTTAATTACTGATGTAGAAAATATTGTCTGTGTGTAGACGTACACAGGAACTCTGTGCCAGTTTTGTAGGGGAAACTGCAACCTCTCTCAAAGCACTCTTTGATACCCAGTGCGAAAGCCAAGGGAACATGGGGCGGTCAAGATGAGGCCCAGGGCACGCCTCGCCCGGGGGAGCCCCCTCTTCAACACGCCCTCCATCTACTCAGGCCTCTCTAGGCCTGACTCTGCCTTGCGCTGAGCGCCCCGGGGTGGTCACTGAGCCTGTGTCGATGGCTGTGAAGCATAGGCTTTCTCTTCCTCTCACCTCCTGGTGCATCGCTGGACTTCTAAGATTTAGACGTCTCAGTCTGTCTTCTTCCCGTTCAGTTCCTAAAAAGCGCCTGATTCCCTGGATGACAGGTCACTTTTTTATCGTGAGATGGCTGCTCCAGGAGAAGAGTTTCTAAGGTGGGTTTTCAAAGGAAAGCACCTTTTTAAAGAGCATGAAACGACTAGGAAGTCCTACACATTCTGGAACTTTCTGTCTTCATGTTTTTCCGTTCCTTGGCTCTTGGCCCCTAAGTATGCTTCCTAATCCTAGAAGGGGGCAGTTTACGGCGGCCTTGACACCCCTGAGGGAAGTAGCTTCCGCGGGCTGGCCAGGCTTTCTGCTGACTAGGCCGTCCTCGGGGCTGAGATCCAGGGGCTCAGAAGCCTTGTGCAGGACAGTCTGGAGAGAACCGCAGGTCGCTCGTGTGCAGCGGAGCTCCCTGGATTCAGACAGTGATTTACAGACCACGCTCTTGGTGAGGTGGCTTTTCTGGAATGCGGTGTATTATCAAAGGTCGGTGTGCCCAACACCAGCCCTCCCTGAAGAAAGCTGTGCAGACAGACTTTAGAGGCTTTATGCTGTGATTTTTTTCCTTTGTACACTGTTGTGATTTTTTTTTCTTTTTTGCATTTTGAATGGCTGTTTGATGAGACTGAGTTTTACTTTATATTTCGGCTTCTGTAGCGTTCTGCCAGGTTTTCCTTTCCTTTACCAAATTTAAGCAGCTGCCATATTAGCTTTTCTTGGCTCTCTCATTGGCTCCCTTCTATAGCCATCTTTCTAGACGTTAAGCACTTTTTTTTCCTTGTAGTTTTCCTTTCGTCAGTTTTGTTCTTCAATGCGTCCGTTCTCTTAAGGAGATAACAAAATGCTTTCATTGATTGAGATTGCTCACAAATAACTTTGACTTTAGATTCTCTGTCTGGGTTTATTTCTCGCTAGTCGTATTTCAGGAGAGCATGCATGTATCTTTGAACTTAACCTTTGCCCCATCAAAGAGATATGCTGCCGTTCCTGGAATGGTAGAATTCATGGGCTTTTCTCTTTAGAGTTTATTCCTTTCTAAGTTCATCCTCGTACAGAGCGTACGAGAAGGTTGACACCGACTCGTTCATCATTTTAGTATTTTACTGGGAAATATTTTACCGGGGGTGTCCCCACCCCCACCCCCACAAAGTTTTTTTTAGTAAGAGATGCTTTTCTTCGTAGTATATAAAATTTACCAGGGCTGGGGCGCCTGGGTGGCTCAGTCGGTTGAGCCTCTGACTTCGGCTCAGGTCACGATCTCACGGTCCGTGAGTTCGAGCCCCGCGTGGGGCTCTGTGCTGACAGCTCAGGGCCTGGAGCCTGTTTCAGATTCTGTGTCTCCCTCTCTCTCTAACCCTCCCCCGCTCATGCTCTGTCTGTCTCTGTCTCAAAAATAAAATAAAACGTTAAAATTTGCCAGCGCTTATGTAATCAGATCTCACGATATAAACTGAAAATGGACCCCTGTATTTTCTGCAGGTGGCTCCTACATCAGGATTGAAGAATAAATATGGTAAAAGATACTTAACTACTTTGAAAATGAGGTCATTTCATTTTGAAGCCATTCCTGTGATGAGGTGTCTTATGAACTGAGGCATAAGGCTTCCCGCCAAGAGTCAGCCCACATATTCCCTATTAACTGAAGCAGTCATCTCTCTATAATAATTACCCACCCTCAGAAGTCAACTATAACGGGAGCTGTGGAGATTTGAGAATATCAAAGTCCAGGTGAAGGGTCCGGCATGTTACCTTCACCACAACAGTTCTTGTCAGAAGTACAAATCAATATAGTACAATGTTGCTGTCTTCCCTTAAATGCCTCTCTCTCTCACTAGACTGAGCTTCTTGAGGGTTGGGAACACACCTTCTAGTATGGCGATGTAAGGGTTAACCGAGATCCTGGGCCCCAGAGTTCACCCCCCAGCCCCATCCTTTACTGGCTCTTGTGGCCCTTTTCCTTATTTTCTCCTTACCTCTCGATCAGTAAACCAGTAGTTACACAGTGGGGTTGTGAGGCTTAGGCGTAAGATACATGGCATGTAGCCACTGTTGCCATTAGCTTTCATCACAGCCCCAGAGGTGCATATTACATGCTAAATCATATCAACGTGCGAAGGAGACTTGCCTTGAACCTGGGCAGGAAGACAGCCCCATAGATCACAGACACACACAGGCCCCGCCGTCACTAGGCGTGTGAATCGCACTCGGTGCAATTCGTAACCCGAGAAACACCCCCCCCCCTTGTGTTCTGAGCTGTATCGTGGAATGAAAGGAAACCTTTGAATACGTGGAAATCCGCGCGTCGCACCGCCGTTGACTCTGAAGCAGAACCTGCTTTCGCCTACAGGAGGGATTTGAGCTACGGAAGTGGTTGGACAGAAAAGACATGTGAACCTGTCGAACCTTCTCACCACAAAAGCAGCAGATTATACCGTAAGAAAATACTGTTCCCTCGTCGCGCCGAGCTTCCATTTTCCCGCTTGTCTGAGGGTTTCAGTGCATGGGTCTGCAGGTTCTCGTGACTCAGCATAGTGCTAGGCTCGGGTAGATGTGGGGGCTGAATAACATCGGGAATTTAAGTCATAATACTTGGCACATATGTAAATGTGCAGGTGGATACAGAGCATGCCAGAAGGTTGACACCGACTCGTTCATCATTTTAGTATTTTACCGGGAAATTTTACAACATCCCAAACTTAGGTTTTCAGTTTTTGACATTTAAGGCAATTAACCTTTTGGCAAATATATTAAAATTTTACCCACATTAAATGCAGCTATATATTTTTTAATACTTTAGATTACTAGAACATAATAGAATCTAATCTATGTTCAGAGAACACAATTTATGTAAAAATCTGGATTTTACCAGTAGAGTGATTTTGCCAAAATCAAGGCGAGAAAATACATTTTAGACTATAAATACATAATATATGAATGATGTGTGTCTTTATTTCTGTACCCAGCCAAATATTACCAACTCGTAAACAGAATTATCAATGCGTGCTGGCAGTTTGCCTTCAGTCGTTTAACAAAATAGCTTGACGCATTTTTAAAATTGTCTTATTATAATGAAGGTGTATTTATCACAGGAGGAATGAACGTATGTTATTGAGCGGTATTTAGTTTATCTTATAACCTGTAAATATTTAGGAGCGTTGTCTGTGGGACTTTATCTGTCCCTCGGTGGGCCTCAGAGAAAGGAGTGGTAACACCCATTGCTCTGGAGCAAGCAGGCAGATCAGGGAAGTCTTGCAGAGAAGGTAACATGCGATCTGAATGGTGACAAGGTTGTGTCCGGAGTGCAGGACAGTTTGGACGGGGAGCGTGGCCCGAGCAAAGCCGTACCGTGCCCGTAACGGCAGATAGAGTGCTGCAGTTGGGCTGGCTGTGTGGGGCACGGGACGTCTGGTGAGGCCTCGCAGGGACGGTCCGGTCCGCCCCCCCCACCGCCCCCCCACCGCGACATCCCAGGATCGCAGTGTTAGCGTGCTCAGACTCCAACCCTGAGGACTTTTATTTCAAAGCGCAGTCGGCGTCTCCACTAAGCGATGGAGTTTCGAGAGCGGTAACAGACAAACGAAATGGGCTTTACCCGTTCTCCTAAGGACGCAAAGGAAGGTATCAGAAGCCAAACAAAGGTCATTCATCTCTGGTAGCACACAAAGGGCAAAGCGTTTTCTAGAAGTGACCGCTGGCGGAGACTTTCGGGCAGCCCCAGAGGGGGGAAAGACCTCCATCCTGGTGGGAAAAATTCCAGCCGTGCCGCATTCTGACAGCTGCCCCTGCGCCCCCCGTCCTTGGCTGCGGTTTCCCACTCGGACCTGAAACACGACGCCACCCAGGCTGTGGCGTTTGGGCGCTGCTCTTCATGCCCGGCCACCGTGGGACGCGGCCCAAGGAGCCGCGTGGCTCGCCGCGGCCCAAGGTGGCCGCCAGTTCCTTTCATCACGTTTCTTTGCTCCGTGACACACGGTCTCCCTGCTTTGTCTTCACCGTCCTTGTCCCGCCGCTTCTGCCTCCCCCGTCACCTCCTCTTCCTGCTACAGATACAGCGTTTTTACTGGTAAATCCTTGCATTGTTGTCCTGCCCCACTCACACCCAGAACCCATTCTTTCCCCAGAACTAACTGAGTACCCACCATGTGCCAGACAGGCATGGGGGAAACTGGGACGACAACAGACAAGTTCCCCGACCTCTAGGAGTTTAGTCAAGCAAAAAGCACCTCTCCTATGTCTTGCGCTTCTTACCGGAACACTTGGAACCAAATAAACTACTTTATCCTCGTGGCAACCTTGTGGGGTTACGATCATCAAAGTAAAAAGCGATCCACATCTTTGATTTTTCCCAGCGTAGCTTGACCTACCACTTTCTTATTTTTTGGTCCGTGTTGGCATGAAATCACCAAGTTTCATTTATCCTGCATTCAAATTCATGCTCCCCCATTGACCTTTGGTATTTTATCGGCATAAGGGTTTTTGGTGTTTTTTTTTTTTTTTTTTTAATGTCTGTTTATTTTTGAGCGACAGAGAGACAGAACGTGAGCAGGGAAAGGGCAGAGAGAGAGGGAGACACAGAATCCGAAGCAGGCTCCAGGCTCCGAGCTGTCGGCACAGAGCCAGACGCGGGGCTCGAACTCACAAACCGTGAGATCGTGACCTGAGCCGAAGTCGGACGCTTAACCAGCTGAGCCACCCAGGCGCCCCAGACATAAGTTGTTTTTAAAAATTAAGCAGCTTGGGGCGCCTGGGTGGCGCAGTCGGTTAAGCGTCCGACTTCAGCCAGGTCACGATCTCGCGGTCTGTGAGTTCGAGCCCCGCATCAGACTCTGGGCTGATGGCTCGGAGCCTGGAGCCTATTTCCGATTCTGTGTCTCCCTCTCTCTCTGCCCCTCACCCGTTCATGCTCTGTCTCTCTCTGTCCCAAAAATAAATAAACGTTGAAAAAAAAAATTTTTTTTTTTAAAAATAAATAAAAATTAAGCAGCTTTTCTCAGAACTCTCCCTGTTATATTGTAAATAAAGATATATTGAGGTTCCTTCCCCACATTCCCCTAAGTAATTTTTATTTCTGATGTACACATACAGATGTTTATTTGATATACAGTCCCTCATATAAGCCTCTACAGGGAAGGGCCTTGATCACTGTATAAATCATCTCACAGAGCATGTACTTGACAGAGGTTGGCCACATTTAACATAATCTACAGAATTAACTTCCTCAGCCTCCCATCTTTTGTCTACAAACAATTCTTTTCATTTTCCCAGATGATCTCAACGTTCCTATTGAGTTTTATCTTCAAAAACCTTCTCCACAGTTTGAATTTTCTTACCTTTCTTGACAGCTGATAGGGGAACCCGCCCAATGTGGTTTTCTGAGCTTAAATGAGTTTGGCCTGAATTTCTTCCTCTATATCTATAATCAAATCACCGAATAATACAGAGCCCCCAGTTTTTCCTCTGGCTTCTGCCAATCCACATGGTCACTCAACTAACTGCTAATTACTGCTGACTGATCATGAGCCTGTAGACAGCTGTTTGCAGATGTCTAGCAGTGATCCGAATCATCTGTCTCTGGTTTTGTTTTTTTGTTTTTTTTATCGGAATGTTCTATGGTCTGACATCAAATCCTTACTGAAGATTAAGTAAATTGTTCCGTTTCTTTCTTCGAAACTTACCACTCCGTGGGAAGACCTTGATTTGCTATAGTCCAGTTTCTTTTAAATTTTACCCAGTACCCTGAGCATGAACTGGGGGCCTTCAGCAGTGATAATTAGCTGGGCCTGTCAGGTGTTTGTTAGTCACCGGCGGCCAATGGCACTTCACTCGTTTGTGCCAGTTTCCTAAATCCGTGTGTTTATCGTACAGTCACGCCTGTTTAAACACAAGACCTTCGGGGTAGTCCTCCACGACGTAATTGCCTTTTTTGAACTGCCTTTCCCATCCATCATGCAACAGCTACTACACGGTTAGTTGATCAAAGGCACCTTTTTTGTTGTTAATCGTTTTTATTGGACTGTAATTGTACATACAGAAAAGTGCACAAATCATAAGTTTACAGCTTGGTAAACAGTCATAAAGTGAGCGCACCTAGATCACGAAACAACATTAGCAGCACCAAAGAAGCCACCTTATAGTCTCCCAGGCCTTGTGGAGCTAAAGAAGCCACCCTCGTGAGTTAATCATGTCCTGGTCCCATCACACCGGGAATCAGGGTATCAGAGTATGAATTTGGGGGAACACACACATATTCAGTCTGTAGCACTCTCCTTCACCATTTCTCAAGACACAGTATGATGCAGATCCAGAGGCCTGGCTCTGTCTTTTTTTTGAACAATTAATTGATGGTTAGCTTTTCTGATTTTATTCCTTGAAAGATCTCATTTTCTTATGTTCTTACCTAATTTGCCTCTCAGTTTCCTTTTCAAAAAATTTTTTTAGGGGCGCCTGGGTGGCGCAGTCGGTTAAGCGTCCGACTTCAGCCAGGTCACGACCTCACGGTCCGTGAGTTCGAGCCCCGCGTCGGGCTCTGGGCTGATGGCTCAGAGCCTGGAGCCTGTTTCCGATTCTGTGTCTCCCTCTCTCTCTGCCCCTCCCCCGTTCATGCTCTGTCTCTCTCTGTCCCAAAAATAAATAAACATTGAAAAAAAAATTTTTTTTTAAAAAAATTTTTTTTTAATGTTTTCTTTATTTTTGAGAGAGAGAAAGAGAGAGACAAAGTATGAACAGAGAGGGGCAGAGAGGAAGGAGACACAGAATCCAAAGCAGGCTCCAGGCTCTGAGCTGTCAGCACAGAGCCGGACATCGGGCTCGAGCTCACAAACTGTGAGATCATGACCTGAGCCGAAGTCAGACGTTGGACTGAGCCATCCAGGTGCCCCAGTGTCCCTCAATTTCTATTGTTTCATTTCAGTTGCCTTGGTTTTCTTGCCACCGTTTCTGTAGGGTAGACTTAACTCTTAGATTGATTTATGTGAGGAAAAAGAAACATAGACCCAGATAACTCAAAACTAATTTGTTGACTTTAGGCTTTAAGATGATTTTGCACCAGATTCGCATTCCCGCTTGGGTTTTACTTAAGCTGCTCTTACGATCAGTTTACATTCCTTAAGCATGTACCAGCTGGCTCAAGGAATGAACAGGCAGGCCCGAGGAAGCTAAGCTGGGATGGAAAACCGGGTGTAGATGATACCCACGTGGATTGTTGAAAATTGATTTTAGTCTGTTCCCGTGCCCAGAAAACTGTCTGCTTAATGAGCTGGCTTTCTTGGACTTCTTGCTCACATCGAATTTTATATTCTAATAGAATGAATTTGTCTTACAAAGAAAACTTGGCGATGTTAAGAATCTAAGTATAAAAAGTACCCAGAACTAAACGTGTGTCTGAATAAGTTATTTACTTGCTCGGGTTCTCTGTGTACTTAGTTCTGCCGTATCCTCCTGCTGTTTGCTTGTCCCGTATTTTAACGCAGCTTTCACCTACGTGTCATCATCTCATTAAATAACTATCTTGTTTCCTGAGGTTGATGTTTCATCATCATCTCTGATGATTTAAGCCTCTGTGATCACGTTCAGCAGAAGCTGGCTCAACTGTTTCCTTACCCCAGAATTCGTCAGCAAGCGTCTCAGGAAAAACCAAAGGCTACAGTCAGTAGTGAGGCAAACTACCCGACTTCCTAGTCTTTCCCCTTTGAGTTTGAACATGATGTTGTTCTTTCAGGGCAACAGACGTGACTGCTAGGGATTGGTCTTTTCCTATTTGGAAGGAAAGCCCAGGCAGGAGAATTTGGGGGTGGGAGGTAGCAAGCACATGCTCGACATTCCTAGGGCAAAATAGTGCGCTGTCCTTCCTTCCTCCGCCTCTGCGGTTCTCCAAGTAAGTGCCCAGGCTCCCCACCCACCTCCCCCAGGATCACTAGCAGGGGCCGTCTCGGGCACATTAGGCAGCGTGACACTTCCCCCACCTGTAAACTAGTTGCTGTAACTATGTCTTCGTGTTCAAATGGGACAGCACCTGGCCAAAGGTGAAGCTCCACGCCAACGCCAACGTCAGCTGTTGTTAAACCAATTACAGCAAGCTGGCCACACCCCAGCCCTGGCAGTGGGGTCCCGCCTCCCACGCTGGCTGGGGACTGAGTGTGGCCCACGGGGAATTCCTTCTGCCCCAGCAGCCTTTCTCATGCTTACAGCTGCTTTTCTCTTTGACTGTGGTTGTAAATCAGATCTCCGAGAAATCGGGGCAGATAAAGTTCATGACGTGCCGGAAATGGTTTTACATGAAGTAAAACTATAGAAAAATCAGTGTCCGCCTCTCGAAGGTGCCTAGAATGTGGCCTCGGGATCTCTGCACGGTTCTGGACTCAGTATTGTTTCCCGAACACGTACAGCATCTCAACCATGTTCTGACCCAGATAGGCTTTTGTGGGTTGGTCCAAGAGAGCCAGGCAAACATTTTAACCTGGGTTTTTTGGGAAAATGCATTCTCGTTTATTTGCAGCTGATACACGGTTTGTTCATAATTGGGGAACGGCCCAAACAGGCCTTTTCCCTGAAGATTTTTAACTTTGTGTTGTCAGGAGGAGAGGGCACACATGGATGGATCTAAGTAGGATGGATTAGCTGTTTTTATTTAGAAACTACCACACTTGGGGCGCCTGGGTGGCCGAGTCCGGCAGGCCTCCGACTTCCACTCAGGTCATGATCTGGAAACTTGAGAGTTCGAGCGCCTCTCTGCTGTCCGCGTGCAGCTGCTTGGGATTCTCTGTCTCCCTCTCTCTCTGCCCCTCCTGCTTTCGCTCGTGCTCTCTCTCAAAAATAAATACACATAAAATATACACGTATTTTTATATATTATGTATATAAAGCGTATACATAATCTGTAATACAAAAATGTATTTCAAAAAATAAATATTTAAAAAAAAATTTTTTTTTAAATACAGTACCACACTTACCAATGGGAAGGGGGAGGAGGTGTATTTGGAATATTTTTACCTTTTCAGTTTTTTTTTTTTTTTTCAACGTTTATTTTTGGGACAGAGAGAGACAGAGCATGAACGGGGGAGGGGCAGAGAGAGAGGGAGACACAGAATCGGAAACAGGCTCCAGGCTCTGAGCCATCAGCCCAGAGCCCGACACGGGGCTCGAACTCACGGACCGCGAGATTGTGACCTGGCTGAAGTCGGACGCTTAACCAACTGCACCGCCCAGGGGCCCCTACCTTTTCAGTTTTTAACTTACATATATTAAGGTGAAAAAGGATCTTTGGAACTAGATAGGATACATTTTTCATGCAATACTGGATGAAACAAAGCCCTCATCACATCAATAGGATGTATTATTATTATTATTAAAGAGATGGAAGAAATACTGTGTAGGGGTCAAGAGCAGGCTACCCCAAGATGGGCCACTTTGGCATAAAGATGATCTCAAGTTAAAAGTAATCGAAACCTAACAGACACAGAAAAAGCTCTCGGACTCCCCTCAACTGCCTAACTCTGGACAAACTGGAAAGGAGAGCCTATACCAGGAAGAGAGCTATCAACAGAGACCCCTTTACCTAAAAAACTGATCTGCATCATAGGGCAAGCTTGGTTTTCCAAATCCTTCCTCTCACCTTCCTGCTAATAGCCTTCCTCCCCTTGGTATCCTCAGGCCCTACCCCTCCCATATGAACTTCATGTTGCCTCACTGTCTTTGAAATTTTATGTCTGTGTGGATTCCCCTTATGTATGCTATTAAATTCAATATTTTTCCTATTCATGTGTCTCATGTCAATTTGATTCTAAGTCCAGCTAGAAGGACCATAGGCCAGAGGAGGGTCTTCCCCTCGACAGATGCTACGTGGTAATCAGATGCACTGACCTATTCATGACGCCATGAGGCTCAACTGTGAAGGCTCAGTCCTGACCGAGCGAGTGAGTCTAGGGGGTGAGAGGGCGCACAAGGTGGTCAGTGTTTCGTTCTTCACGGACCCGGTCAAGTGGGCTCTCGGGGGTGGAGCAGAAAGTGTTGAGCTGCTGAGTTAACTGAAAAGGCATTTTTTAAAAGACATCCCTATTGGTGAGAGTTTATTAAAAACGTAAATTATACAAAACTAGGTAGATGTGGTTTTTGAAGGTCAAGAGGGTGGCAAAATAGTCTCCCGGCACACTACGAGAAATATGGTGACAAATACCAGCATAAACAGAATTTCTTTTTTTTTTTAAGGGTTGAAATGGATTTTTTTTTAGTGCGTGGAGAAGGTTGAGGCAAGAGGGCTGCTGCATTTTAAGTTTTTGAATAATACTTGTTTTTTTTTAAGCCGTGTGCCTGCTTCGGCAAAATAAGCATCATAAAATATTCACAGAATATTAACACCGTTTGAGGGTTATGTAAAGTAGTACTACAACAGTATAGTTAAGTGTTTTCATAGAGAATCAGTGTATAATGACCAGTTTCCAAATTTTGTCATTAGGTGCGTAGTTCTGTCTCTGAACTATATCTGTGTCCGACTTTATCCCTCTCTTTTCTCTCACTTTACCGCTTACGTATTGTAAATAATATTAAAGTCAGGGATGACCATCTCTCTGTTTTACTACCCATAGCACCTTAACACAGTATCTTAAGAGCAATGTCTCAGCATGAATAGACACTTTTCCAAAGAAGACTCCAGATGGCCAACAGACACAGGGAAAGATGCTGAACATCATTCATCATCAGGGAAACACAAGTCAAAACCACAATGACATACCACCTCATACTGATCTCAGTGGCTAAAGTGAACAACTCAAGAAACTACAGACGCTGGCGAGGATGTGGAGAAACGGGAACCCTCTTGTACTGTTGGTGGGGATGCAAACTGGTGCAGCCGCCCTGGAAAACAGTGTGGAGATTCCTCAAAACACTAACAATAGAATTACCCTACAACCCCAGCAATAGCACTGCTAGGAATTTATCCAAGGGATACAGGTGCGCTGATTCTTAGGGGCACATGCACCCCAGTGTTGACAGCAGCACTATCAAGAATAGTCAAATTATGGAAAGAGCCCGTGTGCCCATCAACCTGATGAGTTGATAAAGAAGATTTATACATATATATATACAATGGAATACTACTCGGCAATGAGAAAGAATGAAATCCTGCCATTTGCAGCAACGTGGATGGAACTGGAGGGTACTACGCTAAGTGAAATGAGTCAGAGAAAGACGGATACCGTATGTTTTCACTCATATGTGGAACTTGAGAAACTTAACAGAAGACCATGGGGGAAGGGAAGGAAAGAAATTATTTACAGAGAGGGAGGCGAACCATAAGAGACTCTTAAATACAGAGAACAAACTGAGGGTTGATGGGGGTGGAGGGGCGTGGAGAATGGATGATGGGCATTGAGGAGGGCACTTGTTAGGATGAGCACTGGGCATTGTATGTAAGTGATGTGTCACAGGAGTCTACTCCTGAAGCCAAGAGCACACTGTATATACTGTGTGTGAGCCAACTTGACAGTAAATTATATATACGTATATCATTATATATAATATATTTATATATATATAAGTTAAAAATAAAAAGAGTAATGTCTCAGAATATGATTGATAAGTATGTTTTCTGGTTGTTTTTTTTTTTTCAAAATCTTGCTAAAAAGTGCACAAATAGGGGCGCCTGAGTGGCGCAGTCGGTTGGGCGTCCGACTTCAGCCAGGTCACGATCTCGCGGTCCGTGAGTTCGAGCCCCGCGTCGGGCTCTGGGCTGATGGCTCAGAGCCTGGAGGCTGTTTCTGATTCTGTGTCTCCCTCTCTCTCTGCCCCTCCCCCATTCATGCTCTGTCTCTCTCTGTCCCAAAAATAAATAAACATTGAAAAAAAATTTAAAATAAAAATAAAATAAATTTAAAAAAAAGTGCACAAATAATGCAGACTCACTCTAGAAAAAATAGAAAACACAGAAAGCAAACAAAAAAAATTAAAATCACCCAGAAACTCCTCTTACCATCTTGATAACACCCGTCCAGATGTTTTCCTGGGTAATATATACATGCAAAGAAATCTGAAATAAAAATTATCCAATATACACTGTACCCATTTTCTTAGGATAAAGTAGAGTTTTTAGGTCAGCAGGTATGTCTTCTTTTGAAGGCTGTTTGTCATGTTGCCAAATTGTCCTAAAGAAGTGTTCTATCAGTTTCAGTCCCCATTAGTAGAGCAAAAGAGTACTCCTTTCTCTTCTCTCTTACTAACTAATGGGTAGAAATATATTTATCAGACTGGGGCGCCTGGGTGGCGCAGTCGGTTCAGCGTCCGACTTCAGCCAGGTCACGATCTCGCGGTCCGGGAGTTCGAGCCCCGCGTCAGGCTCTGGGCTGATGGCTCGGAGCCTGGAGCCTGTTTCCAATCCTGTGTCTCCCTCTCTCTCTGCCCCTCCCCCGTTCATGCTCTGTCTCTCTCTGTCCCAAAAATAAATAAACGTTGAAAAAAAAAAAGTATAAAAAGAAATATATTTATCAGAGTTGGGTTCATTAGTATTTCTTAGAATAAGAGTGCATTTGAACATTTTAAATGCAGATACAGCTTGTCATTTTGTCTTTAATTTTCAGTGTGTTTCCCCTTCATATACAAAGTTTCTTTTTAATTTTTACCTGCTCAAAACTGTCAGCCATGTTGTTGTTTTTTTTTTTTAATCTAAAAAAACTTCTCCCCCATTTTGGCATTCTGTGTTTCAAAAGCTGTTCTTTCCACAAGATCATATATGTGGAATAAACTGATTTTTAAGAATTCAGTCGTGTGACTACCTCTCAACTCTATTTTTCTCCCCATCAGGAAAGCAATTGAAGAATTGCTTAAAGAGGCAAAACGTGGCAAAACCAGAGCAGAAACGATGGGACCTATGGGTTGGTAAGTTCTTGAGTGATCTTCCTTAAAACAGAACAGTAGTCAAGAGAAAGTCTCGGCTGGAGATGTGGATACGTAAATCTGTAGCCGGTGAAAGGAATGTAAAACTGTGGCTGTAGAGGAAATCCCCCAGAGGCGGGCAGGAGAGTGGGAGCCCTGTTGAGGGCCAGCTCTGGGGACTCTGCGACCCTGAGGAAGAGGGCTGGGGGTATGGAGGGAGAGCATCTGTGAAGGGTCCGTCATCCCTTTAGATCACAAATCCCTAGTGGATATGTAGATCTTCTGCCCAAAGGCGCCATGTGAGAGTAATCTTGTATCAGTGTTCATTGTTTAAGGATCTCTGTTTTGTTTTGTTTTGTTTTTTTGTTTCTTTTTATTTATTTTGAGAGAGAGAGCAGGGGAAGAGCAGAGAGAGAGGGAGACAGAATCCCAAGTGGGCTCTGTAGGGCTCAATCCCGTCAGCTGAACCGTGAGATCATGGCCTGGGCTGAAATCAAGAGTGTGACGCTTAACCCACTGAGCCACCCAGGCGCCCCAAGGATCTCTGTTTTAATTATAGCCCTTGGCAAATTGAAATTTATTTTTAAAATTCTATTCATAAGTATTTCGACTATGTGACAGTTCAGCTGGGTAGAACTTAAGTTGCCTTTGCAATTTCTATACAAAATAGAGCTTTAAAACTTAAAGTTTAGACACAAAAGAGGAATTTACCCTTAAGAATTTAGTCCTAAGCATTTTTAAGCTTCACTTTAGCAATAACATAGGCATTCATGTGTTAAATATGCTGAGTTTAGATCTTTTATCTAGAATTTAAAATCCGCAACAATGGAGGATTGTGGGTGATTAAGAGTCGAATCTAAAAATGAGGAGAAAAACTAGGCTTCAGAACACACCTCATTCTGTAGATTTGACTCTTAGAACCATGCACGTGATTTATGTAAAATGTAAAACAAAGTTAAGTAAATAAAGGGAAAAGTCAATCCTTAAAAATCAAGCAAAATAAAACAAATAGACCTAAAAAGCCATTTAGTGAATGACTGAGCTGCACATAAAAGAACTACTGTGCGTGATCTGAAATGTGACTACATTTTGAAAAGAACTACCAGGAAATCTTAAATTGTTTTCCATCCTCATGTTGTCAAAAATATGATGTTGTTATTCGGAAAATATTATGTAACGGGATAAAGCAAATATTTACCTGCTCTAAATACCAAGATGTCCAGCGTCAAAGGGGTGCACATGTAAAATCAAAGTAAAAAACCTATAATCCTAAATTCGAATTGGATATATCAGTACAAAGCCATGCTTTAGAGAGATAACTGACTGCAGATCTGAAGCAGTGTCTGGGCTTCACCAAACTGCAAGGTAGAGGTCACAGTCACCAAGACTGCCCTCACTTCTTACACCACCTGAAAATTCAGGGAGTTCCTAACGTACCCTCAGCTTCCTTAAGTCACTGATGAATCCCTACAATTCACAGAAAACTGTGAGACTCACAGTTACGGCTTACTACAGGGAAAGAACACAGATTCAGATCAGCCAACGTAAGGGGCATAAAGGGTATTGTCTGAGAGGGTTCCAGACATGAAGCTTCTGTTGTCCTCTCCCCATAGAGTCAGCATTAAGGTGTGACAATGTACGTGGCATATCGTCATCAGGGAAGCTCACCCAGGCCTCGGTATGCAGAGTTTTTATTGGGATTTCATTACTTAGGCATGATTGATTGCTCATGTGGTTGGCCTCAGTGTCGAGGTTAACCAAGACCCCGTGACCCAAAGCTCCCGCCCAAAATCACATGGTTGGGGGGTTTCGGCAGGGCCAGCTTGCGCTCTAAGACCATCAGGCATGGCCTGCCCCATCCTAAGATCCACTCTAGACAAAGACATTTCTGTCCGGCGTGTGACATTACCTCCTAGAATTGAGATCCCCTCCCAGAAGTCCGCCCTCTCTGTGGGCAAGGTTACACCGTTACTACATAGACAGGGAATGTATAAGACGATCCGGAGAATCTTGTCACACGAGAAAGCAAAGAAACACTCGAAGACTACTGTAGTGATGGCCGAAAGACTCAGGAAACAACTTGAAATCCCTCCCGCCAGATGGGCTAATTTGATCACCAAGAAGAATAAAGCTATAAAGACTGAAATACCTCAACTATGTTCAGATCCACAAGGTCATAATGATAATCACAACAAGAAACTTAGCGGTCCCGTTTGGAGAATGCTGTGGAACCAAACCATTGTCCATAAAATCGGCAAAGAGAGAGGAAGAACAAGACATTTATCCTGTTCCCTGTACACATTGTGCTGCGGGGTTACCAAATCATTGATGAAAGAAAACTCCCCTGTAGAACTGCAGCTATTAAATGAAAAGGACATCGTGGGGTGCCTGGGTGGTTCAGTCGGGTCGGTTTAGCGACGGACTCTTGATTTCGGCGCGGGTCATGATCCCACGGTTGGTGAGTTCGAGCCCCACATCGGGCTCCACACTGTGACAGTGCTTGGGATTCTTTCTTCTTTCCCTCCCTCTCTGCCCCTCCTGTACATTCTCTCTCTCTCTCTCAAAACAAATAAATAAACTTAAAAATTTTTTTAACATAAAAGAATGCTAGAATAAGATCACCATTTGAATTCTTAGCAACTCAACAAGAAAACAAACAATCCAACTTAAAAATAGGCAAAAGATCTGAACAAACACATCATTGAAAATGGTACAGGGTTGGCCAATCAGCATATAAAGAGATGCTCACTGCTTCAGCGGTGTCTCTCCCTCTTTCTTTGCCCCTCCCCCATGCACACTCTGTGTCTCTCTCCTTCAAAAATAAACAAACATTAAGAAAAAAGAGATGCTCAAATCATTAGTTATGAGGAAAATGCAAATGAAAACATCAGTTAGTTACCACCACTAGGGATGCACTGAAGTATCCAAAATAAAAATTAAAAAAGGCTGACAGTCCCAAATAAAGACGAGGACATGGCACAACTAAAATGCTCACACACTGTTGGCAGAAATGTAAGATCATACAGCCATTGTGAAACATAGTTGGCAGTTTCTTATGAATACTCACCACAGAGACTTCTTCTAACCAATTACCAGAGAATTGAAAACTCAGGCACCCACACAAATGCGCACAGTAATGTTTATGGCACTTTTATTCATGATGGCTCAAAACTGGAAACAACCGAGGGGCCCCTGGGTGGCTCAGTCGGTTAAGCGTCCAACTTGGGCTCAGGTCATGATCTCGTGGATCGTGAGTTCGAGCCCCGCGTCGGGCTCTGGGCCGACAGCTCGGAGCCTGGAGCCTGCTTCGGATGCTGTGTCTCCCTCTCTCTCTGCCCCTCCCCTGCTCGCGCTCTGTCTCTCTCTGTCTTTCAAAAATGAGTAAACATTTAAAAATAAATAAATGAGTAAGTGAAAACCGGAAACAACTGAAATGTCCACTGACTAACGAACGGATAAACAAATCGTGGTTCTAGCCGTACATTCAGCACTCCTTGGTAATAAAGAGGACGAGAAATAACACACAGCATGGCTGAATCCCAGGAGCCTGCCAAGTGAAGGAAGTCAGACACAAAACCGTACACAGTGTAAGATTCCATTTATGTGGCCTTCTAGAAAACCCAGAACGATAGGGACCGGAAGCAGGCCACTGGTTGCCAGGACATGGGGACAGAAGGAAGGGGTTAACTGCAGAACTTGGTGGGTGACAGAAACGCACTACGTCTTGATCGACCTCGTACATTTGTCAAAACTCTTAACGCTGTTTACTTAAAAGGATAAATTTTATTCTGTGTGCATTCTGTCTCGTAAACCCAATTTTAAAAGAAAAAGAATGGCATCATTTGCAATCCCTAAGGACGCACTGGACCTAGGCAAAGGTCACTGGCCGCTACACTGACCAGATGCGGACTTGCTGGGGACCGTTCTGGGACAGGTCAGGCGGACCCACACCTGAACTCACGGACCCGTCTTCATGCTGAGAAAAGATGCGGAAAACCAGGCCGCTACTTGGGAGACATCCTTGTCGAAGAGACTGAACCCCAATCTGATCCCATCCCCAGTCAGAACTACTAGCTTGCACAAAATACAGAGGCCAGAGGAACACATTAACTGACACTATAGGAATAAAATCACAAAAGTCCAATGTGGGGAAGTCTACAGGACAAACAGCCCAATTCCCTTTAACAAAAGACTTGCAGAGAAAAGGAGGGGAATCCTATGAACTAATAGACTTGAGACACGCCAAATAAAATGTATACCTTGTTTGGATCCTTATCCAAACTAACTATAAAAAGACACTTATGGGGCACCTGGGTGGCTCAGTCGGTTGAGCATCTGACTTTGGTTCGGGTCATGACCTCACGGTTCGTGGGTTCGAGCCCCGCGTCGGGCTCTGTGCCGACAGCTCAGAGCCTGGAGCCTGCTTTGGATTCTGTGTCTCCCTCTCTCTCTGCCCCTCCCCTGCTTGTGTTCTCTCTCTCTCTCTCTCTCTCTCTCTCTCTCAAAAATAAACATTTAAAAATTTTTTAAAAAAGACATTTATGAAACAGTTGGGGTAGTTGATGACATTAAGTAATTAATATTGATTTTTTGAGGTGTGATAATGGTTTTGCTGTTACTTCATTTTTCAGAAGATACTATCTTTTAGAAATTGATTGTGATGTATTTATGGTTGAAATGATACAAAATGAAGTAATCCAGTGTGAGTCAATCTGTAGGTCACATATGGAATCATCTTAGATTCAGTAAAATACCCACTTCCTAGAAGGATAGTGACTCAAATTGGTGAGATACAGTGGACAGAAATATTCTGCATGGTTCCTGGCATGGAGCAAGTGAATCAGATTAGTACAGGTTTTGTTAGGGGCAGGCCACTTTGGTGTTTGGTATAAGGCAGGACTGTGATCAGGTTGACTGTAGCCGCTGGTCCAATCTCATACCTTCAGTGAGAGAATCAGTACGGAGCTAAATCATGAATTCAGATGGCCCCACAAGTGAGTATGAAAATATCAGTCAGGGCTCTTGCTATGTTCGCAATGTTCAAGGGCATAAGTTCTTTCTAGGCAGCTCTCCAAATAGAAGTCGTTTATCCTGACAACCTTTCTGCTACTTACTGACTCGGTAGAACTTTCCGATAGTGAGAGAACTGGTTTATCAGTGTCAGCTCCATTTTCCCTGGAGAGAGTTACCCCACGCGTGCGCGGGTCATCTTGACGTTTGTGGGAGGAAGGATGTGCCCATTGGGTGTTACATCAGTTAGGCTGGCAGTTCCCCAGAGTTGTCAAGGACCCAGGTTCCTTCCAGTTTTCGAAATCTTCCAACCACAGAGTGTGATTCTTTTCCACGTGGTCTAGTATCGGCCCACTCCATTTCACTTAGCAGAAAGGAAGGAAGAAGCCACGCCCCCTCCCCCCCCCCCCCCCCCCCCGTCCCTTTAAGGACACTGCCCAGAAGTTGTGTCCATCATTTCCGCCATTTCTACATGTACTCCACTGGCCAGAATTTTGTTCCATGCCTTCACCAACTACAAGGTCAGGAATTCGGTCTTTGTTTTGCTCCAGGTAGTCAGGTGCCAGATAAATATCTGGGGTTCGTTTACTCTAGAAAAAAAGGAAGAATGGATAGTCGGGGACAGTTGACAGCCTCTTCCCATGAAGGAAGCAGAAGCATGTTGAAAAGGGAATAAAGGGTGGGAGGCTGGGGCGCCTGGGTGGCTCAGTCGGTTAAGCATCTCACTTCAGCTCAGGTCATGATCTCATGGTTTGTGGGTTCGAGCCCCGCATTGGGCTCTGTGCTGACAGCTCGGAGCCTGGAGTCTGCTTCTGATTCTGTGTCTCTCTGTGCCTCCTCCACTCACGCCTTCTCTCTCTCTTTCAAAAATAAATAAAGAAATCTTAAAAAAAAAAAAAAAAAGATGGCAGGCAAAGCGAAACATTCAGACTTGTAAGAGATGGGTCCTGGGAGAATAGGGCTTGAAACTTGTTAAGTTCCCATTAGTCTACAGGACAAGAATTCTTGCTGACATTGCTGACATTTTTTTTCAGTTGTCTTAATAACGGTGATCCTGAGCCGTTTTAGTTTTCGGGTCCTTTTATACTCTTAGGAACTATTGAGGACCCCAAAAAAATTTTTTGGTGGATTATATCTATCAATGTTGACTGTATTTGAAGTTTAAATTGAGCAATTTAAAAGAATCTATTTATTCATTTAAAAAATGATAATAAGCCCATTACATGTTAAAAGGAAATAATATGCCTTTTATAAAAATAACTACATTTGTGGGAAAAAAATACTGAGTTAGAGTGATATTGTTTAATATTTTTGCAAACCTCCCTCATGTCTGACTTATAAAAGACGCTTGGAAGTTCATGTCTGCCTCTACAACCTGTTGTTTTGCTTGAAGTATTTGAAGAAAATCCAACCTCACACAAATATATGCCCAGAAAAGCAAGAAGGATTTCAATAGCCTTTCCAGAAAATTATGGTATTCTTTAATCCTCCATCAAAATTTTGCAAGTAACCTCAGCGAGTAGTAGATTCTTAACCTTCTTTTTAATAATGCAGACTTTTCATATTCCGTCATAATAAAATCGCTTGGTCTCCCTTGCACTTTAGCTGGATCTTCTCCCCATACATGATTCTGTAACATCCTTCATTAGCCATCTCAAAAATGTTGGCTCATGAGTCGTCTTCTAATGACAACACATTATATAATACTTAAAAAATACATTTATAAATATCACCACTAATCTCATCAGAGAGTCTTTTAAATGTTGGGAACCTGTCAAGTTCCCAGTTTTCCAAAAATCTAATTTTCTTTCACTTGAAAACTCCAGCTTTATCATTGGCCATGAATCCTGCAAGCTATCTTCCTTGAATTGACAGGCTCACTCACCTCTGAATAACCAGCTAGTTCACACGCAACTCAGACATTCACGTAGGTTCTTTTCCTGGAGGCAGCTTCTGGTCCAGCACAGCCTAGCAGCTATGGGCTATGCAAAGAGGTCTGACTGAAGGACAGCCACGACTTGCTTCTATTCCCTGGTGCTGGCACAGCGAACATCTTCCCCATCAGGCTCATCCTGGGAGAACACCTGGTTTTCCCTCTGTTTAAAGTGTGTGTGTGTGTGTGTGTAAATAAAAACTTGTAACCACTAATGCACTGGTTCCCAAACTCATCTGCACATTTGAAATCATCTGGAAAGCTTCCCAAATTACTAATGTCTATGTCCCGCCACCAAAAATTATGAGTTTGCGGATGGCCTGAGCCAAAGGGTTTCAAAACGATACCCAGGTGATTCTAAAGTGCGCACAAATTTGAAAACCACTCTACCAGTCCCTATTTATTAAAAAGAACGGAACCGGGGCGCCTGGGTGGCTCAGTCGGTTGGGCAGCCGACTTCGGCTCAGGTCATGATCTCGCGGTCCGTGGGTTCGAGCCCCGCGTCGGGCTCTGTGCTGACAGCTCGGAGCCTGGAGCCTGTTTCGGATTCTGTGTCTCCCTCTCTCTGACCCTCCCCCGTTCATGCTCTGTCTCTCTCTCTCTCAAAAATAAATATTAAAAAAATTTTTTTTAAAAATAAAAAGAACGGAACCATCCTGCAGGTAGAATTCACACCTCTCCCACGGGCAGACAGCACCAGAGCACTTGGATAGCCAGCCCAGCCACGGGAGCCCCAAGTTCCATCTCTGTCAAGCAGACCTTCTTGGACAGATCTTAAAGGAGTAGACAATCTGTTGCTTACTAGTGGGCTATGGTTTGTTTTTCTAAGCATCTAGAAGGCCTTTATATTTGCTTAATATATTTTATTTTAATTATTTTTAATTTTATTTTAGTTAATATGCAGTGCAGTATTGGCCACAGAAGTTGAATTCAGTGATTCACCACTTACACACAACACCCAGTGCTCATCACAGCAAGTGCCCTTCTTAAGACTCATCACCCATCTAGCACACCTCTCACCCCACTCCCTCCATCAACCCTCAGTTTGCTCTCTATCGTTAAGAGTCTCTTGTGGTTTGTTTCCCTTTCTTTCCCCCATCCTTCCCATATGTTCATCTGTTGCCTTTCTTTTTTTTTTTTTTTAATGTTTATTTATTTTGAGAGAGTGTGTGTGTGTGTGTGAGCAGGGGAGGTGCAGAGAGAGGGAGAGAGAGAATCCCACACAGGCTCCATGCTGTCAGCACAGAGCCCGATATGGGGCTCGAACCCACAAACAGTGGGATCATGACCTGAGCTGAAACGAAAGGTTGGACGCTTAACCAACCAAGCCACCCAGGTGCCCCTCATCTGTTTGGTTTCTTAAATTCCACATATGAGTGAAATCATATATTTGTCTTTCCCTGACTGACTGACTTCACTTAGCATAATACATTCTGACTCCAGCCACATCATTACAAATGGCCAGACTTCATTTTTTTGGTGGCTGAATATAGTGTGTGTGTGTGTGTCTGAGTGTGTACCCATAGTTTAACGATTGTTGACGGTGCTGCTTTAAACAGTGGGGTACATGTACCCCCTTTGAAGCTGTATTTCTGTATCCTTTGGGTAAATACCTAATAATGCAATTGCTGGGTCACAGAGTAGTTCTGTTTTTAGTTGTTTTTGTTTGTTTGTTTCGTTTTTTGTTTTTGGAACCTCCATACTCTTCTCCAGATGGGCTGCATCAGTTTTCATTCCCACCAACAGTGCAAGACGGTTCCCCTGTCGCCACATCCTCGCCAACACCTGTTCTTCCTTGAGTTAATTGTAGCCATTCTGACAGGCGTAAGGTGGTTCCTCGTCATGGTTTTGGTTTGTACTTCCCTGACTGTGAGTGATGTTGAGCATATTTTCATGTGCCTCTTAGCCATCTGGATGTCTTCTTTGGAACACTGTCTATTCATATCTTCTATCCATTTCTTAACTGGGTTGTTTGTTTTTGGGGGTGTCGAGTCTAATGAGTTCTTTATGGGTTTTAGATACGAACGCTTTATCAGATACGCCATTTGCAAATATCTTCTCCCATGACGCAGGCCGCCTTTTAGTTTTGTTGTTTCCTTTGCTGTGGAGAAGCTTTTTATCTTGACGAGGTCCCAATAGTTCATGTTTGCTTTCGTTTCCCTTGCCTTCAGCTAATAAGTTACTCCAGCCAAGGTCAAAGAGGTTGCTGCCCAGTGTTCTTCTCTAGGATTTTGATAGGTTCCTGTCTCACATTTAGGTCATTCATCCATTTTGAATTCGTTTTTGTGTGTGGTGGAAGAAAGTGGTCCAGTTTCATTCTTTTGCGTGTTGTTGTCTCGCTTTCCCAGCACCATTTGTGGAAGAGACTTTTTTTCACGGAATGTTCTTTCCTGCTGTGTCAAAGATAAATTGACCATGTAGTTGTGGGTCCGTTTCTGGGTTTTCTATTCTGTTCCATTAATGTGTGTGTCTGTTTTTGTGCCAGGACCATATTGTCTTGATGATTACAGCTTTGTAATATAGCTTGAAATCCGGACTTGTGATGCCTCTAGTTTTGTTTTTCTTGTTCAGGATTTCTTGGGCTATTCGGGGTCTTTTGTGTTTCCACACAGACTTTCGGATTGTTTGTTCTAGCTCTGCGAAGAATGCTGGTGGTATAGGGATTGCATTAAATATGTAGATTGCTTTGGGTGGTGTCCACATTTTAACAATACTTGTTCTTCCTATCCATGAGCATGGAATGTTTTTCCATTTCTTTGTGTTCTCTTCAATTTCTTTCGTAAGTCTTCTATAGTTTTCAGAGTATAGGTCTTTTTCCTCTTTAGTTAGATTTATTCCTATTGTTTTTGGTTTAACTGCAAATGGGACTGATTCCTTGATTTCTTTTTCTGCCGCTTCATTATTGGTGTATAGAAATGCAGCAGATTTCTGCACGTTGATTTCATACCCTGTGACTTCACTGAGTTCACATATCAGTTCTAGCACTTTTTTTAATCACGTTGATTGAAATTAAGGAACTGAAACGAGTCTTTCGGGTTTTCTCCATAGGGTCTCGTGTCATCTGCACATAGTGAACGTTGGACTTCTTCTTTGCCGATTTGTATGCCCTTTATGTCTTTTGCTGAGGCTAAGACTTCCAGTGCTATGTTAGTAATGGTGAGAATGGGCCGTATTTGCCTTAAAATTTAAAATAGCACTAGGTCGCCATTTTTTTCCCCTCTTGGACATTCCATGAAACGACCTTAGCGAGGTCGTCGAGCCATTGCCAGAAAGAGACTGCTGAACTAAAGAAAATGCAGTGGAAATGCCATTTTTTATTTTGTAAAGAAAGAGGCCATTTGGTGCTCTGTACTTCTGTGCACGTATTTCAGCAAAAGAATCTCTTCAGAAGCTGTTCTTTTTTTTTTTTTTTTTCAACGTTTATTTATTTTTGGGACAGAGAGAGACAGAGCATGAACGGGGGAGGGGCAGAGAGAGAGGGAGACACAGAATCGGAAACAGGCTCCAGGCTCTGAGCCATCAGCCCAGAGCCCGACGCGGGGCTCGAACCCACGGACCGCGAGATCGTGACCTGGCTGAAGTCGGACGCTTAACCGACTGTGCCACCCAGGCGCCCCCTCAGAAGCTGTTCTTAACAGAGGCCTCAAGGAGGCTGAAATATCGGCCCATATGACTTCCTTTTAGTCAACGTAAAGGAATTTAGAGGCACACATTTCAGCAATTTGCACAGCTTCACGGTCTACAAAGCTGGTTTTATTCTGGTCACATTCACATCAGCTGATCTGTAGCCCAATGTCATTTCTGCGGCGAGGGCTCGCAGGACTTCAGCCTTAGCCTGGGAAAGGCTTATATTCCGGTATAAAAGGTTACAAGGATTGAGTGGGACAGAAAATGATTCTTCGGTTTTCTCCACCTGGTTGTTTTAAGGCGAGTGGCACTTTTGGGTGCCTTTCTGTTTCGGCCTGGAGTCGGTCCGGTGATAAGGTGAAAAGTCCTGTACGTCGTTCTTCTGTTGTATGTAGTCAGCTTTATACCGGAAAGCAGATCATTTCTCGAGTCTTTTTGCAGGCTTTTTTTTTTTTTAATTCACTTGCCTGAGCCCCAACCGGTAGGTATAGTAAGAGGCCAGGCTCAGGCAGCAGTAAAGAAGACTCCCTCCTGGCTTTAAAGGTGTCAGTCCACTGGTGGACACGGACAAGTGAGCAGGTGAGCACAGCTCAGCGGGGAGGGAAGGAAGGGCTCGCATTTCAGAGTGACTCACGGATGAGGCTCTTGGCAGTAGTTCAGGGCCACGAGATCCAAAGCCTCTACTCTATGGCTAAGACCATGGGGCCCAGAGGGGTTTCCTGAGGCCCCAGCTAGCCACTTGCGGACGCCTGGGTCCCCACTTGCTTTCTCGTCCCTGGCTGAACGCTCGTGTCCTACACTAGCTCTCTTCCTTGGATTGTTGTCCGGCAGGATGCCGACGTGTCATCCTTCCTGCCCCAGCTTCCCGCATTCCTCTCACATCCAGTTACGAGTGAATCGAGTGAATCGTGAGATCGTGTGAATCGGAGAGCCCCGTGTGCGTTCCTGCTGGGTGAGATCGCTGTGGACATGATGTGTGCGGCTCGGGGAGCAGGAAGCCAAGGACAGCAGGCTTGTCACGTATCCCGGGACACCACCGTTCCCATTCCGGCTTCTGAGGTTTATCGTCACACGCCTCTGTTTCCTCCTGGTGGTCTCCCAACGAGCATAAATACGTGGACAGACAGCCTGGCCTTTATCTTTGCTGCAGGACCTACCCTGTGCCTTCTCAGACTTTGAAACATAAATTACCAGCGGGGCGCCTGTGTGGCTCAGTCAGTTGGGCAGCCAACGCCGGCTCAGGTCATGATCTCACGGTTCGTGGGTTCAAGCCCTGCATCGGGCTCTGTGCTGACGGCTCGGAGCCTGGAGCCTGCTTCGGATTCTGTGTCTCCGTCTCTCTCTGCCCCTCCCCCGTTCATGCTCTCTCTCTGTCTCAAAAATAAATAAACATGAAAAAGAATTAAATAAAAATTAATAGCATAACTATATATGTACATACACATCACCTATCTCACATTACTTTTAGATACAGCACTGGGGACAGAGTAGCTGAAAACCTACCTTGGGCCTCAGGACTGTTGTCCGCACCGCAGAGTAATTAAGAATTAGCAGTTGAGCGATGGGGATTATGACGCTCTAAAAGGATTTCTCGGGTGGCCACATGCTGAGGCATTTGATTGCCACATCGCAAACTGTAGGCCCCCTGGGTGGTTGTGGTGGCTGTGGCAGCTTTAAACAACAAAATGAGTTGCAATCAACCACAGCGTCAAGATTAAAAATATTTCCCTTGTTTCCTGGAGCGTTGGGAGTCCAGTTCTTTCTAAGGGTCCTTTTTCACTTACATCCGTCATGGCGCCGAGGAACGTGCCCAGCGGCAGGTAGAGCGCCACTTGCTGGCGTGGGAGTGAGTGTGGCCACAGAACACTGGAGTGAGTTGGGGAGCGTCACATGGGAACTTGGCCTCCGCTTCCCTCACCAGCAAAGTAAGAATCATGATTTCGCAATGCCTGCTGTACGCCCCCGATCGCAAAATCGAGTGCGTTTAGGGTGCTGTCTGCCCTTGTCGCAGCCCTGTCCGCGACACCACGACCAGATCCACTTCTTGGTGCCCAGGCCGGACAAAGCGGCCTAGGCGGCAAGCAGGCTGATGGGCTTAGCGCCTACGGTTTCCTCGCCTGACTGCCCTGCTGATTCGCCACCCGGTTACACCACGCATGTGTCTCTCTCTCCGCTCTTTCTTCCCTGCCTGGGACAATCCCGGAGGGTGGACCTTGGCGTCAGACCCCCGGCTCCCATCCCACTAGCTCGGGATCTCTGACGAGTTGCTTTTCGTCCTCTCTTGTCCACCCGTAAAGTGTTTGATGGCTGGAGAAACGGAACGAGGTCGTGTCAGTCATGTGATGGATGGCACGGGGCAGTCACTTCACGCAAGTTAGCGTCAGCATTGTTCGCCTCGTTGGCTGGTGATCGCATGTCACTATCTGACGGGTCGTATTCGTGGGACTATTTTATTTTTAAAAAATACTTACTTTGAGAGAGAAGACGCGCGCGTGCGCAGGGGAGAGGCAGAGAGAGAATCCCAAGCAGGCTCAGTGCTGTCAGCGCAGAGCCCCACGTGGGGTTCCATCTCACCAGCCGCGAGATCACGACCTGAGCCATGACCCGAGCGCAGATCAAGAGTCGGATGCTTAAGGCTTAACTGACTGAGCCACCCAGGCGCCCCCGTGGAGCTACTTTCGAATCCAAAAGTGTCAGGTCTGACCCCGTAGCACGTTAGATGTTACAACCGCCCACCTTCAGCAGTAGAGAGACAAAAAGTATTAAAAAATCAGTATTTAAAAAAGTATTAAGATCAGCAAAAGAATTATGTATCTCTTCCCCTTTCTGTTCTCTTGGTTTGTTTTATAGTCTGCTGTTTTTCGTAAGTCGAGCACGATAACTACCAGGAGGATGTGCCTTATTTCGCAAATCAGGTTACATGGTGCGCGCACTACAGAAGGAGAGGGAGAGATGAAAAGCTTCTAATCCCGGCCTCAATCAGTCCGAGTCTGTCTCACGGCAGATTCTCTAGAAATCCGCCTTTGCCCCGGCTTGCGGCAGCCTTCGTCACAGCTTCTGCGCGGACGGCTTTGCAGGCGAAGCAAAGCCCGTCACTTTCAGAGTTTGCCAGAGGGAGGATGCTGGATCTTAAGCCTGAAGTGCTGCCGTGGGTTCTCTCCAGTGGACTTGTAACCAGTCTCATTATATTTAGAGTTCTATATCCATTTATATCGTTAGCGCCTTAAATCGGCTCTTCCCACACCAGCTAGGATAGCTTTCTGAAACCCAAAATGAAAGCAGCCAGCCAGGGTGAGACCACTGACGTTGTACGGATCACAGCTGCAGACAGGGAAGCAGCCGCCCCATGCCGTGGCCTCTCCGGTCCCCAACCCCAGCAGCGTGTCTTGGGACACAGCCAGGGACGTAGGCGGTGCAGAAACATCGAGCAGCCGCGCCCCAGGCGCAGGCTTTACATACCCCAGCGCGGATGTGAAAAACCCTGGAATGATTGGCACCTAATGCCAGCTCATCGTGTCATCTCAAACACACGAAAAAGCGGCACCAAGAGCGAGCGGGGCCGCCAGATGGAGAGATGGGTGAAATGAATTTTCAAAAGGGATGAATGAGGAAAGAGTCGTCTTCTAAAGGGTTAACATACAGGCCATGAGCGGAGAATTTCAAAGGAAAACGTCATGTCTTATTACACCATGATCCTGGCTAATAGCTTTTCAAGACTCTGAGAAAAATAACTCTACGCACGCACTTAAATTTTTTTAAAGGAAAAACGTTATGCCTTACTGCACCATGATCCTGGCTGATAGCTTTTCAAAACTTTGAGAGAAAAGTAACTGCGAGCAGAGAATTTCAAAACTGGGACAGACTTCAGAAGCCACCTACATACCCCGGCCCTCCGTGTTCTATCTGAAAAGCATCTGCAGAGCTCCCAGAATTTAGGAAATGCAAATTCTAAGCTCAGAGGGATACCCCGTAGCCCACTGACCGCCCCCCGCCCCCCCCCCCCACACCAGTGGGGGACTGAGATGTCCTGGACAGGGAAACTTCCAGGTGTAGAAATACCAAAACTTTGCAGTTCTACCCATTTTTGCGAAAATTTCTATAAAACGTCATTAAGCTTTTCTTGCTGGCTCGAGTGGTTGTTTTTTTTTTCCCTTTTAATTTTTTTTTTTTTCATTGAGAAACATCAGGTAGCCCACTCTGTTCTTGATTAACTTATTATCCCCGGTGATTTGAGGCTTCAGGAGGTTCTCCTGAGTCACCATCGAGGAGAATTCCCTGCTAAATTAACGGATGTGAGTGTGGCGTGCACCCTTTTTCACAGAGAGAGAATGAAGAATAATAATGTCGGCCCACATTCCCTGTTTAAAACCCCTGAACCCTGATCAGTTTCTAAATTTAGCTATTATCCCATTTTAGCAAGGCACTTGAGCACAGCCAGTGTGCATGACGAACACCCCCGGGGGTGCTCGTTCAACGCGTTATCCCGTCTGCCCCCAAACCTCTGAATGCTTCCACTATAAATGGGATCAAGACTAGACATAAATAGCCCCGTGTCCAGTTAGGCCAGGTTTTCGGCATCACAGAAAGAACTTGATTTTCAGAGCTTTTAACACTTGGGAATCGTGGATGAGAAATCATAGACCCATAGGTAACATGCACTGAAGATTTACCGTGTGCCAGGCAGGTACTGTGCTAAGTGCTTTATGCATTGTCTCAGTAAGTCCTCCCAATAGGTAGATATTTGTGTCCCTCCCCTTTGCCAATGGGGAAAACGGATGCACGGAGGAGTTAAGTAACTTGCCCACCGTCACACAGCTAGTTAGCAGAGCTAGGATATAAAGCAGCGCTGACATTTACCAAGCGCTTGTTACACATTAGGTACTCTTCTAAGCATGTTGTTCTCACTCACGGGGTCTGCAGTAGTTTCCCACACTTAACAGGCAAGAGGCCGTAGGGAGATCACGTGACACGCCCGAGGCTCAGTCGGATAGATGGTATGATTTCAGAGCATGTGTGCTGAGCGGGTACCGTGTCGTATGCACGTGTAGCAACAAAGCACCGGGCCGTGAGGTTCAGCAAAACGAGTTACGACACTGGAGGCTGGGGCAGCTCCCTCGGCACAGATTTCCTCAAATGTCAGCAACACTGTTGCACTCCTTACACCCTGATATCCTCCCTGCACATGTTACAATGTCTTCATGTGGAATCACTTACTATGCGAGCTGTGAATGGGGCGCCTGGGTAAGCTCAGTCGGTTGAGCGTCCGACCTCTGCTCAGGTCATGATCTCAGCGCTTGTGGGTTCGAGCCCCCCATCGGACTCTGGGCTGACAGCTCGGAGCCTGGAGCCTGCTCCGGATTCTATGTCTCCCCCTCTCTCTGCCCCTCCTCCACTCTCTGTCTCTCTCTGTCAAAAGTAAATAAGCATTAAAAATAAAAAAAGCTGTGAAAGCCAGTTTTCTTGCGGACTTGACCCTAGAAAGCCCTGTCATTCTCTGAACAGCCCTTCTGGGCGCTGTGTTGAGTCTGTGGGTCCCACAAGCAGCTGGAAGCTAGGAACCGTCCCCTGCGGCTCGGCCCCCGCTCTCTCGGTGGGAACCTGCGTGTCCCTAGCAGAAGAGCTGTGCTCATCTCAGGCAAGCCCGTGGGGGTGGAGATGGCCTTACGTGAAAGACCGCAAAACCAAGCGGAATTCACCAGGCGCTACCAAAGGTTTTGTTTTGATATCCTGGGTCATTGTCCCATCTGGCAGTGCTGGCCTTTCCCCCTTGGTCTAATCCCGAGAAGAGCTGACCGGTTTTATCGGCACTGGCCTGGCACGCTCCACTGAACGTAGCCCAGAATTTTCCAGAGCCAGCCGTCCGTAGCCCCCCCATATGCAAGAGACCCATGCGGTCCACTTAGACGAGTGACCCCGCTCCTGCCGGAAGCGCTGGGCACTCTCAGCTTGTCGCTTGTCACCCGCCACGCGGAGGGGCCGCTTTCTCCCGCAGTCTGGCCGCGTCGTGCGCTTTGGTGACACCAGCATGTCGTGCTCTATCCACATCTTTCCCGAGTTTGCAGGGGTTCAGGTTTCTGCTCCGGAACGGTGCCTGCAGTTGGACCCTCTGGTGCCACGGAGGTCCAAGCAGGGTGGCCTCTCGTCGATGCCCCCTTACTGCTCAGGGCTGTGGCTCCAGGACAGGGCAGGTGGCTGCGCCTCGGGACTCCGGAGGTAGCGTCATGCTGGCTGGTGTGCTCTTTCTGGAAGCTCCGTGAAGCCCCGCGGGGCCCCCGGGAGCCACGTGGTGTTCCACCCCCCACCCCCGTGCTTCGGAGCCGGTTTTCCTTCCCCCGTTGTCACTGCCTTTCTTCTTTGCCCCTCAGCTCATGTCCTGTGGCTTCTAAACTCCGGCGCTAACCAGAGAAGCAAAACCCCCCGCATCGCTGCCGCCTCCAAGGGTTCCCACCGCCCCTGCCGGGCTCCTCTCTGCCTGCGTTTCCTTTTCCCCCTGTTCTAGTTCTTTCCCTCGACACTTCCGGCCTGAGCATTAGCCCCGCCTGGCACGTCGAGGGCCCACACCACCTTTGATGCTTCTCAGGTATTGTCTCCGCCAGCGTTGGGCTCAAGAGCTGTTCAGTTGCCGCAGGAGACGTTTCCTTTTCTTTTTTCCCACCTGTCATTTCACTTCCGGATTCGATGCCGTTCTGGTTGCTTGAGGTGGTCTGACCTCCCTGTAAGGGCCAATAGGTTGATGTCTGCTTCTCTTTTCACTGATTGGGGGCTGGGGGCGGTGCTGAGCTACAGGGTCACTCCAGTGGGGTGCCCTAGATTGAGTTTGAAGCCATCGTGTGGGCTTCTCTTTGAATCGGTTTGCTACAAACATGGGAGATGATAGAATCCTGCATTCGTTTTTGTTTAGTACTAGCCGCTCTGAGAAACGTGATGGGGGGGGGGGGGGATCAGCATCCTAAAACAGCCCATCACGTGGCAGACAGCTCAAGGCCAAGAGAAATATGCAGGCTCTCACCTGCGGGGGGGGGGGGGGGGTTCTTCTCCAAAATGAGAGATTTGGTACACGTGAAAAGGAAAGCAAATACTGCAGTGTATACGTAAGCCTGTCAACTAGTAATTTAATTAGCTACATCTTGTCTCTTGGGTGAACTTGAATCACGAGCTACTTCAATGTCCCCGGAGCAGAAATTGACCCCAGAGGGCGGGCCTGTGTGAGGTGCTCCCCACGAGAGCACAGAGTAGCGTCCTAATGTGGCAAGTGTGAGAGATGTTTGTTTTTAAAGGTAAAAAGCGATTCGTGCATTTGTATGGATTCTTCGCGCAATTTTTATTTCCAGAACAGAGCATTTGGCTCCAGCACTCAAGACACGGCAAGGCATACTTTTCTGTTGCCCGAGAGGGGCTTCTTTTTACTCTTTGGTAATGAAAAACGAGCCCTGATAAATGCAGCTCGCGGTGCAGATTGGAGTCGAAGCAGGCGTTGATCATTCGAGGGGAAAAGACTGAGTGGTTCCGTTCTTTCGCCGTGTGGCCCCTGTGTCGCAGGGGGAAAGCGAGTCCCAGGGAGGAGAGGGGGCCGAAGCGTTCCGATGGGGCCCGGCCGGCCGTCTCCGAATTCCAAGCGTCTTGCCTCTTCCCCCTGGTGCTCCGAGTTTACACTAGGTGGCATGCAAGGAAAGCCGAACAAATTCAGAGACTCGCTTGCGTGTTCACAGAACCCTTCGGCCCGAGCTGCGATGGGCGGGCGCGGCGTCGGCGCGGGCTGCGTGGACTGACGCTGTTGTGTTGTTCCCTCCCCAGGATGAAGTGCCCCCTCGCCGGCGCGAACAAGAGGTTTCTGATTAACACGATTAAGAACACGCTGCCCTCCCACAAAGAGCAGGACCCTGAGCCGAAAGAGGCCACGAAGGCACCTGCGAAAAGCCAGAGCCGGAAGGAAGAGCACCGCAAGGGGCACCGAGGCCACCCTTACAGGCCCAGCTCCCAGGGCCGGGGCGCGCGCGGCGGCCCCTCGCCACCGCCGAAGCGGCGCAGCCCGGAGAGGGGCCCGGCGAGGGTCCCGGCGAGGTACGAGAAGCGGTCCCACAAGCGGTGAGGCCGGGACCGCGCGGCCGCTGCCTCCGGGCCTGGGGCTTGTGCGGACGCGGGGTTGGGGCACGGGCCGCGGGCTGGAGTGGTTTTGAGCGCCGGTCCTTTGCGGCGGCGACACGGCTGTCCGCGCCCGGGGACTCGTCTGCAGGCGGCGCGGCAGGTTTCGGCTACTCCGGCAGCGCCCCGCGCACGCGTGTGGTTTCTGTTCTCTCTCGTTCGCCAGTTGGTTTCGAAATAAATCTGAAACGGAAACAAAGTTCCCCGAGATGGTTACGACTAAGTTCCAGGGTTGGTTGTTTGTTTCATGTGTTCCAATCGTGGTCATTTCTCAAGTTTTCTCCAAAAAAAAAAAAAAAAAAAAAAAAAAAACCAAAAAAAAAACAAAAAACAAAAACCACTTGTAAATCCTAGACGTTATCTTGCTGGAGGCTGAATTTCAGAGGCAGAGGTCAGCCGGCCAGTGACCGTGCTTAGGCCGAGGTGTGGCCCTTGGAAGGGCTGGAAAGGTACCAGGAAGAAACGCAGCGAGAGACTCCTTGCCGGTTTCCTTTTCCTGCGAGCGAGCCCTCGGGGAGGGTGCCCACAGGGCTTTGGGTTTGGTGTTCCGTACCGAAAGCCAGAGGGGGGAAACGGGGCTCTGTCGCTGCCTTGTGCGTTCTCAGACTCATTCCCCGGATGAACCACCTTTCCATAGTCCGTTTTGGGGGCAACGTGTGCGTTCTAAGCGGTGCTTTCAAAAGAACCCTCAAAGGTGAAAGTTAAATTATTCAGTGCTGTGTCTTCTTGAGCTAAAGACCTGCATTACCACCCTCAGTAGAGTTGTTTCCGAAATCTTAATTTTAAATAAAAGTGTGTTTACAACGCCTTTTTCTGGTTTCGGTGTTGTTTTCTTGCTTTTTGTTTTGTTCGGTATCGGGGTGTCTCCCAAATGAACGTACCATTACAGACTTTGCAAACCCGCGTCCTTCCTTTCATACTCAGGAAAATGCCACGAAGTCCCCTCTTCCCCAGCCCACAAAAGGAAGAAGAATCTGTCTGTCTGGTCCCCTCCCGGTTTTCCATAGCGTCTGACCTTATGCCTGGCTGCTCTCAGATAATCACCCGCCACAGCCTGTTCCCTGCTTCCTGGCAGCCAAGAAAAGCCCTTTCTCAGGGTCAGAAAGGAGCACGTCCGAAAAGTTAGCTTTGGGGTGTTTATAGAGAAACTAGACTAGATCGAGTGCTGCTTCCCCAGCAAGCCACCGGCCACATCCTGAGTCTGGTCCGAGCTAAAAGCGCAGGAGGGACAAACCCAAGGCCTCGCTTGACCCTCCCGCCTCCCACCAGAGACCCCAGGGCCTCATCCTATGAGTTTGTAGCGACACAGCGGCACACGTTGCCCTCAGGACTTTATCCAAATCGACCTCTGCATTCGCTTACATTATGTGTGCTAAATTTGCAATGTTTTCTATTTAAATGCCAGAAATAGCGTAGCGTTGTGAGTTTTTGAAAAATCTTGTTATAATTGAGTAAAATAAAGTTGTATTGTTTCAACTGTCTACGTTCTCCGTATTTTTTTTAAATTTTTTTTAATGTTTATTTTTGAGACAGAGAGAGACAGAGCATGAACGGGGGAGGGGCAGAGAGAGAGGGAGACACAGAATCAGAAGCAGGCTCCAGGCTCTGAGCCATCAGCCCAGAGCCCGACGCGGGGCTCGAACTCACGGACCATGAGATCGTGACCTGAGCTGAAGTCGGACGCTCAACCGACTGAGCCACCCAGGCGCCCCTACGTTCTCCGTATTTAGAGCAAACTGCCAGGTTCTTATTCTTTAGAAGAAGATGGTTATAACGAGCACATTCTAACACTTACAGGAAGCCTCGTTAGCCTAACCATACTGAACCTTTCTTATTAAATTGTGTTCCAGGATGAGTGTTCTACAGAATCACCTTCCCTTTAAAAGGAATTGTTCCTGGGGCGCCTGGGTGGCTCAGTCGGTTGAGCGTCCGACTTCACCTCAGGTCACGATCTCGTGATCTCATGGTCCATGAGTTCGAGCCCCGCGTCAGGCTCTGGGCTGATGGCTCAGAGCCTGGAGCCTGCTTCCGATTCTGTGTCTCCCTCTCTCTCTGCCCCTCCCCCACTCATGCTCTGTCTCTCTCTGTCTCAAAAATAAATAAACGTAAAAAAAAAAAAGAAAAAAATTTTTTAAATAAAAATAAAAGGAATTGTTCCCAGGGGCACCAGGGTGGCTCAGTTGGTTGAACTTCAGAGTCCTGGTTTCAGCTCAGGTCGTGATCTCACCATGCGTGAGAGCAAGCACCCCTCGGAGTCCACACTGACAGTACAGAGCCTGCTTAGGATTCTCTCTCTCTCCCTCTCTCTGCCTCTGCCCCATCCACGTGCTCCTCTCTCGCAAAATAAATAAACATTTAAAAAAAAAAAAGGAATTGTTCCACCTCCGAAAATGTTATTAGAATCTTTAAAACTTAAGAGCAGCCATGGTTTCCTGTATAGAAATGTCCAGAGCAAATTGATCTGTTCCTGTTCCATAGCTGGACCGTGGATGTTGGCAGAAGCGATTGGTCCTGAGATGTCACACACACCAGCCACCTCCTACTTCTCCGCTTACCACCGCCCCCCCACCCCCACCCCCACCCCCACCCCCACCCCGGAGAGCTTCCTCCGCCCCGGATACTGTCTGCTCTCCAGTATAATTGTATGTGGAGCTCACAAAGCCCAGCAGAGGGGTTCTAGGAGTTGAGTCTGAGCCTGCCTCTGCAGCTGGCTGGCTGCGGGGAGGGCCCTACCTGGTCACTCCCCTTCATCGTCCCCATCTGTACACTAAGATGTTTGGACTGAGTCCCCAATTAAGTCGAGACAGAAGGACCAAGTGTTAGCCCTAAGTTTTCATGCCTCCACTAGGAAGCCGCAAGACTTGAGCACAAGTGCGACTTCGCAGAGTTCATTTTCTGTTTTAGTTGCTTTAGGAAACGCGGTCTCGGAGACATGTGAACCAAAAGTGCCGGTCTCGGCCGTGACCACTGACCTGCTAGTGTCAGTCCTCCCAAATGGCCCACGCGTCATGGGAGAGGGAGCCAGAGCGGGTGGTTTTTCTTAGAGCAGGCCGAGAATGCTAAAGGACATTTCCTCAGGTCGGATTCTGGAAGGATCGGTGGGGTCTGGAAGGTGGCTGTGGAGTTTTGAATTTTCCCATTTGTTTGATTTCAGGAGGCGCGGGGCGGGGGTACAGAGCTGCCTCAAATCTCCTGGGAGAATTTATCATTCCTTCGCTGATGATCAATGTGACTTAGCGTGTCACTCAGATTTTTATATCGTAATGACATAATCTCCGCCACTCCAGAGGTCCTGCCGTTGTCTTTGGATCCTAAAGAGTAGCTGGCCCATAGTCAGTGCTTGCTTAATAGGCCCATGAGGTGAATCCCTGATGAAGGGAAGCCTCACACTCTCTCAAGGAATGTTAAACTTGTAAATATTGTCACCAGGAGGAACTGATCAGCTAGACTAAACCATGTGGACAGTAACACTGTGTATCACCGGTGGGCCAAACTTGTCAGGCTTTTCCCCCCAGCTTTGCTGAGATACAGTTAACATATAACATTGTGTCAGCGTAGAATGCAAAATGTGGTGATTTGACAGAAGTCAACATTGTGAAATGATTACAAGAAGGTTACTTAGCACGTACATTACCTCACGGTTATCCATGTGTGTGTGTGTGTGTGTGTGTGTGTGTGTGTAGCGAGAACGTTTAAGATAAGCTTCTACCTGTGTCCAAGGAAGGTGCTCTGCCCCATTCTGTAACTAAGGAAACAGGACAGGGTAAACAGTTTGCCCCGCTCACGGTCACGGATCTGGGAAGGGGCCGAGAGGCTGTCTGAAGCCAGGACTGTCTGAATCTACAAACCTACATTCTTTTCCTGGACGTTATGCCAAACCCTATCTGAACTCAGCTCTCTCCAAACACCGGACTGGGATGTCTGGGTGTGTAATGGGCCAAGGAGTCCCAACTTGAGAGCCTGAAGAGCCTAAATAAGTCACGCATTTGGTTAAAATGGACTCCTGGCGGCCTGAATGCCCAAGCCCCACCCAAGGAACACGTGTCCTGGGCCAGTGTTTACTGCAGGCCGGCCCAGCCGTCTAATCCACGAGGAAAACTTAGTTCTCTGGTTAAGTGGTTATATGGCAGCAGACGGGAATATCGAAGGGAATTACACTCCCACGTGAAGCAAAGATTTTAGGTTATTTCATATCCAGCCCCTCCTTTTTTCCATCCACAAGGATAGCAAGACTTGGGAGTTAAGAAATCTTAAGCTTCAAGGCCTCTTTGGTACCTTACATAACACCCCATCACCCAGGGAGCGTGTGCTCCCCACCTCCCCCACCTCGGAAAGGCGGGTCAACAGGTCTTGGAATAAGCCCCGCCCTCATCGGAGAAGGCTGGTTTGCCGAACGCTCTGTTTTGAAAAGGCTGCCAAGAGGCGTGCACTCACGCACACGGGGACACGGAAAGAAGTGAATTGTTTAATTATTAATATTTAATTAATACTTATTTTATAAGGTAAAGTATGTAATCTACATTAAAACCGCCAACACGACACAGTAAGCAGAATTCAGGGGAATTTTATAACTAAGTCGTTTCTATTTGGGTCACCACGCTGTCAATCTCAGTAGAAGGCCCTGGGCATTATCATGAAAAGGCCAGTAATAAACAGATTTGGGTGCATCGTCAATTACTTGAGCTATTTGTCCCATCCGTCGAGCCCTGTAGCTCTCACCTTTGGTTTTCCTAACAGAAAATTCCCTGTGTGCAACATGAACCCTATAAATATACCTTATGAAATACCCAAGAAACATCTTTCTCCACCAGCCAGATGGATAGCTCGCCCTCAGCCCTTGTCCGCTATCCTTCGTAAATGGTGTTTTTCTCATTCACTCCCCAGGCGTGTGGTTCCTTCGAGATGAGCTAGCATATACCGCCCAGGTACAAGCCTCTATTTACTCCCAAGTTACAGGCCTGTCAGTCGGGGAGGATAGTCTTTCAAAGGTCAGTGTGGATTTTCAAACAAAAAACTGCAAGCCTGGTTTTTAATCCTCTATCCTACGCGGAGAGCAAGCCGTCCATTTGCTCGCTCGCTCACTCCGTCGGTAAAGAGAGCGAAGCAAATGGGACCAGCACACGCTGGGCCCAGATTGGAGCAATTTAACTCCCGGCCTCAAAGTCTTCTATAAGCCATGGTCGTATCCACCACATTTAAAGGTAGAGGGCATTCCTGAAGCTCACTGTTTGCTTCTCCAAATTTGTCTGGCCCTGCCCGCAGGCATTCCAATTTTCTACATTTGGGAAGCGGTCCGTGGTGATTCATTAGCACGAAAACAGCACAGATGCTTTCAGTTTCAATGTTTTTTTAAAGTCAAAATTTTCACTGTGACAAGTTCTAAAAATACGTAGGTGGCTAGTGAACCTCAAAGCTATGTGTGTGAATCTCAAACAGAAGCACAGAAGACAATACGTCATAAATGGCCAGATCATGTAAAACTAAAAACACACTAAAAATATGCTTTAAAAAAGTTATCAATAGATGAAATGTTCGCAGAAAATACAAACATCCAGGGGCGCCTGGGCAGCTCCGTCGGGTAAGCATCTGACTATTGATGTCCGCTCACGTCGTAGTCTCATGGTCCGTGAGATCGAGCCCCACGCTGGGCTCTGCGCTGACAGCACGGAGCCTGCTTTGGATTCTCTCTCTCTCCCTCTCTCTCTTCCCCTCCTCTACTGTCTCTCTCTCTCTCTCTCTCTCTCGAAAATAAATAAATGAACATTTTTTCAGAAGAAAATACAAACATCCAGTAAGCACATGAAAAATGTTCAACTCACCAATAAATTAAAAAATGCAAATTAAAATGATTTTTTTCTTTTTCAAAATAGCTGGGCTTTTACAAAAGTAATTCTGCTAACCAGAGTATGTTGATACAAATACTCTCGAAAAACAATTAGCAAGAGGGTAAAATGACTCTGTATTTCCAGGACTCACTGAAATGGTCTTCGTTGACAAAGAAATGCTGCTTCTAAAAGCTACATAGTGAGATTTCCATCCAATTGAGTATGTATCTTTATCTAGGTATTTGCTGAAACTATCCTCAATTAGTTGGCTTTTTGTTCCTGCCTTTGTTTTAATAACACTGTTATAGAACCATATTGACAAACATAGCAATAACATCAATGTAAAAAATGTAGATAACAAAGCTCTTTCCTTACATGTTAATTACATTCATTTTCCCATGTTGCCTTGTAGTCAGTCCCGTCCATTCGTTATAAGGTTGGGATGTTCTTTTGCACCTGCTGTGAATTAGTGACCAATGAATTACTCTTTCTCTCATAAAAGGTCTAGAAACCAAAAGGGCTGGAAACCACTAGGAAGATGTGGCAAACCTCGAAGTTAAAACGAATGATTCACTCTCAGAAACGGGTGTTCCCCATCCCTAAATCTCTGAGTTCCACAGCTCTGTTTTAGTACCCAGGGGAGAATCAGTACGACCAGGGGTCATAATAGTGGTTCCGCTGAATCGGAAATTAAGACGGCCCTATGCGAGGTCTGCCTCTTCTTAGCTGGAACCGCTGAACTGGGAATTTGATCATGACTATGAAAAGGAAACTGACATCGTATCTTGGGAACTGGAGGAAGCTGAAGAGAAATCCTGGTACACCTCTGTGCACGATCATGTTTAGGCATAAAGGTTGGTGGAAGGTGACTGAAGCTTTAAACAGCCATGGCCAGATAGGCCAGACACACGCCTAGTCCGTATGACACACGCCTCTGTGTGAGTGAGAACATGGCATCGCTAACGTCTGTGACTTTGTGTATTGGCGAGCTGAGTGCAAGCTGGATCTTGGCGCCATTCACACCCTCCACTGGGAGCCACTGTGTGGGTGACATCACCCACCAGATGAAGAATCAAAGATTATTCCTTGAGTTTTCTGTCTCTTTCTTCTTCCTTTCCCTCTTACGATTGAATATAATGTCTTGGTTCTCGGTGTGATTTATCCTTGAGTCTACAGCAGTGAGTGAACACTGAGACAGGGCAGGAAGTAAAGCGAAATGGGCTGGAGATCCTGGAGCCCTCTGGCCCTACGACCTCACTTCCAGAAGCAGTGACTGGGGGTGACACTGCTGGTGATCCCACCAGTGAAGAAGAGAGTTTGTTTGTAGGACAGTTACACCGGGAGAGACTGGGACACTTTGGGAACGGTGAATGTATGCACAACCCAGGGGAGGACCGAAAGGACTTTCTCTGCCCATCACTTCCCCCAGTCTTCGCTTTGTGACAGATTCTACCCCAGCCACAGGGGTCGGCATATGAGCAATGCTGGGCCGATCAGACAAACTACTTCAACTCTGAAGCCAGAAAGGATTCATCCATGTGTGGCTGGAGTGTTGCAGGAGTTCCTATGACCACCAGAGAGAGCTTGTTATGAGGTCAGAAAGTGGCAGGGGCGGGGGGGGGGGGGGGTGGTGGTGAATAAAAGAAGAGGGGCGGGACAGCAGGAGTAGGAGCACTGGCAGTCTAAGGCACTTGCTTCTGAATCTTACCTAAGCCTTCAAGACCTGCTTGAACTTGACCCCCATATTAACACTTTTGAAACTGGGGTGTTGCTTCACATGCCCAAATGTTTGACCTTGGGATGACATCCAGTTCGTAACGGGCAGTTCACGTCATAGGGTCACTTGGGATTATAGGAGCAGTGTTTTGTCTCTACCCAGACCCAGCTGCAATCTGGAAGCCTTTTCTCAATAAGAGGGTAGCTATTTGCCCAGGGCAGTGTGGCTCTTCTCCTAAACACTGTGACCTGGACTGTAATTCTCCCATTTGAGTTTGCCCCAGGCTTCACAGAGCATCTCCATTTGCTACAGACACACTGAATATCATTGGATTTGCTAGATCGTAAGGCCTGAGGATAATCCCCACTGCAGCCTGAAACAGCTAGGAAGCCTTCTCTTGCTGTTGGTACCACTCAGACTTGCTAAGTTTACAGATTTCTCAATGAGTGGGTAGGGAAGCACACTCAAATATGGTGGAGTAGGGCACTACGTAATTTCTTGTTCCAAGGCTAGGCACCTCTACATGAAAGGGGTGCTATTGAAAATTACATCAAGGCAGCAGGCGTAAACTTGGATTGTTCCAGGCAAATAAGTCACTCTAGATACATCTTGCCTCCATGACTCAAAGAAGCCCACAAAGCATTTTTTTAATGTTTTATTTATTTTTAAGACAGAGAGACAGAGCATGAGCAGGGGAGGGGCAGAGAGAGAGGGAGACACAGAATCCGAAGCCAGCTCCAGGCTCTGAGCTGTCAGCACAGAGCCCGACGCGGGGTTCGAACTCCCGAACTGTGAGGTCACGACCCGAGCCCTAAACTAAATGGTGCTCTGAATCCACCAAAGTTTAAAGACAAGACTCAAAAGGGTCAAATTGTTTCCAAGCAAATTAATAGCATTCCAGGACAAAGTTCAAGAATGATTATAGGAATACAAAGATAAATAGCACCACCAGGCAAAATTCACAATGTCTGCCACCAAAGAAAAAATCAACAGACATCCAAAGAAGCGGAAAAATACAAGTCGTTATGAGGAGAAAAATGAACCAACAGGAAATGACCTAGAGATGTCAGAGGTGATAGAATAGTAGCTAAGGACAGTAAATGTGATTCCATATGTTCATGAAGCTGTAGGAAAGACTGAACATGTGAGAAAAATGATTGAAAAGGGACAGAGCATCATTCAGCTCTGAGATAAATTCAAGTGGCCAAATACACTTGTATTTAAAATTCTCAAAGATGCTGGGGCACCTGGGTGGCTCAGTTGGTTGAGCGTCCGACTTCGGCTCAGGTCATGATCTCGCAGTTCGTGGGCTCGAGTGCCGCGTCGGCCGGGCTCTGTGCTGACAGCTCGGAGCCTGGAGCCTGCTTCCGATCCTGTGTCTCCCTCTCTCTCTCTCTGCCCCTCCCCTACTCACACTCTGTCTCTGTCTCTCTCTCAAAAATAAATAAACATTAAAAAAAATGTTAATCCTCAAAGACGGTGATGGATAGAGAAAAATATATGAAGACATACTGTCCACAAAATTTCTAAATATAATGAAAATTATAAACACATGGACATAAGACATTCAATGAACTCGAAGCATTAAAAAAAAAGGGAAGAAAACCACCCCAAAGCACATCAAAACCAAACTGCTTTAAACCAATGATGAAGACGTAATGTCAAAAGCAGCCCCTCCCGCAAAAGACACAGTACATTCAGGGAAGCACATATAAAGTTCAAAGCATATCTCATCCAGAAACAAAGCCAGAAGGCAGCGAAACATCTTTGAAATATAGAAAGAAAAAAAAAAACAACAACAATCGTCAACCTAGAATTCTTTACCCAGCTAAAATATCTTTCAAAAATGAAAGATCCTTGCCAATACCCTCATCCTCTTGTCCTCAGGGAACCACCAGCTATGACCTTCTTTGCACACTGGGTCGTCCAGAGAGAGAGTTTCGCAAGCATGGAGTCAGAGGCCCCTGCCACAGCTGTCATCTCCATGAGTCCCTTTTGAGCCCATGTAAGAGAAAAGAACTGAGCAGCATCAGGATGAGGCACTGTGGTTTCGATTCTTTTACACACTTTTGGCACTTTTTTGTTACAATAGTTATACACGGTTTATATTTTAGGAGAGTGCACAAAAAGAAAAGAAAGGCATAAATTATGTTCTCCCCTTACTCTTACTTAGTGGTGAAAGTCTGAATGCTCTCCTCAGTAAGATCAAGGATGCCTCTTTCACTCCGACTATTCAACAGTATCCTGGAGGGCCTAGCCAAGTGCAATAACTCAAGAAAAAATAAATAGCATTCAGATTGGAATGGAAGAATGAAAACTTTCTTGATTTTTCAACTGACGTGCTTTTCTACATAGAAAACCCTAGAGTGTCTATAAAGAGCTACCAGAACCACTAAGCAAGTGTAGCAAGGAGGCAGGATAGAAAATGAGTATACAAAAATTAATTATATTCCTAATACTCGCAACAATCAAAAGTAAAATTTTTAAAAATTTAAAAGCCATCAAAAAAGAAATAAAAGGTGAGGGATAAATCTGACAAAAGATGTGTAAGATCTGTACACTGAAATATTCAAAACATAGCTGAGAGAAATTAAAGATCTAAATAAGTGGAGATATGTTCATGAATTGGAAGATTCAATATTTTTTAGATATATATACTCCCAAAATGTGTTATATAAATCCAATGCAATTCCAATTAAAAAAAAAAAAAAACTAAGGGCACCTGGGTGGCTCAGTCGGTTAAGTGTCCAACTCTCAGTTTCGGCTCAGGTCATGGCCTTACAGTTCATGGGTTTGGGCCCCACATCGGGTTCTACACTGACAGCACGGAGCCTGCTTGGAATTCTCTCCGTCTCCCTCTCTCTCTCTCTCTCTCTGCCCCTCCCCAGCTCATGCTGTCTCTGTCTCTCTCAAAATAAATAAATAAAAGCTTTTAAAAATTATTTTAAAAAGCTAGCAGGATTTCCCCAGTGAAAATTATTTAATAAATAACTAAAGTCTCTAGAAGTGGTCGAAGGGCCCAACAGCAAGTAAAGAAACATTTTTTTAATCCACAAAAATTTGTTAAGACCAGTGAGAGCTTATAGTTTCTGAATCAAGACCACTCCCTTCCTCCTCCCTCCCAGCTCAGAAAGATAGAAACTCTACTCCAGACTGGTGCAGACAAGAACACAGGGCTTACTTTGCCCCCAGCTCCCAGCCAATAAGCTATTTTCCCAGGAGGAATAGAACGGCAGAATTTTTCAGCCTGTCCCAGCTACCTGTTGCTGAGACTAAGTTCTGAGCTAGTTGCCTGAGAGGTTGGGCTCCCTTCTCCTGCCCAGTCCCCTCCCACTGGTGACACAGAGGCTCCACCTTGGGCATGTCACCACTGAGAATTCTAGGTTCCTGACTGCCCTTGCCCTGGTTCACAAGGCTGTGGTTCCATGCCAGGAAAGGTAAGCCAAGAAGATTTGAGGCCACTGTCCCCCCTCTACCTCATGCTCAGCTCCTAAAGTGGGAGTGTCATTCAGAGAGAAGTATACCAATGTCCCCACCCTAGCTCCAGAGTCCTGACTCAGAGATTTTGCCTAGAGGAAGAAGCAGGCCATAAAATATCTCCTAATCTCTTCCCAAAGAAACTGATTTCGGGGTGCCTGCGTGGTTCAGTTGGTTAAGCCCTCAACTCTCGATCTCAGCTCGGGTCTTCATCTCGGCGCCGTGAGTTCAAGTCTTACATTCAGTTCTGCGCTGGGTGTGAAGAAAGAAAGAAAGAAAGAAAGAAAGAAAGAAAGAAAGAAAGAAAGAAACTGACTTCATTTGCAGCGAAATATGGAGAAGTTCAAGGCTTAAGGTGCACTCAAAAATGGTGGATGTTGTGTTGAAAGGAAATTGGAAATACACTGTTAGATTTGTTGCACATACGGGCTAAACTGAAGACTGCTCGTTTGCAGGAAAGAACCCCAGGGACAAGACAGCTGGGAGGAGCCCTTTTATTTTATCGAACACTGATTTCAGGAAGTATTCCTTCAAAGAAGCTGGAATTTGGTTGGTTTTGTCTGTGGAACAATTTATGTCCCAGAACATTGTTGAAAACAATAGAATAATTATCCAACAATTTGTGGAACTTACCATCTGAGTATGGTCAGGGGGAGAGACTCCCTGGCAAACCACTGTCATCCCAGGCTGCACACCAACATCGGAAGTTGAACACTGTGTGTGTGTGTGTGTGTGTGTGTGTGTGTGTGTGTGTTGGTGAATAGACATCACTAAAGTAAAAGCTAGTCACTAAACAAATAAGCAAGCAAAATAACAATAACCAGCACTGAGTGGCAAGGGTGGGGGTGACCGGAACCCAGAATTGCTATTATAAATTATCTAAAATGTCCCCTTTCCAACAAAAAAAAGTATGAGCCATACAGAGAAACAGGAGAATATGACTCATACACTGGGATAGACGCAGGCAACAGAAACTGCCCTTGAGAGTGACCAGATATTGGATTTAACAGACAAAGACTTCAAAGTAGCTATTATAAATATGTTCAAAGAACTCAAGGAAACTGTGGTTTACAAAATAAAGGAATTTTTATAAAGGAATGGTGACAGTGTCACATCAAAGAGTCTCGATAAAGAAATAAATTACTTTCAAGGACTCAGATAAAAATTCTGGAGTTGAAAAGTATAATAACTGAAGTGAAAAATATGCTAGAGGATCTCAACTTCTTGCAGAAGGAAATATTAACAAACTCGAACATAGGTTGATAGAGATTATGCAATCCAAAGCACAGAGAGAAAAAAGAATGAAGAAAAATGAGTAGAGCCTCAGAGAAAGGTAGGATCGCATGAAGCAGATCAACAAACATGTAATAATAGAAACACCATCCTGAGAAACTTAACAGAAACCCATGGGGGAGGGGAAGGAAAAAAAAAAAGAGGTTAGAGTGGGAGAGAGCCAAAGCATAAGAGACTCTTAAAAACTGAGAACAAACTGAGGGTTGATGGGGGGTGGGAGGGAGGGGAGGGTAGGTGATGGGCATTGAAGAGGGCATCTTTTGGGATGAGCACTGGGTGTTGTATGGAAACCAATTTGACAATAAATTTCATATATTAAAAAAAAAAAAGAAACACCAGAAGAAGAGAAGAGAGAGAAAGGAAAAGAAAAAAAATATTTAAAGAAGTAATGGTTGAAAACTTCCTAATTTATTGACAAACAATAACCTACACATCCTGGAAGCTCAACAAATTCCAAGTAGGATAAACACAAAGAGATCCATAAACAGCAAAAATACAGAAAGCTTAAATACAAGAGAGAATCTTGAAAGTAGCAACAGAAAAACAACTTGTCACTTATAAGAAACCCCAATAAGATTAATTTACTCCTCTTCAAAAGCAATGGAAGCCAGAAAGCAGTGGGCTAACATGTTCAAAGTGCAAGGAAAAAATAACTGTTCATCAAGAATCCTGTATGTAGCAAAGCCATCTTTCAAAAATGAAGGCAAAATGAAGACATTACCAGGTAAACAAAAAGTGAGAGAATTTGTTGCTCACAGACTCAACTGACAAGAAATACGAAAGGGAAGTTTTTCAGGCTGAGAGTAACTGACCCCAGATGGCAATTCAAATCTCATGAACAAACCAAGGGCACTGGTAAACGCAATTTATGTAATTATGAAAGGCAGTAAAAGCGCCTATTTCTTCTCCTGTCTCCTCTTAACTTATTTGAAAAACAATTGTATAAAACAATGTGTATATAGGGGCGCCTGGGTGGCTCAGCCGGTTAAGTGTCTGACTTCAGCTCAGGTCATGATCTCGTGGTCCGTGAATTCAAGACCCTCGTCGGGCTCTGTGCTGACAGCTCAGAGCCTGGAGCCTGCTTCAGACATGTGTCTCCCTCTGTCTCTGCTCCTCCCCTGCTCATGCTCTGTCTCTCTCTCTCTGTCAAAAATAAATAAGCATTAAAAAATAAAAAAAAAACAATGTATATGTAATGTATTGTTGGGACCATAACATATAGAAATATAGTAATTTTGCCAACAACAGTACGGAGAAGATAGGTGGAGGCAAAGCTGTATTGTACTAAAAAATGCCTCCAGATGATAACTTGAATCCATAAGAACACATGAGAAGAACCAGAAATGGTACATAAGGATGTTAATATAACAAAAGCATAAATATATACTTGTTTTCCTTTCTTCTCTCAGCTCTTTAAAAGTCATAAATATATAAAGTAATAACAACAGGTCTGTAACGCCCATGGATGTAATATTTATACAAAAATACCACAAAAGGGGGGAAAAGAGACAGACCTGATTCTCACTGGAATTAAGTTAGTAAAACTCTCAATTGGTTCTGTTCAATTAAGGTGTATATGGTAAGCCCTAAAGCAACTACAAAGGAAAATCTTGAAAAATACAGTGAACAAAAATCACTAAAGAAATTAAAAACAGATTCAGTGGAGAACGAGTCTTTTCAACGACTAGGTCTGATGTGAAACAATTCGATGTCAGCACATTAAGAAATCTAAAATTAAAAATATCGATCCTACCCAATGTTAGTGAGGATGTGGCGTAATTGTAGCTCCCACACGTCGATCGCAGGGCTGTAAAATTGTACAACTGCTCTGCAGAACAGTTTGATGTGTTCTTAAGAAGTTAAACATGCAGTATGGAAACCAATTTGACAATAAATTTCAAAAAAAAAAAAAAAAGAAGTCAAACATACACTAACCGTACGATCCAGGCATCCCACCCCTGGGTATTCTACCCAAGAGAAATGAAGTCATATGTTCATACCAAGACCTATTCATGAATATTCCTAGCAGCTCTGTTTGCCGTAAGCAAAAAGCGGAAACAGCCCAAATGTGTATCAATAACAGATGACAATGAACAGATGACCAAATTATGCTATGTCTATACAATGAAGTACTACTCAGCAATTAAGTCAATACTGATTCATGTAAAAACATGAATCACATGGATGCATATGAATGTGGACGAATCAAAATATTATGCTAAGTCAAAGAAGTCAGATCAAAAATGGGCACATAGTTCCTGCTTCCATTTATATAAAATTATAGAAAATGTAAATACCTACAGTATTACTTTGATTGTCACGCAAAATTTTCTAACGAGCAGTAAAAGTCATATTGAAGAAAAATCTGGGCATCTCCGTCCTTAGAATACTTTGTTAGAAAAATTTGCGTACAGGAGACATCAAAGGGAGTAGCTTGGTATCTATCACCTCACATTAGTTTTTTCCCCAATAACGCTTTTAAATAGCTATATTGAGGTACAGTTGACATACAACAAACTTTCCATACTTCAAAGGGAATAAACTATCGATACTTGCAACAATCTAGAACGTTATCCATAGTCTTTGAAGACACGTCTCCATTAATGCTTTGGATGCGATGGTTATTACCATGGATGGATGGTGTTGGGGACAGAACAGTAAATGAAACAGATATAATCCGTGTTCTCATAAAGCGTACATTCTAGCAAAGAGAAACAGTCTGTAAATAAATCGACAAAAATAAAGCAATGTCAGATAATTATGTGTTTTTTTAATGCAATAAATCCAAGTAGAAGTTAAAGCATCGGGATGTGTAAGGGTTATTTTTAGAAAGAGTGATCAGGGAAAACCTTTGTGGCATGTTTGTTAAGATGTGATTGTGCAGAAGGAGCCAGCGAGTGAAGATCTGGAAGAAAAGTTCCAGGCAGGGGTAACAGCAAGGGAAAATACCCTGAGGTGTTTGTATTATACTCCTAGAGTACAGAAACCATTGAAGGTTTTAAACAGGAGAGTTGTTCGCAGATTAAAAGTCTACTCTCTAGGGGCGCCTGGGTGGCGCAGTCGGTTAAGCGTCCGACTTCAGCCAGGTCATGATCTCGCGGTCCGTGAGTTCGAGCCCCGCGTCAGGCTCTAGGCTGATGGCTCAGAGCCTGGAGCCTGTTTCCGATTCTGTGTCTCCCTCTCTCTCTGCCCCTCCCCCGTTCATGCTCTGTCTCTCTCTGTCCCAAAAATAAATAAACGTTGAAAAAAAATTTTTTAATAAAAAAATAAATAAATAAAAGTCTACTCTCTTTTGTCAAGTGGGAAATGGAGGGGAAACGGAGACCAGGAAGGAGGTTATCAAAGGTTAGAGGTATAGTGATTCTGGCATTGTGATAACAGTGGATATGGACAGAATGTGATTTAGAAGAACTAAATTTTCTGATAGAAGATATGAGATGGAAAAAAAAAAAAAAGGAGAATCAAGAATGATTTCTAGGATTTTGACCTGAGCAGTTAGGTGAGCGGTGGTGCCATTTGCTGAGATCCGGGAAGACTAGAACAGAAAAGAGTTTGGGGTTGACAATAGCTAGGTTTCAGAAATGTTAAGTTTGAGATTTATGTTAAGATCAGTTTCCCCAAGGTCAGGTTTTCCTGCATCTATCTTTTCACTGGTTACTTCTACAAACACATTAATCTCTGCTCTATCTTGAAAGTCTGGGGAGAGTCCCTGCTGTTTGGCTAAAGTGCATACAAGGGTTTTTTTGTTTGGTTGGTTGATCTTTTTTAAAGTCATAAATGGGAACTACGGTTTCATGTATGGAGCCCATTGAGTAACAATGCCCTGAAAGTGTGGGAGTCTATTTTACAGAATGCAGTTTATGCTTCCAATCGGAGACCATCACATGATGCTGTATCCCCCAGAGCCCGCCTGCACAGATCTGGGAGTCAAGGGTTGGAGTGAGACTGGATCCTCTCACTATAGCCTCCTCACAGAATTTTTGCTCCCTGGCAACTTTGAGCTGTGCTGGTTTGCAGATCCTAGTTCCCAAGGGGGGCCAAGAGGAGGCGGGGACTTGCTTCCACTAGCGAACGCAACAATGGTTCCACTGAATTGGAAGATGAAAATGCCCCCAGAGAATTGTGGGATTCTTTTGCCAACGAACCCAAGAGCATAAAAGGAGAATGGGAAAGGTGTGAGCCTGCCGGTTGGAGTGACCGGTTCCGATCACCGATCAGAAAGTGTAGGCACGTGTGGGGTTCCAACCCCATGGACTCTGTAGCACCTTTTAGTACTTCCATGCCCAATGGTTATGGTTAAGAAGGTTAATGGAACACCACAGCCGCCATAGAGACAGCATGGTTGAGAACCCAAACCTTCCCGACACGATGATTTGGGTGATTAGGCCAGGTAAAGAACGTGGAACTGGTGAGGTTCTAGCTGAAAGCAAGAGCAGTATAGAACAAAGAAGGAAACCATAGACACCAACTGCAGCTTCGTGACTGATTACAGAGAAGAAGGTCCAGCAAGTTTGTGCATTTTCTTGTTACACGCACATGTTAATTTATAGGTACTCACCTATCTGTTCTCTCTCCTTCTTCCCATTTTCATTTATATACGAGTTCTTGGAGGTTACGTAGTCTTTAGGTAACACAGTATTTAGTGGGACCGCAAATGAATTGGGGCAGAAGTCAATACAGCCAGAGGTGGATACCACGACATTGGGCCTGTGCATCTTCTTATTCGGGGTAAGGGTAAAAATGTCTTCCCTTGTAAGAGAACAGCCGTGCCTTGACAGGTAGAAATAGCAAATCGGTTTGTTGTCATGAGAAAGTTTAAGTATGTGTAGTCTAGCGCGTAACGAAGCTGGTGAGTCAGAGGTGGGCGGTGCCAGTTATCAATCCATTGCCTCTCAGCTCCAAATTCACCTTTCAATAATGTTCCCCAATAACAGAGTGGATTCTTTGAAGCATCGCTTCTTTGCAGAGAGCACAATATTAACCTTTGTCCGTGGGACAGATAGTGCAGGACTCAGGGGGTGTTCTCTTAAGAGTTCCAGCTGTTATGCAGAGAGTTGGCGAGGTGGTTGCAATGACATCTGGGGCTGTTCCTCCCCAGCCGCGTGCTCACAAGGTCCCCTGGTGCTTTGAAGACCCCGCCTAGACTGGGGCGTACCCTCCCTCGGCCCTCTCCACATGGACACTATGCGCTCCAGGCTTTGTGTCTGCAATGATGCCCTGACTCCCTCTGCTAGCCTACTAGCTGAGGACAGCTATCTGTGCCCCCAAAGCTACCCCATGTAAACGCCACACACTCCAAGCCTTGTGCACCTGGTGGCACCCTGAGTCCCTCTGTGTGCCCACCCACCAGCCCCAGCTCACTTCCACCCAGGAGGCTTGCTTTCTGCTTGCCCAGTGACTTTGGATCTGCCGAGGCAACTCAGTGGGCCACAGCCACACCTTCTCCAACAAAGTCTGAACACCAGCCCTAGAAAGGGGGGCACCTTTCCTTATTTGACCTTCCTTGGATATTTTCCCTCAGCCCTAGACTACCCTCTACAATTCTCTTTACATGTTATAGTTACTTTCCTATCTTCCCTTAATAATGTCTTAAATTTTAACTTCCCTGTTTACATGTGTAATTTCTGTCTCCTGATCTGACTCAGATGGATATGTATATACTGTTGGATGTGATTATTTGGTTAAGGATTTTACATGTTTGCTCATTAGGGAAATTTGTCTGTAATTTTTAATTTTTTGGTAACATCTTAGGTTTTGGTATTGGCATAATGCCAGATTCATAGAAATGTTGGAAAGTGTTCCCTCCTCCACAATTTTCTGAAGACTTTTGTACAAAAGTGGATTTTTTTTCTATACATTTTTATTGAATTCACCAGTAAGACCATCTAGGCTTGAAATTTTCTTCATGGAAGGTGTGTGTGTGTGTGTGTGTGTGTGTGTGTGTGTGTATTTATTTCAATTTCTATTTTTATTAAGTTTATTTGAGAGAGAGAGAAAAAACACAAGGGGGGGAGGAACAGAGAGAGAAGGAGAGTGAGAGAGAATCCGAAGCAGACTCTGCACTATCAATGCAAAGCCTGAGGTGGGGCTCGAACTCACGAAGCATGAGATCATGACCTGAGCTGAAATCAAGATGCCTACCCGACTGAACCACCCAGCTGCCCCTATACATTTCAATTTCTTAATAGATACAGAACTAGTCTGATTTTCTGTTTCTTCTCATATCAATTTCGTAACTTGTATTCTCCAAGGAATTTGACTATTTCATCCAAGTTGTTAGATATATAGGAATAATTGCTCATAATGTTCTCTTATTATCCTTTTAATGTCTGTCGGATCTATATCAATAATCCACTTTTATATTAGTGATATGTGTTCTTTTTCTTTATTTCTTCATCTGTCCAATTGGAAGTTTATCAGTTCTATTAATCTTTTCATAAAACAAGCTTTCAGTTTCATTGTTTTTCTCTGTTGATCTCTTCATTTTAATTCCATTGATTTCTGCTCCAATTTTCATTATTTCCTCCCTTCTGCTTACTGTGGAATTAATTTACTCTTCTTTCTCTTGTCTCCTAAGGTGGAGGCTTATGTTAGTGACTTTCGATCTTTGTCCTTCCCCCTCTTTTTTTCTTTAACCTTTTTATGCATTTGTCCTAGAATTTGCAAAATACACTTGGAGCTAATCTAAATCCACTGTTAAGTAACACTGTGTCACTTCAAGGGTAGTGCAAGTATCTTATATCACAGTGTTCTCAATTTCTCCTTCCCCTTCCCTTATAACCTTGCTAGCCTTTATTTCCCGTATCCATAAGCTATACTCACTGAATAATTGCAGCTCTTACTATTTTTAAAATACTGTTTCATGTTAGATCAATTAAGAGTAAGAAAAAGAAAATATTTTCTTTTACCTCCTTTATTTCTTCTCTAATATTCTTCTTTTCTTTATCTAGATCCACGTTTCTCACCTACCTTATTTTCCTTCTCTCTGAAGAACTTTGAACATCTTGGAAGGCAGGTCCATGGGTGACAAATTCCCTCAACTTTTGTTTGTCTGAGATGGTTTTTATCCTCCTCTTCTGAAGGAGACTTTCACTGGATACAGAATTCTAGGTTGGTGTAGTTTTTTGTGTGTTTTTTTTCTCTTTGCGTTTCAGTTTTGAAAGTTCCTATTGACATTTCTTCAAGCTCACTGATTCTTTCTTTGGCTGTGTCCAGTCTATTGATGAGCCCTTCAAAGGCATTCTTCATTTCTGTTTGGTGTGTGTGTGTGTGTGTGTGTGCGCGCGCGCGCGCACACACACACACACGCGCGCACGCACGTGTGTTTTCTAGCATTTCTTTTTGATTCTTTCTTAGTGTTTCTTTTTGATTCTTTCTTAGTGTTTCCATCTCTCTGCTTATATTACCCATCCATTCTTGCATACTGTTTGCTTTTTCCATTGGCACCCTAAGCATATTAATCATAGTTGTTTAAATTTCCAGTCTGATCGTTCCAAAATGTCTACTATAGCTGAGTCTTGTTCTGATGCTTGCTCTGTCTCCCCAAACCATGCTTTTTATCTCTTAATAAGCCTTGTAATTTTTTGTTGAAAGCCAGATGTGATGTACTGGGTAAAAGGAACTAAGGCTTTTAGTGTGAGGTTTAACGTGTATCTGTCCAGGGGAGAGATTGTGTTTGATGTTTGCTGTACTTATAGCTGTCTGGGGCTAAAAGTTCCTCTGGTGTCTTTTTTGTCTCCTCTGTTGTCTTTGGATTTCCCTAAAGACTCCTTAAATAAGGTCTGAGGTGTGCAATTCTTTCTGTTGCATTCCTGTTATTGTACAGGAACTCTATTGATGTGGCTGTAAGCCATTCTAGAAGGGAAGGGAGGTTTTATAGTTGTATGATTAAGCTTCAGTCTTTCAGTGATCCCATAGCCCTGGCCTGTGACATTCACAAGTGCTCCTCAGTTCTGTTTTTTGTTTGTTTGTTTGGTTGGTTGGTTGGTTGGCTTTCAAAAGTTACACTGGAAGGCTAGAGAGTCTAGAGTTGGGTATTTCCCTTTCCCCAGGTTGGTTGGGCTCTCGAAAAACTTTGGTTGGTTAGGATCTAGTAAAATAGCTTCTCTTGAGGCAGGCCTTCTGAAGAAGACAGAATGCTCTGGGTATTTTTTAGAAAGGCTACTTTTCCTCTCCTTATGCCAGAAGAACAAAGAGATTTTCCCCCAGTCTTCACTGTGAGAACCTGGTGGTAAACACTCAACCATGTAAGCACTCCCCCAAGACTGGACCCCTTGAGTTTTAAATCTCAGGTTTGTCCACACACAGTCTTCAGACATTTTTCAAACACACTTTAAATTTTCCTTCTCTGCTACTGGTTCTAACAGAGGCTTCTGATCCTGCCCTTTGGCTGTGCTAAGCTGTGATCCTCTGTATCTTCTGTCTTCTCTCCAAATTTCGGGCCATGGTTTGCTCTGCAATCTCAGTTCTTTAAGTTCCAAGTAATTTCTAATTTCCCTTCTGGTTTCCTCTTTGATTCTGGATTACTTACAAGTGTATTGTTTAATTTGCACATATTTGGGCCTTTTAATCAATTTCTAATTAGTCATAACATGGTTATAGAACATACTATATTACTTTCTGTCATTTCGGCAATAAGTACTTTCTATTATTTCAGGAAATCTAGTAAGCTCTGTGGACATTTTGTTTAGTCATAAGAGACATATTTGTGATGTAAGTCTATTATTCAGTATTTTAAGTGGATCAAGTGGTAATCAGTGTTTGGCAAGAGCTAAGTAACACATTTCAACAAGCATTCAACAAAAACACAGTACATACTTATTCTTGTCAGGAATGACATAGACCATTCTACTCTGGTAGTCTTGTTAGATGGTTTGCAGAGAACTCAGTTGCTATAGGCAGAGAAAACTGCAGTGTTTTTGTTAACTCTGTGCCCCAAACTGGTGTTTTCAGATCTTTATGGCAGAGCAATGTTATAGCAAGTTCTTTTTAGTACTTCAGGTGAAAGTATTTTAAATACTGTTTTAGACTTTTTTACGTAGCCTTCTTTAAAAGCCAGTCTATGGTTTATCTTGGTAAATGTACCATTCAGAGTTTGGGGGGATGTAATACTCTATAAATAGTACTAGAGATACATTAGTAGTTAAAACAGTAAATAGTGTTGATCAGATTATGTGTCTTTACTGACTTTTTGCCTAATTGGCTTATCAGTTTCTCATAGAAGAGTATTTAAGTCCTCTACTATGATTTTGGAATTGTCTATATCTTCCTTTAATCCTGTATGCTTTTGTTTCGTATATTTTTAATCTCTTTCCCAGAATTATCCATTAGCATCATTTTTCCTGAGACTGAAGAAATTCCTTTGGCAGTTATTGTCAAAGGATCTGGCGGATCTGGTCCAATGAATTCGCTTAGTTCTCCGATATGTGAAAATATCTTTACTTCAACTCTGTTCTTGAAGAACATTTTCTTTTGTTTCTAAGTTTATTTGCTTATTTAGAGAGAGGGGGACAGCATGAACAGGAGAGGCGCAGAGAGAGAGGGAGAGAGAATCCCAAGCAGGCTCCGCTTTGTCAGTGCAGAGCCCAACGTGGGGCTCGAACTCGCAAACCGTGAGATCACGACCTGAGCCGAAACCAAGAGTTAGACGCTTAACCGACTGAGAGGCCCAGGTGCTTCAGAGCATTTTCAATAGATACGTGTTTTGGGGTTGACAATCTTTTTTCCATTGGTTTTTTTAAAGCTGTAGTGAGATATCACTGGTATACAATAAATGACTCATATTTTAAGATAAAACTTGATATGCTTTGGTATATGTTTACACCTGTGAAACTTACTCCACAATCAAGATAATGAACACATCCATTACAACCAAGAGTGTCTTCAGGCCCCTTTCATTTGTTTTTATTTTTAATTTTTAAGTAGCCTTCACGCCCAACATGGAGTCCAATGCAGGGCTCAAACTCCTGATCCTGAGATCAAGACTTGAGCTGAGATCAAGAGTCGGACCCTGAACCACTGGGCCACCCAGCTGTCCCCCTCATGCCCCTTTTAATCCATCATTCTACACTTCCCAACACCTTCTATCCACAGGCAACCACTCATGTCCTTTCTATAACTATAGATTAATTTTTCATGACTCTAACTCTAAATTGCATTTCTAGAATTTTAAATGAATGGAGTCATATAATCTGTCTTTTTCTGGCCTGGATTTTTTCACTCAGCATCATTGTTTTGAGATTCGTCCACGTTGTGGTATGTGACAGCAAAATTAATAGTTCATTCATTTTATTTTTTTTAAATATTTTTTTAATGTTTTATTTATTTTTGAGACAGAGAGAGACAGAGCGTGAGCAGGGGAGGGGCAGAGAGAGCGAGAGCAAGACACAGAATCCGAAGCAGGCTCCAGGCTCTGAGCCGTCAGCACAGGGCCCTATGTGGGGTTCGAACTCACAGACTGCGAGATCATGACCTGAGCAGAAGTCGGACGCTCAACCGACTGAGCCACCCAGGCACCCCATCATTAATTTTATTTCTAAGGTGTATCCAATCCTATGCATATGCCATAAATGGTTTATAGTCACCTGTTAATGGCTATGTGGACTATTTCCAGATTTGGGCTATAACAAATAAAACTGTGATGAGATGCATGTCTTTGTAAGGCTATATGCTTACATTTCCCTTAGATAAATACGTCTCTAACATATTGTAGATGTATGTTTATTAAGAAATAGCCAAGGACTTCCTGTGTTTTCGCAGATCATTACAAGGATTTCTACCTTATCTTTTACTGAGAATTCATTTCTTAAAATGTTTATTTGTGCATTTTGAGAGAGAGTGAAGGGGAGGGGCAGAAAGTGATGAGAGAGAATATCAAGCAGGCCCCACAGGCTGGAGATAATCCTTGTCTCAGCTAGTAAGGCCCAACACAAAAGTAAAGTCTAAAACAAGAAAGGGGGGGTGCCTGGGTGGCTCAGTCGGTTGAGCGTCCGACTTCAGCTCAGGTCCCGATCTCGCGGTCCGTGAGTTCGAGCCCCGCGTCGGGCTCTGTGCTGACGGCTCAGAGCCTGGAGCCTGCTTCGGATTCTGTGTCTCCCTCTCCCTCTGACCCTCCCCCGTTCATGCTCTGTCTCTCTCTGTCTCAAAAATAAACAAATGGTAAAAAAAAAAAAAATTAAAAAAATAAAACAAGAAAGGTAAGTTACAACATCGAAGTAATCAGGGGCTACGCGAGCATTTGTTGAGCATCTACTATGGAAAGGCATGATATCAGGGATAGAGGTAGGAGTGAATAGAGGGAAAGGTGAATGAGAAAGACAAGGTTCCAGTTCTCGGTGCCCTACATTTGAGGACATAAGTTGAGAAATTACGCACAGAAGTTAAAATAAGCTAAGTGCCAGGAAGGAGGGAGGGATCATGGGGAGCAGGAAGAGTTCCATGAACGGAATCAATATTTAGTCTGGGGTTTTGAATTGGAGCCTTTTCAAATGTTTACAATGGAAGCATAAGCGTAAGGTTGACCAATGTATCCTTTCAAACACAGAAGTCCCTAAGACGTGGGGGCCATGGTGATAACGTTACTACCCGAAGAACGTCAAGATGATTCCCTCAGTTGTATCACCCTGAAGCTGCTTCTTGACAGCCCAACATGGAAGCAACGTCAGAAACTTCTCGGCAGGAGGGGGTGGGGGTGGGGAGAAGGAGAAGAAAGCTGGTGGGCGACTCGCAAGATTGGAGGAAAATGGCAGCAATGGTTTCCCAGGGGCCACCTTAGCCCGAGCTGGAGCTGTGTTTCGCGGAATTCCCTTCCTGTATGGTTCTAGGTTAGGGTTGGCCACAGGGAGCATTTGTGACTGAAAAGGCGAACGTAAAACAGCATCTGTTAAACTCAAGATTATTGCGATTATTGCACAGGCACTGCGGTAGCTCATGCACACGGTTTCTGTGCCAGCCCCCTCCCGGGCCCTCCAGCTCCCACCAGCTCTGCTCAGCAATTCCAAGCGTCAGGCCAGGCCCAGGTGCCCCTCAAACAGAATGCCGACTTCTGTTGGTCACCCATGCCAGACGGGGAGGAGGTGGTGAGAGACAGGTGTCGGTTCCAGCTTATCCTTGCGGGCTCTGATTTATCCTTGCAGGTTCTGGTTTGTCTCGCTCTGTCGGGGTTTTCTTCCTCACTTCCAGCCCTGCTGCCTTGCAGAAACTTCATGCCCTCCACCAGACGAGGGAGGCAAGAGCTTTTCACCTACATTTTCACTTGCTCTCACGGCTGTGAAAAGCCGAATGCCTACAAGAGTCCCTTATTCTGTACCACTTGTCATGTTCTGCTTCCCCATTTGAACCCTGAGCAATGACCTACTGCCTGCAGCCGGCTGCGATGACCCTGTCTGATTAAAAGCGAGAAGAGGCACCTGGGGGGCTCAGTCGGTTAAGCGTCCGACTTCGGCTCAGGTCATGATCTCGTGGTCTGTGGGTTCGAGCCCCGTGTCGGGCTCCGTGCTGACAGCTCAGAGCCTGGAGCCCGCTTCGGATTGTGTGTCTCACTCTCTCTCTGCCCCTCCCCCCCCCCACTCTCTCTCTCTCTCTCTCTCTCTCTCTCAAAAATAAACAAACATTTAAAAAAAGCGAGAAGATGCCTTTTTCATTACTTTGGGAAAGAAAAATCCAAGAGAATCCTTACTCTACAAATTTACGGAGTTATCAGCAAGTATATGGTTCTTTCTTATTATTGGGATTTTCTCCCGCAAAATAACTCTTAAGGTTCTCAAACTGTGGAATCTAACCTCTTGATAAACATAACTACTGGTTTCTTTTAGTATTTTGCAACAATTCGAGACTTTTCATAAAACAAGTCAACCCACAAGGCAAGTATAGCAGGGGTTTTAATCTCAAAATATTTTTATTCAGCTAAATCTCTGCTTTCTCTGCCCCCTCTTCAGAAAGCCACTTGAGAAATCCCATTTGACAAGGGATATTATTACAGTTTGTAATGGCCAACATCGGGGCAAGACTTTTTTTTTTCTCTTTTGTAAAATCATTTTGAGTTATTTACAATGAACTTAAAAACCATGAACTTTAATGAAAAAGCTTGACAGGTTTGATGTATGATAGACTAACGTTTCAAAAAAAAAAAAACAGAGAAAGATTTTTTTCTTTTTGGCCATGGAATAAAAACATGGGTCCGGCCACTCAGAGTCACTTCTAAGAGAGTAGAGAAATAGAGTTGCCCAGTGATTATAAAATTTCTCCAGAAAACTAGTGAACAAAGGAGATGTAAATGTTTTTCCATCAATGGAATAATGTAGCAGGAGGGGGTTGAGCTTCTCGCAACAAATAGAATCGTTGTTTTGTGTGTGTTTGTCTGCAAGCTAGTTGCTGATGACATCACTTATTTTATTCCGTCAGAGTAGCTCCTAATAATTATTTTTCAGGAGAACCACAAAACAGATAAGGTGTGGGACTCTTCCTTGCAGAAGGGTCTGGGTTCCGGCCATTGATGGCCCAACGCACAGGACGTTTGTCAACACACTCCTTCGTGCCTTCCTCTGCGTCTGCAGCTCTCCGGTCCTTGCTTTGTTAATGCTTCGCAGAACTTGTAAGCAGTTTCTCAAACATAATCTTCAACCGGGTGTTTACTTTGACCACTGACTGTTGATTTAGAAGGAGCTCCTTTTTCAAAGGAAATCCATCCACTTTTCCTGTGTCTAAAGGCAAGAGAGAATAATTGTGTCATGGCACCCGGCCCTGTGTATTTAGAACTTTGAGACGATCACAAAATTACTTTTCCCCTTTCATTTATTTTCCTCTTAAATCCTGTTTTACAGTAATCATTCAAATGACTTCACTACATGGTCAGCTAAATAATAGCTTTAGGAGGCTGGCTATTTTAAATAGGGCAGACTAAATAGCCACTTCTCAGTGCAAACCTTTTAAAAAGTATTTGTTTAATGAACGAGAAATGTCTGAAATATGAATGAAAATGTGTCAAAAATACAATCGCATTTTCTAAGCCCCTTTGATGCAAGAAAACGTAGATTTTATTCCTTGCTTGTAACTTTTTTTCAAGGCTGTATTTGCAACTGCCTCTGCAATGAAGAGGAAAAGAACAGGGCAAGCTGAGAAAGGAAAACATCTTTTAAAATTATTAACGACATCCACCTAATGACTTACTAATTAACATTGTCATTGACTTTGCAATATAAATGCCCAATTTTGTTTTAGTTGGGAGAAACTCTAGGTCCTGTGTTCTGTCCATTTCATAAGTTCTTTGGCTCTCTTAAGTTTATTCTTTTGTGATGACTTCCTTCGTTGGCTGAGTTTAATATTTGCACAGAAAGAATAAAACTTAGCTTAGTCTAAATTAGGTTGGAGTCTGCCTTTAACTCAGTAGTTCCTGTTCAACACAACCCTTCCCCAAACAACAACAACAATATCAAACAAGTGGGAGACTGGGTGAGAAGGTCCTCCATAGTTGGGCTTGGGAAGAGGCGCGCTTGGGGAACCCTTCAAATGCTGAATTGACCCACAAGTGCCATGGTGTCTAAGAGGCTAGAAGAGCTGGGTGTACTCGGTTATATTCAGGAGGAATTAATATAATTGTCTAACTCTTGGATTAAAAAATACTTATACTAGTCTGTTTGGAAATATCGGGACGTAGGAAGAATGGCGAAATTAGAAAATCACCACTTGGCAGTTAAGTGTGTCAGTTAAGAATCATCGATGGGTGCTGAAATCCGTGGGCAAAAGTCACATGAGAAAAAAGACACAAACAGTTCCTGACTTCTAACGGCTCACGATTTTTTTTTACTTTAATGGTGCAGAAGTGATACGCATTCAGTAAAAACCATACTTGGAAGTTTGAATTTGGATGCTTGCCCAGGCTAGCGATATGCAAACGATTCTCTCTGTCATGCTGGGGAGAAGCAGCAACTCAAAGCCCCCAGCAAGCCGTGGGATCCCGAGGATCAATAACCCACATGCTGACAACCACCCTGTACCCAGACAGTCGTTCTGTTTTTCACTTTCAGTGCCGTGTTCAATCAATTACCTGAGATAGTCAATACTTTGCTATAAAATAGGCTTTGTTTTTGATGATTTTGTGCAACTGGAGGCCACTCTAAGTGCACTGAGCATGTTTAAGGTGGGCTGCGCTAAGCTAGGTGTCAGGTGTATTCCATGCATTTGCCACTCACTCTCAACTTGCAAGAGGTTTATCGGGACAAGGCCCATTGTGAGTCGAGGAAGATGTGTATTTGCACCTTTCCAGATATCTCCGCATCAGATTCCTAATTACAAAAGGGAACATGGTTAAATTTCCAGTAGATTTTACTCACCACCTGAAGGTTCAAGTTAACATCACCAATCCGAGAACAAAGCAGTACAGCGTGCCTCCAAGGACCCGCACTGAGGACACAGCATTTCTGCAAAAGTCGTATCACGGGTGTGCAGCCTGAATTCAACCATGAAGAAACATCAGGAAAATCCAAATGGGGGAACATTCGACAAAATAGCTGGCCTGTACCCTTCAAAAGTGTCATGAAAGACAAAAACCAGCTGGGATGGTTCCCGATTAGAGACGATGAAATAGACATGCCACCTAAATGCAATTCCTAATGGACACTATCCTCTCCATTTCACAGAGGGGACGCGAACTCAGAGAATTTCAGAGTCTGGTCTACAACATCAGTTTATGCTGCTACAGTGACCCAGTCCACGCCATTCAAACAGATGAGCACAGATCAAAAGGGACAGAACAAAAGTTATTTGTCAGACGCAATGTCATGTAGCGAAAAACCTGTGAATTTCATAGAACGAAAGGCAGCGACTACTGATCAAGAGATTCTCCAAAATACAGGCTGAGCAGGGAAGTAACAAGAAAAGATGTACACGGGTGGGAAGACCAGGGGAGTTTTCCAAAGAGCTGCCCCATTACCCCTTCCACCAGCCCCATGGATGCTGACAGTCAATCCGGGGTGGAGAGAGGCTGCCCCACTAAATGAGGGTCAACGAACATCTCGTAAATACAACACAGTTTTTATGTGCTATGTTTTGTTTTCTTATCACATCAAACTCTTTTAACGGGCAATATAAAGGAAATGAACGTGGCTTGAAAACTCTGATTTGGAGGACGCAAAATTACTGCTGAGCTTTATGGTACTGAGAACAGGAGGTTTGTGTAATTTTTTTTCCCATTTCCAGATACCCCCAGATGCTTCTGAATGATGCAAGGTAGCCGATAGGTCTTCGAAAAATTATTTACAATATGAAAGATTCCTAAAATGTATGTCTTTTTAAAATTTAGTTTCCTGCATATTAGGTGCTGTTACATTCACGCCTTACAGAAGAACACTTTTGAAAATCTTCCTGAATTTTTGGAGTTAAGATACCTAACTCCCAGCAAGGCTTTGACATAGAACAGGCTGGGTCCCAGACATGCCAGGCCAACCATCTTCTATGTGCTGCTGCCTTCCCACAGGGGCGGTGTGCTCACAGAGAGAGAGCCTACGCTTTGAAGCTGGACAAACCTAGTTGTGAATTCCAGCGTTAGCACTTCCTGGGATAACTTGGACAAATGATCTTGCTGAGCTAGTTTTCTCATCTAGAAAGTAAAGACAATGCTTATGTCTCAGAGCTACCTCAAGGATCAAATAACGCAGATAAAATATTCAGCATAGAGCCTGATACAAAGGCCATATCAGTTCCTTCCTTCCTTCCTATTCTCTTATCATCCATGACTGGAACAATTTATATGTCAAATTAGCATGCAATAAACTTCACGTTGGGTGGTAGACTCGTGAATGATTGCTACATTACTAAAATTTGATGATTAATTAATTTGTTAAAGCAGGCCAGGAGTGGATAATAATGAGTTTGTCTCGAACTCTGGATTATGATTAGTACAGGTGCGTGTACCTGAGGTCCAACATAGAATCACACATGCTTATGTGTTCAATGAGTACTCCTTCATCCTCAGAATTGAGAATTTATGTTAAAAAGTTAAAACAGAAAAAAGCCTGGATGGCTCAGTCGGTTGAGCGTCCGACTCCGGCTCAGGTCAGGATCTCACAGCTCAGGCTCTGGTGCTGACAGCTCGGAGCCTGGGGCCTCCTGCGGATTCTGTGTCTCCCCCTCTCTCTGCCCCTAACCCACTCGGCATTCTGTCTCTGTCTCTCTCAAAAACAAATAAATGTTTAAAAAAATTAAAAAAAAAAAAAAAAGAAAAAAGCTTTTTGAAATTTTACAAGGCCGAGAAAGCTCCAGGAATTTACATGTAAGAAGCGGACATGGATTAAGGCAATAGAAAACCTTAGAAGAAGTAAATGAGTGCGTGGAGATCATTAACCTGGTGTAAAAATTGAATTTCACCTATTTTTGTAGGGCACAACCATGAATCCACTAAACGAAGAGGATGGGAGTTATATCCATTCATTCGTTCATTCATTCAACAAAAATTACTGGGTAGCTACTGTGTGACCAGCCTGTTCTCCAGAGGACAGAGACTAGATCATAGACTTGGGCACGACGGAGGTAAGCTTGATGAGAGTAGCATCAGCGGACAGGTGAAAATGGTTGGAGCAGCTTAAAGAGAAAATATGAGCTGAGAAAGTCAGGACAGTGCGTATAGAAAACTCGAGAACCGCCACAGAGGAAAGCCGAAATATTGGGTTATAGTTGGAAGAGGCATGGGGCCCAATAATCTCTTTTTAAGGTGGGTGATATCACAACATATTTGTAGGCTAAAGGGAATTGCCCAGTTGGGAAGGAGAAGTTGACGATGCACAAGTGAAAGAGGGCAGCTTACGAGCCGAGACCTTACGAGGCGAGAGGGAGGGGAATTCTGGTACGAGTGGCGAAGCAAAGGCTCATGGTGCGCCCGTCAAAGCTGCTGGGAGGTTGGAAGGAAAATGGAGGAAAGAGCCCGGCAAGGTCAAAAAGGAGTGTGGGAAGAAAAAGTTTCCATTCAAGAGACAGAGTGAAAGCAGTGTCCGCAGGAGAAAGCCAGGCTTCAGTTACAGCAAGAAGATGACTTCATCAATTATGGGTGAATTTAGTGCGGCATGGTTGAACTCGAACAACATTGAAAGCAAAGAGAAAATATAAGAGCATATCTGGTAAACTTGAAGTGAGCATTGTTCTGTAAATTCTTTTAATTTGTGTATGTGGCTGTGGGTGTATCCTAGATACAGACATGAAATGTATTCCTTATTGCAGGTTGGGGTGAGAAAGCTTGAAAGCCATGACATTAGGTGACTGTAGGACCCTATGGAGATAAGACTCTTGATGGTGATGAATGACCTGACTGGTTTGGAAATAAGAAGGGACGTGAGGCATGATGGGATTAACGCCATTGATCTGTAAGGGAGACTGAGTCCTAAAGCCCCAGGCTCTGGTGGCTTGGTCAGGGCTTGTCCCTCACCTGGGCCCAAGCTCATGGGACAGCTTTAGCATCTGATCAAGCAGCACCAGCAAGATGCGATATGAAGGTTCCTGGCATCTAATTGGTTATGCAGGGCGGAAGATGTCTCGTCCGCCGCTCAGGCAGTTGTGTTGGGAGCCTGAGGCCCACCCGTGCCCTGGAGGGTTTGTTTAGGTCCAAGAAACCATCGGGGAGAAAAGCTGATCTCAAGAACTACAAGCGAAACAGTCTATGGCCTTGGCTCAAGAAATGCATGGCTCGTGATTCATTAAAGAAAGAAATATCCAGAAATAGCAGCAACACAGAAGCGCGGATTCATTTTTCCAATCTATTCAAGTCCAGGTCGAGCTTACGCTGATCTTGTATGGACAGGTTGGGTATTTTAGCTCCACTAGTCAGAACTCACTGGAGGGAGATCGTGACCCTGAATTCAATCTCCAGGACGTTATGGAATTTCCCTCTCTCTTTTAAGGAGAGGTAATGACGCCATTAGTAATGCTGAAAGGTTTCCCACAGGAAATATTCTAAAAGACAGAAAGTCTGATGAAAAGACTGGCTTCTGCCCATTCTACCAGAAGCATTCATCACCATAAGTAATACCTCCCATTTAGGGACTCCTCTGTGTGCTGTGATGTACGTATGTACGGGGTGTTCACATGTATCACTTCCTGAGGATTTCATGACGCACTCGGACGCGGACTTCACAGATGACTGAGGTTAGGCTCGGTTAGGTTCTTCCATCATTTAGTCCGTCGGTATGACTGTCCCGTGTCGTGTCACGTGCGTGGTGAGGTTTCAGCAGCGAGCGAGGTTCCCACCGGCTTCTCAGGACCCGCACTCTCGAGTCTGAGGACATGTCACAGGCTCCCCGGCAAGCACACGCTCGGGTTGGATCCGAGCCCGGGGCTCTGGCTCTGTTTCCAGGCCTCCTCCCTCCCTGCCTCTGCGTCTATTTTGGGAAAAACGGACAACAGATCTAACGCTTCCTCTTTGACTTACGCGGGGCTTTTGCCTCTTACGGAGATGGAAAAGAAAAATGGGGGTTGCCCTTTCCCACAAGCCCCGGACATGGAGATTGCAGGTTACAATCTTCATTTTGCCAAGTTTACAAGTCATCTGTTCCATGGCAGGAAAATAGGAGAGTGGGATTCGGAGGCTTTCTTGCTCTACTGTTTTCACCAATTAAATTTGGCCACGTTGTGATATTTATGTGCACTGAGAGCATTTAACCGTCCCTCTGGTTCTCTACGGGCTCAGTCCCGGACGCTTACGAAACCTCATCCGTGGGTTTCCGATGGACAGTCGCGCACATAGACATCCAAGTCTTCGCAGAGGCCACTGCAAAGATGCGGGACGGCAGATATTTGGGAAATATTCTAAAAGACAGAAAGTCTAATGAAAAGACTGGCTTCTGCCAGATGAAGATGAAGACAAGAGGACCCGACTCGCGGTCACGCTTTGCTAGGATAGCCCAACGCAAAAATGTTTCACGTGACAGCATGAGCTAGTGACTGTTCGAACACGTGTTCCGGAGCCACGATGCCTACCAAGCTGGAGAACAGCAACCTACAGTTTTGCCTCGAAGCCCGGCAGGGACGGGGAAGATTGCGAGGCGCGCGCTGATTCGGGTCCATCTGAGCCATTTACCTCATTTGTGCCCCATTAGTACACACTCCCCCAAAGGAGCTAAGGTTCACTACGGCTTTTCATTGGCCGGGGAGGGAGTATGAAGAGAGAACTGGTGGAGGGTAGCCTAACGGGGAATTGTTCCAACCACATCTCTGTTCAGTGTGTCAAATACATCCTTGAGGCAGGTGCTCGAATTCACAGGCTCTTTAGAGAGAATTTAGCAGCCCCAGGAATATATTGGTTAAGAAGAAGAATGGAGGGGCGGCGGGGCTGGGGGGGAGGCGGTGCGGGTGGAAACACACAGCATCAGCTGCTTGGAGGGAAAAAGCTAACCGTAGAAACTTCTCTGCCGAGAGAGGTGCAGCTGTCAAAGCAATAAGGTAAATGAGTCTCAGACTAAAATGGATTTTGCAGTAGAACTGCGTCCTCCGATAAATAGGGGAGATTGAACTCCAGCTCCGTCCCGCTATTCCTTGGTAATGCCCCATTTGGGCGCTGACTGGGTGGTCTTAAGCCCACTGCCACCCTGCCTCCACCGGCCACACCAATCAAGGCCCCGCAGCTGAGACCCTCGCTGACCTGCCTCAGGAGCCTTTTCTAAACTCCGATTCACTCATTTGTGTGGGATGCTTTTCTCGCTACTTTATTTATGGGATTACATAAATGAGCCATTAAAAATGTAAATCTTCAGAACAGTGGAATAATACAGATTTAAACAATACGCTCGGGGCGGTACAGTACAGACAGGGCCCTGGGCCCTCGCTATCGCCCCATCGTGACTATGGCAACAATAGGGGGTGCAGGGAAGGACAGAGGGGAGGGAAAACATCCCCGCATTGTGGCGGTCATTGGCACCAGAGAAAGATTAGGGCGTTTCTTTTCTTCAAGGAGTATCGGAACAATAATGAAGATGTGCCATTATAACCGACAAAGCAGCTGGGGCATCCCTCACACAGAGCGGGCAGGACAATCAGGCACACCACGGATCTGAGAAGTTGATCCCACCTCGTGGCCAAGTATTTAACCCTTTGGTGGCTTCTGGCAGAAGCAAAGGAGGAAAAGAAGAGGGAATCCTCACCCTTGTCCTGTTATGATCATCTTAGGGTTAATTTTTGTGTGTGTGTTATTGAACGTTTTCAACTCTGCTCCCGCATGTGAATTCCGCGGGAGCCTCCCACTCCGGGGAGTCGGTCAGGCCGGAGCAACGGCCGCTATCGTTCTGCCCGGAGCAGGGCACCGCGCAAGGGGAGCGGTGGGGGCCGGTTACCTGGTGGCCCGGGGGGAGGGGCAGGAGAGGAGGCAGTGCTGGGACAGAGGAGCCTCACGGGCTCAGGGTCGTCTCTCCGTGCAGAGCTCGTAACAGACCTGGGAGAGGAGGCGCGCCGGGCACCGGGTGTAGACCGCGGGAAGAAGACCCAGCAAGGGTGCGGGACGGAGCCACCAGGGGTGGCAGAAATCTGCTTCCAAAGTAAACGCAGGTGCCCCCCCCCCACGTCCACAGCAGGCCTACCCACGGTGGCCAAAAGGTGGAAGCAACCCAGGCGTCCACGGATGAAGGAATAAACAGGACGCGGTCTACGCATACGACCGAGTAGGATTCAGCGTTCCAAAGGGAAGAAATTCTGACACGGGCGACAACGTGGATGAACCTTGAGGACGTGACCAAGTGAAACAGGCAGTCCCAGAAGGACAGATACTTCACGATTCCTCTTCTGTGAGACACCGAGAGTACTCAAGTTCACAGAGATGGAAAGTAGAACTTGGGAAGCTTGGCGGGGATGGGGGCAGGGGAGGGGGGCCTCCCCAAAGCCACACTAAAGGTCAGTGTCTTGACTTGGATCCGATTAAGGGGAGCGGGTGCCTTAGGGTTGCCCGTGAGATCTAACGCAGACCCTGACCTGTAGGATCACGGATGCAGGGCTGCTCTGTGCTGGGGCTCTCCCCGCTCAGCCTTCCCTCAGCAAGGGCTCCCCCAAACTGCGGCGGGCCCTGGGGCCGCCCGCAAAGTTGAAAATCAGCTGCACCTGGTCCACGGAGATCAGACAGGTCAGAGCTCTGGGTCCTGGTCTCCTACAAAGACTTTGTCTTGTCGCCTCTCTGACTATATCGCTTATCCCCTACGTTCACCCTTTGCATCTACCTTTCTCACTTGCTTCTTCCCCCATCACGGTTTTGGAAACCTCCAGATACTGTCCCAAAGAAGCGGCTTCACTCTTTACAAGGTACGATCACTTGCTTCCCAAAGCCAACCCAGGTCGGAGAGAAAAGGCCCAATGCGTGGCTCCTTTGGGAAGCAGTGGGGAGCAAAGGTGCAAACCAAATGACCCCTCCCATCCCAACCCACTGGGGGCTTCTGATCACAGAATTCTTAGAATCTCAAACTTAGTAAAGACAGTTTATGATAAGCCTCCAGAGAACAGGTTCTCAAACTTTGTTACATATTGGAATCGTCTAGAGGACATTAAAAAATATTGAGTCCTGGGGCGCTTGTGTGGCTCAGTCTGTTAAGCGTCCGACTTCGGCTCAGGTCATGATCTCACGGTCCGTGAGTTCGAGCCCCGCGTTGGGCTCTGTGCTGACAGCTCAGAGCCTGGAGCCTGCTTCGGATTCTGTGTCTCCCTCTGTATCTGCTCCTTCCCCACTCATGCTCTCTCTCTCTCTCTCTCAAAAATAAATAACCATTAAAAATATATATATTGAGTCCTGGATCCAGCCTCCGGAGATTCTGGTTTGATTGGCCTGAGTGCAGCTGGGGTATCAGGAGTTTATCAAAGCTTCCACAGTGATTTTAATGGCCTGCCAGGACTGAGAACCACTGGTCTACAGATAATGCAGATGAGTAAGAATTGTCAAAATTTATAAAGTGCTTTGACCTCAGATGTCATAGCCACAGGTCTATCACAATGTAGGACAGTTGGGAACAGGGTTGCAGAGGGGCACAGAAATTATGCAGAGTGGGGAAAATCTTATTTTCTTCTCATTCAAATAGGAAATGATGGATATTGTCTTCCTATTACAGTGGTCATCGTAGGCAGCACCACAGAGACCTGGGTGAGTATCTGTTATGTCTGGAGACAATCTCAGTGGGAACAGAGGTGGCCACGTAGTTGCCAGAAGGATTCCAGAGAGTTTGAGGCAGTGGTGTTGCTGGATTCATTCACCCGTTCATTTAGCAATGGACTCATTTGCTGAGTGACCGCTGTCTTATTGGCACTTTGCTCAGCCCTGAAGGCAGAGCAGAGAGCAGTCCTCCCTCACGGAGCTTACACTCCAGCGAGGGACACAGAGACGATGCAAGCAATGAGCCAAGTCATTGTTTAAATAATAATTTCGGTTGTGCTAATGTGTCCCAGGGCTGTATCTGCACCTCCTTGTTCGGTCCTCGCTCCCACCATCTGGACTCATCCTGAGCAGAGACTAAGACTTATTACAGGATGTTGAATTCATGGGGTCAACTTCTTGTTGTCAACCGCAGTGAATTTACACATGGAACACTGGGCTCAAATCGGTTGAGCTCTTATTGGCTTCCCCGATTCTCAGGTTGGGAGAGAAGGCTTTCGGGGATAGGATAGTAAAAGTGTGTGAAATGATATCTTCTGTCAGAGCCCTGCAGAGTAGGACTGATCTAGCTGGGCTGACCAAAGAAAACTTGAACTAACAAAAGCCATCAGGAAACAACACAACAACTTGGCAATAATACTGCTTATGCTATACCCACGAGTACCAAGGAGGCTCTGCATAGGTAAGTGTGTGTGTGTGTGTGTGTGTGTGTGTGTGTGACACGGGAAGGTGAGACACGTGAGGAGCACAGAGAGAAGCATTAATTGGACAAGAAAGGCTAAATTTGGCTCCCCACCATCTGCAGCCCTGCCCTTGACTTCGGCACTGTTCCATCCCATTGCTGTTCCCGAGGCTTCCCCACAGCTGCAGAAATGTGGTCCTGCCCAAAGCTGTTGCCCAGCATCCCATCAAAAGATGCTCTTACACATGCAGAGTATATATTATCCATATACATAGTGTAATACTATATATATGTATATATACACACTATATATAGGTACATATGCCATACACACACACACACACACTCTTAAACTCACATCACCCGGCTGGAACAAGTTCACAGGGAACATGACACATTTTCAAACTGCAGATAGCAAAGGAGAGGCTGTGGTTAGGAGTGACCCTCGTTCATCCTCTATCCATGAAAGGAGTGCAGGGAAACCAGCTGCCAGAATTCCACAGACTTTTTCTATTTAGCTTTGGAGTGCAATTTTTTCCTTATTGGACTCATAGTGGCAGACTGGGAGTCTTTTGAGGGCAGATACTGCGATTAACTTTTTTTTTTTACTCTAATAACAAAATAACTCGCTTATAATAGGCATTTGAGAGACACCAGTTAAAGAAATGATTTACTTAGAAAACTCTGGGGAAAAACTAAGGAGTATTCCAACTCTCTGAATTCTTTATTTCCAAAACACCTCCTATTCACCTAGACTTCCATGCTTTTGTTCATTTGATTTCATTTACCTAAAATACTTTTCTCCATCGTTGCTGTCCTCTCTTCCTCGGCGATGATCCGAATTCCAAGCGGCAATTGCCCTCTGGTCGTAGGTGAGTGTTGTTCTTCCTGTCTTCACGAACAGATACTCCCGCTACCCTTGAACACACTGCTGTCACTGGGGCCTCACTGCTGGGAGGGGTCTTCTGGTTCAGCTGTCTCCTCACTGAAGCGTATGCTTCGTGAGACTCTAGGCTATTTTTATCTTTGGCCTCCGTGCCTAGCACTGGGCTACGATTAGTCTATCAAGTTTCTGCACACACGAAGGAGTGAATGCAGAAGTATCTATTCAGTGTGTGTGCAGTCAAAAACAAAGTTCAGAATCGCATTGGTTCTTAGGCAAATCATTTACTGGCGAGTTGACTCTTTAGAAGTATTGCCCCTCCCCTCTTGGCTTCAAGTGAATTTTGGACACACGAATGGATACAATGACTAGGACAATAAAAATGGTTAGCACCTGAGGATGCTCACCACGTGCCCGAGTCGTCTCTAGGCACTTTCAGTAGAGAATATGTTCTACTCCAGCCTTTATACCTGACTTACTATAGTCTGGGTATATTGTGTGTGTGTGCTTACACACGCGCACACCTACACGCCCCTTCTGACGCGTGCAATCTTCATTATTTACCGTTGCCTAAATATATTAACACACAATTTCCTACAGAAGTAAAAACCATCATGTTTAGGAAGAGGCATTTTCCTGCCTGAATCTATATAGCTTGTGCTGGCAAGTGAATTTTCTGTGAAACTGGTGACTTTGAAAGAGCTGGAAAACGAAACCGTGCAGCTTGAAGAAAGGTGGTTTCCATTGCCATCGGACCTACTAATGCTTTCCAGTCTTTCTTTCTACGCATTGGGGCAAGGAGGGGAAGACAGAATAAATACCTCGTCCAAACTCCATGACTGGAGACAAACATTTTAATTTTCTAAACATTTTTACAAGTCAAGAGAAATGGAAACTTTGCAGACTGTGAAAGGCATCCTTTCAGGATCCTTTTATTTTCAGGTTAGGGGAGTGCTGTTTGAGTGGTGCTGAATTCACAGCGTCAACCTCTTGTCGGCTGAACGGTTTACAAATTGAGGATTCCGCTCCGATTGGTTGATTTCTTGTTACTTGTCCAGTTTTTAAGCCGGGAAGAGAAGCCTTTTGGTGATGTGATATGAAAACATGGTATGTTCTGCCGGATTTAGTTAATCTGCTGCTGCTGCTGCTGTTGCTGCTGATGAATCAAAGGAAGAAGGAGGAGGAGGAAGAGAAGAGCTACCGACGTAGCTGTTACTCACACATCCGCGTTGCACTGAATTTACTGGCTACCGCAGTGACAACAGCGATTATTTTTCTCAACACCAGTGATGCCGTGGGACCGTTCAGGGTTCTGCGAAGGGACCGCCCATTGGCGTTTTGTGCCAGGCCAGGCATTTTCACCTGGGTAGTGCCTTCGGTTTTATTCATTTTTCTGGACCGTGAGCCCTTGGCAAGCAAAACGAGAATTCGGAGCCGTCTTTTTTTAAATGACCTCAGCAGGAGGGCTCGGCCCAGGATCTCTCCGCCCCCTTCCCACTGAGAAACTCAGACCGCCGCCGTTTTTTAGCCGTTTACCCAAAAACGAATAAACAAAACCTCGCGATGACACTGTCTCTTCTGTCGTTATCGCTCGCTTTTTCGAGGCTATCAGCATGTTTCGCCTTGGCACTGGTTCCCCTCCTACAGTTTGCCTTCTTTAAAAAGAGGGGGGAACTAAAGCCCACTAACTAGTTTAAAAGAGATGGGACTAACAAAGCAGGCTTTTTCCTCCTCATGCACTGTGTATATAATTACTTGAATCATGTTGATTTCACCCATATGCTGGGGAAGGGGGAAAAAAAACCCCAGCAAAAATAACCACTGTGAATTCAAACTACAAGTGAATGGAACCAGCCTCATTCATAAATGTCATATGAAGCTTTGGTTAAAAAGGCAAGTCTGTCATTCCAGGGACAGCAGCTGTTGTTATGTTGAACAAAATGGATACAAATGGGTATTATTTTAAAGTGAAATGCTTAATTTCAGGCCTAACAAGCACACTGTCCTCTGTGTAGCCCTGTGTCACAAGAGCCATGATCTCCAGTAGAGGGCTTGATTGCACAGGAAATCAAGCTCACAGGCTGCGGCCGACCGGACCAGCAGACACACTGGCGATGTTTGAGTTACTATGGCAATCACAAAATAGGAAGGCCTTTTCTTCTCTTCCCCATCTCTGCATGCAGCCGCAGCCTGCCCCTGAATAGGCCACATCTGCAAAAAGTTTTAACACGGTACTCAGATAAAGAAAAGGATCCCCAAAATGGGCACTGACCCGTCTCAAAAAATGTTGCAAATTTTACATACAAGAATTGGGGAGCCGGGCCACTCTGCACAGGTTATGTCATAATGCAAACACAAAGGGATTAAAGCGTGTGAAGGCTTTGGCTGTCAGATATTGAGAGGAGGGAACAGCAGAAGTAAATGACAGCTTAAATGCAGATGTAAGGAGAAAAGTCAAAGATGGGTGACAGAAAGTTACTGGTCAATGAATAAGGGAGAAATTTCAAACACAAAAAAACAGACAAAAGGGTAAAAATACAATAAAATCTATCTATAGAGATTTACTGAGAAAACCCCCCAAAGCATATTTAGCCAATCTTGGAACCATGAAACCCTGTGAAACCAACACATGGCCCTTTAGACGGGGTCTTTGTAGACTTTTCGAATCCCACCACTCTCTCCACACAACTTTCCGACGGGCAAGGAGGCTTTCACACAATGGCGGAGCCCCCCTGGGAACTGGTATTTCAGACACAGCTTGGAAAAAATGGATGTTTTCTGATTTTAATATATATATATATGTGTGTGTGTGTGTGTGTGTGTGTGTGTGTGTGTGTAGAGAGAGAGAGACAGAGAGAAAGGTTTAGATGATCTTTGGAAGCGAGCCTCTCTTGGACTAGAAGGACTGGCTCACCCAGGGTCCAAGGGTATTGTTGAAAAGACCTTTCCCACCACTTCCCTACATATTTCTTTAAAATGTAACACTTAGATTTTGAGTCCCCTCGTGTCTGCCAGTTCAAAGGTGATGGGCAGTTTTCTGAAATGCAGCTTCCTGCCCATGCCCTTGGCGTGAAGGAATCATCTTTAGGCTTCAGAAGAACATGGCTCATCTCCCCTCATGGCTTATTAACCCCGCCACCCCCTCCCCTGAGCCAAAGGGCGAGCGATGATGCATCCCCTCTCGAAAAATCCAAGTGTCAAGACGAGGCAAAAATACTGAAATTAATCTTCGCTTCTTTTAGCTTAGAGAGCCATTCATGGCGTGAAAACAGTTGGAAAAGACTTGGGTGGGTAGCTGACTGAAAAGTCGCCATTGGCAAGAGTTGAAACTCAGAGGGAAGAATGCTTTTAAATAGCATGAACTCACCACACAAAGTCCACGGTGCTGAAAGGCGTCCAGAGTCCAGTAAAACTGACACTACATTTCACATTCATTGACTCTTGTCCTTCTGGGGGAGTTTTCTTATGAAGAGAAAGAGGCAGCGGGAAGACAATGGTGCTACCTTATCAAAGTTCATTCATGCAGCTATTTCAAATACTTTTAACTGCTTGTCAATAGGCCTTGCAAGCCTCTGAGATTCTAAACGTTCTGTCACATTTGTGTACTAACCACTTAAAGTTCTGCTAAAGCTTTGTGACCTGGGCTGCCTCCCCTTTATGTGGGTCAAAATGCAAGGCGAAGCCATTGTGTTCCACGGCCTTCATTAAATTCATTGATTTGACCTGTATTTTAAAGACCAAAAGTCAAATGGAATGGGAAGTTAACGTTCCCATACAAAATCTTCTCCTGGGCACTTTTCGGCTTCCTTGAACTCTCTGGTGCGTAGGCAAAGGACATTTTAGGGTTGTTTGAAGTCTGGCTTGTAGCGAGACAAGCGTTTTGGAGAAAAGTTTGGGCTTGTTTTTAATTTTGCGCGAGGGCGAAACCAACGCCAGCGTTGAAGGAAGCGATCGCCTTGAACTCGATTTTCTTCCCAAGAAGGGGTTTTAGCCATCTTCCACAGCAGCCTTGCAGGCTGCAGCCGGGGAGCTGTCTCTTGCGAGTGTTTCTATGGCAAAAGTGGTCACAAACGGTGCTCACTTAAGGGCTGGGGAGGCAACGGAAAAAGAAGAATTGTCAGGAAAAAGCCGGACAAGTGTCCTCAAGCTACATCCACCCTAGTTGCTGCTTCTCTCTCACACTCGTGGCCTTGATACTCTCCTACATTTTCCAACTGAAAAGAGTAGAAATGGGGCACCTGGGTGGCTCAGTCGGTTAAGTGTCCGACTTCAGCTCAGGTCACGATCTCGCGGTCCGTGAGTTCGAGCCCCACATCAGGCTCTGGGCTGATGGCTCAGAGCCTGGAGCCTGTTTCCGATTCTGTGTCTCCCTCTCTCTCTGCCCCTCCCCCACTCATGCTCTGTCTCTCTCTCTGTCCCCAAAATAAATAAACATTAAAAATATATATAAAAAAATATAAAATATAAAATAATAATATAAATATATATAAATACATAAAATATATTTATATTTTATATATTTATATATAAATATATAAATATTTAAATTTTCAATATAAATATAAATTTATAATATAATAAAATAAAATATAATAAATAATATAAAATAATATAATATTTATATTATTTATATAAAATAATATAATATTTATATTTTAATATAAATATAAATTTATATAGAATATTAAAAAATAAAAAAAATAAAAAAGAAAAGAGTAGAAGAGCCATCCATCCATTTCTTTATAGGAAGGCGGCCCGACGCAACTCAACTGTTGCTAACACTTATGAAATACCACAATTCTGATGATATTTCCCCCCAGTGAATTCTGTCAACACAACTGGGCCAGGACGTGAGATGTGGTTGAGGGGGCGCGGAGCTCACGGAAATGAGATGCCCCCAGGAAGACAGAGCTGAGCGAATACTTTGGGGCTCTGTGTCGAACCGGGAAGGACGCAAAAGGCCCAGTGAGTGGACACAGGGGGAGAAATCTCAACACTTCCAGAGCGGAGTTCTCGAGAGTCAGAGGAAACTATCTCGGTGCCCAGAAAGCTCGCTCCTAATTGTTGGTCCTATGACAGTATAATAACACAGCACCGTTGTTGAAGCAGATCCTGTTATCCTCAACTTCTAAATGTGGAAGTTGAGCCTCAGAGGTCAGGTAGCTTTCTACGGTCACGTAGCAAATCGCCGAAGAGAAGCAGACCTGTGGAATGACAAAGCCCACACTCTGAGGGAAACTTGGGGTGAGCCCCTTCCAATCACCCGTCTTGTGAATCTGTGAACGTGACTGGGAATGTGGCACAAAAGGACACATTAAATTAAGTAGCGGTGAGCCCTCATTAGGGGTTATTGTTGTCGGGTAAGAGATATTTTCCTGAGGCTAGCTTTTAAAATAGAATAAAAATGCATCTCTTGGGAAAGATGTCAATAGTCATGAAGGTAGGCCAAGAAAGCGAACTGTTAATCCTATGCTCACCCTTGCAGAAATTGTACCCAGGCATCACGCTGGTCCCCACAGTAGGTTCCCTACCACTGGACACAGGGTACTAAGATGAGCCAGGAGGGGCGTGATCAGGGCCACCACCCTGTGCCCCGACTCTGCCTATTCAGCTCTGCTTACCTGAGGACTGTGGTCTTTTCATCCCCTCTTAGGACAAAACCGGTATTGATATTTAACATCTCTGGAAAGTTCCTGCCTTTCTTTACATTTTTTTCCACAGATCCTATTTTTTCCTGGAACGATTTTGAGTTTTCCAGAGACGGGGCAACTGGGACTTTGGGTCTTAATTTATGGCCTTCCGGGGGGAGGCATACGACCTTGTATTCAAAAGGCAGTTTCTGGGGCGCCTGGGTGGCTCAGTCGGTTAAGTGTCCGACTTCGGCTCAGGTCATGATCTCGCGGTTCGTGAGTTCAGGCCCCGCGTCAGGCTCTGTGCTGATGGCTCGGAGCCTGGAGCCTGTTTCGGATTCAGTGTCTCCCTCTCTCTCTGACCCTCCCCCGTTCATGCTCTGTCTCTCTCTCTCTCAAAAATAAATAGACGTTAAAAAAAAAAATTAAAAAAAAAAAAGGCAGTTTCTTCTCTTCCCGCAGCTGAATTAAAACACGGAGGGAATCTTTGGATCTGTTAGCATCCTTCTTTATTAATCATTAATTCAAAAAACTCAGGCCTAAGACTTTCTCCTCCTCAGTTCCAGAGGGGCCGGGCCACTGCCCTTGTCTGCCCAAAAGCAACACCACCCCAGGGGCCTGGAGGACAGATCATGGAACCAAGGAAGATAGTTCTTGAGCCTTAAAATCTAATGGGTTTTGCCCAGCTAAGTTTTGGACTTAGTTGGGACTCATGACCTATTTCTTCTTGCTGATTTTTCCCATTTAGAAGAGAAATGTCTCTCTTATGCCTGTCCCCCATTGTATTTTGGAAGCACATAATTTATTGTCTGGTTCCACGGGTTCACGGAGAAAGAGGAATTTTACCCCAGGATGAATTGTGTCTGGATTCTCATCCACAGAATGAGATTCAGATGAGATTTGTGGACTTAGAGCTGTTAATGCTAGAATGGGCTGACTTTTTGGGTTATCAGGATGGGGTGGATGTATGTTGCATGTGAGAAAGACATGAGTTTTGAGGGGCTGGAGAGTGGAGTGTTATGGGCTGCATTGTGCCCCTCCCCCCCAAAATTCATAAGTTGACGTCTTAACCCCCAGTACCTCAGGATGTGCATGTATTGGGGATATAAGATGTTTTAAAAGATGATTTTGTTAAAATGAGACCATTAGGGTGGGCCCTAACCCGACATTGTGGGTGTCCCTTTAAGAAGGGGAAATTTGGGGGCGCCTGGGTGGCGCAGTCGGTTAAGCGTCCGACTTCAGCCAGGTCACGATCTCGCGGTCCGGGAGTTCGAGCCCCGTGTCAGGCTCTGGGCTGATGGCTCAGAGCCTGGAGCCTGTTTCCGATTGTGTCTCCCTCTCTCTCTGCCCCTCCCCCGTTCATGCTTTGTCTCTCTCTGTCTCAAAAATAAATAAACGTTAAAAAAAAATTTTTTTTTTTAAAAAAAGAAGGGGAAATTTGGACACAGACACACAGAAAGCCATGCGAAGACACAGAGAGAACACTGCCATCTACAAGTCAGGACAAGGCCTCAGAAGACAGCAACTCTGCCAAAACCTTGATCACAAGCTTCCAGAACTGTGAGGGAATAGATTTCTGTTGTTTAAGCACCCCCCCATCTGTGGTACTTTGTTATGGCTGCCTGAGCAAGCTAATACACTATGTTTCCAACGTTGCAAGCCAACATTAATTTTGGTTTTGTTATTTTTATTGTCTTTGGCTGCCGTAAAACACTGCAGACTCACACTAGGGACTAAAAACCCCCCAGAACTTCCTATATGATGTGTCTGTGCTGTAGAATAAAGAATTCGGCCTTTGTCCTTGGTGTCTAGGAGACAGCCTCTAAATCTTAGAATTTCTTGAGTAGACAGAAGTGTCTTCTTGTTCATGGTGGGCCCCCCCCCCCCCCCCACCACCACACCTGAGCTGGTGCTAATGAGGCAACTCAGGATGGGACTGTTCGTGCCAGAAAGACCAATCACACGATTAGAAGGTTGGGAACTTGCATCACCAGGACTTCCTGTGGGAGGAGGCTGGAGACTGAATGTGATCTTGTGGCCAATGCCTCCATCAATCATGCCAATAAGGAGATCTCATTGAAAACTTCGAACATTATGAAATCTCTGCACACTGAGGCCTGGGTGAGTTTCGTGGAAGGAGAAAACATCCATGTGCCAGGAAGAGTGATGGATGGTGATTCCACAGGGAGAAGCATGGAAACTCTGTGTTCAGGACCCTCTAAAGACCTCACCCTAGGTGTCCCTTCTTTTGATTGGTCCTGATTTGTATCCCTTACAATGAAACTGTAATTGTAAGCATAGTACTTTCTTAAGTTCTGAGCGTTATCAAACCTGACGGGATGGTGGGAACCCCCAGACTGGTAGCCAGTTGGTCAGAAGTGTGGGTGGCCTGGGGACCTCCGAACTGGCAGCCGGTATCTGAAATGAAGTTGGTCTTGTTGACGAACCCTTGAGTCTGCACTAACTCTGGGTGGTCAGGGTCAGAATTACACTGCAGGACTACAGCCTGAAAGGCAGGAGATCCCCAACCAGTATTTATGCAGTTAACTTTTACAAAAATATTGCTTATTTATTTTACTCTGATCATAAAATCATACATATCTTTGGTAGAAACAAATTTTAATATAGGAAAGTATTTCATGGAAAATAAAAATTAGCTACAACTCTAGAAGACTGAGAGAGCCACTGTTAAAATTCACTCTGTTTTGGGGGCGCCTGGTGTCTCAGTTCGTTAAGCGTCCCACTTCAGCCCAGGTCATGATCTCGAGGTTTGTTGGTTCAACCCCGCGTCGGGCTCTTGTGCTCTGGAACCTTCTTTGGATTCTGTGTCTCCTTCTCTGCCCCTCCCCGCCTGTGTTCTGTCTCTCTCAAAAATAAATAAGCATTAAAACAAAATTAAAAGTCACTCTGTTTGAGCCCTGTCACCTATCTATCTACCTAACAAATTAGAATCGTACCATAACTTGGACTTGTAAAGGGCGACGTTTCACTCGGCATTTTATTACAATGTTTTCCCACCTTGTTAGAAATTCAAGAGAAACATCTTTCAGGGGCGCCTGGGTGGCTCAGTCAGTTAAGCACCCAACTCTTGATTTCAGCTCAGGTCATGGTCTCATGGGTAGGTTCGTGGGATTGAGCCTTACATCTGTCAGCACAGAGCCTGCTTGAGGTTCTCTCTTGCCCCCGCTCTCTGCCCCTCCCCCGCTCGTGCTTTCTCTCTCAAAATAAATAAATAAACATTAAAAAAAAGAAACGGCTGGGGCGCCTGGGTGGCGCAGTTGGTTAAGCGTCCGACTTCAGCCAGGTCACCATCTCGCGGTCCGTGAGTTCGAGCCCCGCGTCGGGCTCTGGGCCGATGGCTCGGAGCCTGGAGCCTGTTTCCGATTCTGTGTCTCCCTCTCTCTCTGCCCCTCCCCCGTTCATGCTCTGTCTCTCTCTGTCCCAAAAAGAAATAAAAACGTTAAAAAAAAAATTAAAAAAAAAAGAAACGGCTTTCACATAATTTTCCACCCCATGTATGTACCATTATATCTATAATAACTCCCCTTTGGAACATTCAAATGTATTCATTGAGCACCGACTGTGTATTAGGTATCGGCAATATAGCAGTAAACATGACAGGTCAAGTCTTTGTCCTCAAAGAGTTACCATTCCAATGGAAGAAATTTATTTTTTAAATTAATTTATTTAAAAGGCTGGAGCCAGATGGCGTAGGCCCGGTGGGCAAAGGATGCTTGTTAGTATCATCAGTACTATTTTTAATATTGCTATTATTCCTAATGAACGGAGAGATAGAGGAAGGTTTTGAGCAATGGAGGGATGAGGTCTCATTTATATTTTATACGCATGACTTTGGTTACTTTCCGGAGAATAAACAGACGGTAGGGAGGCAAATGTGGAAGAGAGGGGCCACTTTAAAGAAGCGGTTGCAATCATCCCAGCATACATTTAGGTTATTTTGGATGTTTGGTCAGGTCATGCATGTAACCCGTATTTCCGAGCCCCAAATGAGATAGCATTAAAGATAGTCATTTACCAAACCCCACCGATAGCCTACCCTAAATCCATTTTTCCCTTTCCCTAATAGATCTCTGTTTTTATTCAACGATCCTGCCCTTCCCTACATTAAGTGGAAGTAAATCCCACCCTCAGCAAGCCAATGGGTAGGGCAGTACTTTGAGATCTGGTTCTGGCCAACAGAATACGGGGAAAACATCAGCTGGGGCTTCTGGAAAACCTTTTCTTACTCCTAGAAAAAAGAGCGTCGTCTTTTTTTCGCCTGAGACATAACGACATTCAGAAAAGGAAGGCACATCCCTTTCTCAGCAGTCCCACACCAGATGAGATAGCACAGAAGGGAGGTAGAACCAGGAGAATGGTGGAGAAACCAAGCTGAAGCCCTTTAGCACCACACTGAAGACATCTGAAATAACAGAAGTCCTCCAAATGTGTCTCCTCTCCCCAACCTAAATGGGACCAGGCAAATATTTTTCTCGTTTGTACCATTCACGAGGGTCTTCATTTGCATGGAATCCTTTACTTGTATCTGTCTCTGCCCAGGTCAAGGTACTGAAGTCTGTAGCTGTCTTTCACATGGCAATCCATTCCTCCCAACTGCCGATTAGTGTACAGGTAGAACCACAGAATAGCTTTACTAAGGATAGGATAATAGTGACTCCTAGCATGTTCTTTGCCTGTTGGCCAAAGGCAGTGAGACTGCTTTCCAAATATCCTCTGTCCTATTCCTTTTATTGACTTGTCATACAGTAGTTACAAGTCCACATTTTTTATAAAGGTTAGGTATTTAGCTCCATAGTATTAGTTAGCTTATCAACAGCCCTTTTGGATGTTCATATAATCTCAAATCATTCTAAGAAGAGGCAGATATTATTAATCTGGACAGGCAAAGGAACAGCCACTTGCTTATTTTCCTAGAGAGTATCCATGAGATACCATATGCAAATTCTAGCTCTGATCCATCCCTCACTTTATTTATGTAGGTTTACTGGGTAAGTCACTGGGAGCCTTCAGATGGTTAGGAACAAATGAACCAGTTTCCAAGGGGAGAAAGGGAGAGGAAAAAGCTGGAGTCAGGGTCTGGGTCGGAGGGAGTCCTTAATGTCAGAGACAGCTAGGATAGGCTTTCTGTTATTTGAGGCCAGAAGTACCCTAAAACTAACAGTATAACCTCATCCTGGAGGCTCCATAGCCCCTGTCAGCTGGTCCTCGGCCGTAACCTCTCATTAGTCTGGGAGGGATGCTGGGCTGGCTCCGTCGGTGGAACATGCAACTCTTGCTCTCAGAGTTGTACATTTTGAGCCCTACATTGGATATAGAGATTACTTTAAATTTTTTTTTTTCAATGTTTATTTATTTTTGGGACAGAGAGAGACAGAGCATGAACGGGCGAGGGGCAGAGAGAGAGGGAGACACAGAAACGGAAACAGGCTCCAGGCTCTGAGCCATCAGCCCAGAGCCCGACGCGGGTCTCGAACTCACGGACCGCGAGATCGTGACCTGGCTGAAGTCGGACGCTTAACCGACTGCGCCACCCAGGCGCCCCATAGAGATTACTTTAAAAAAAAATCTTAAAGTCTTCTGGGAGACTCCGGGGGTGATTTACATGTGCTTGGGGCCACTTTTTTTCCGTTTTTGTCTTCCCGAAGGGTGTCTGTTTACTCACAAGTCCTTTAAGAGAGGGTCTTCAACACAAGCACCACTGATGGTGTCCCCTGTGACAAGTTGACCCCTGCCAGCGGCACTGTGCTCTCAGTGTGTCCATTGCGTAAGGTGGCAGTGGTCCCCTCCAGCCTTCACTGTGAATGACTCCAGGGGACACATCTCATACAGAAAGGGAGAGTATATCTTCCTCCATCTTCCCTGTCATCAGCCTCTGGCCCAGACGTCAAAGCACTCAATCTCCCAAGAGTTACTATCCCTCCCCACCACAACAACTTGTATAAAATATATGGAGGAAGAGGTCAGGACACCAGCCATGGCTAGATGTTCAGCAGAATGCCAGACTCTAAACCACAATTTAGGATTATTTGGAACAGCCCCCTACATAGGCTTAAATTTTGTTTGCATCTCTGATTACCTGTTTTGCTGGAGATTGAATCCTGGAAATGAAATTGATACTACTTTTGGTAAATATTGACAAGTTTCGCAATATCTCCCAGTACTTAGATAGACAAATATTTCAATCTTGTTTCAGTCTGGATCCTCTGAGATGCCACTACCAAGACTGGCAAGAATGTACAAGAATATCGTTAACGGAAGTGAGAGAAATTGAGGCGTTAGGGAAGGCTGGGAGGGCTATCAGACCATGAGGCAAATCTGATCTTGAGTGAAGAGAGGAGGGAAGGGTAGGACGGAAGCATCCTGGACTGCCCTGGAGCCTAAGGAAGGTTTGAAAAACCTGTCATAGAGTCCTATAGTCAAAGTCAACCGTCACTCTTAAAAGAAAACATAGGGGTAAATCTTCATGGCCTTGGATTTAGGAATGGATCCTTAGATATGACACAAAAGCCCATGCAAAAAAAGAAAAAATAAATAAACTGAACTTCATCAAAATTTAAAGGTTTTGTACATTAGGGTGCATGGATGACTCAGCCAGTTAAGCATCCAACTTTGGCTCAGTTCATGATCTCACAGTTCGTGGGTTCAAGCCCTGAGTTTGGCTTTGTGCTGACAGCTCGAAGCCTGGAGCCTGCTTCAGATTCTGTGTCTATTCTCCCTCTCTCTCTGCCCCCCTCCCTTGCACTCTGTCTCTCTCTCTCTCTCTCTCAAAAGTAAATAAACATTAAATAATAATAAATAAACAAAAGGTTTTGTACATGAAAAGACACTATCAAGAAAATGAAAAGACAATCTACATAATGGGAGAAATATTTACAAGTTAGATATCTGAGAAGGGACTTGTTTCCAGAACATATAAAGAACTCTTACAATTCAACAATAAAAAGACAACTTCAATGTGTCATTGAAATATAGGCAAAGGATCTGAATATACTTCTTCAGAAAAGATACACGAATGGCCAACCAGCACATGAAAAGATGCTCAACATTGTTAGTAACTAGGGAAATACACATCAAAACCACACCAAGGTATCACTCCACACCCACTAGGATCGCTACAATTAATAAACAACGATAATGGAAAATAACAAGGGTTGATGAGGATATGGAGAAATGAGAACCCTTGTACATTGCTGGTGGGACTGTAAAATGGTTCAGCTGCTATGGAAAACAGTTTGTTGGTTTCTTAAGAAGTTACAGGGGCGCCTGGGTGGCGCAGTCGGTTAAGCATCCGACTTCAGCCAGGTCACGATCTCGCGGTCCGTGAGTTCGAGCCCCGCGTCAGGCTCTGGGCTGATGGCTCAGAGCCTGGAGCCTGTTTCCGATTCTGTGTCTCCCTCTCTCTCTGCCCCTCCCCGGTTCATGCTCTGTCTCTCTCTGTCCCAAAAATAAATAAAAACGTTGAAAAAAAGAACTCTCACAAGAAGAAGTTACATATACAATTACCATACGACCTAGCAATTCCGTTCTTAGGTATATACCTCAAAGAATTGAAAACATATACTCAAACAAATACAGGTACACACACATTCAAAGTAGCACTTTTCACACTAGCCCAAAAACGGAAACAGCCTAAATGTCCGACAGATAATGGATAAATAAATTGTGGCATATACATACAATGGAATGTGTTTCAGCCATGAAACTTCATGAAGTACAACAGGGCTGAACCTTGAAAACCTGCCTAGTGAAAGAAGTCAGACACAAAAGGCTACCTATTGTATGATTCGATTCATATGAAATAGCCAGAAAACGAATCCATAGAGATATCAAGTGGATTGATCGGTGGTTTCCAGGGGCTAAGGGACGGAGGAACTGTTTAAGGGACCCAGGGTTTCCTTTTAGGGTGATGAAAACATTTTGGAATTACCAGTGATGGTTGCACAACACTGTAAATGTACCAAATTGTCACTGAATTGTTCACTTTCAGTGATTAATTTTGTTAATCAATCCAAAGCCCCCCCCCCCCAAACCATCCCATTGGGAGAATAAGTTTCAAGTCATGAATTGGGAGGGGACACAAACACTGTCTATAGCATCTCATCATCTGCTCATGTTGTCCTTTATATCTCTGAGTAAAGAGTTGTGGAGTTAATTATTTTCCATATTAATCCCACACATTTCTTGTTAAGATTATACTTAGAGTGTGCGTGTGTGTGTGTGTGTGTGTGCACGTTGGGGAGAAGTTTGTTTTCAACACAAATGGATTTTATCCCCATTATATGCTCTAATTTGTTATTTTTGGTATAAAAATACCATCTGTTAAAACGATTCTAATACTCTTATTACTTTTTATTGAAATACGATGGACACATAACACCGTGTAACTTTAAGGCATCCAACCTGTTGATTTAACACATTTATGTATTGTGATATGATTCCCACTGTAGCATTAGCTGGCACGTCTCTACTGCCACGTAATGATCATTTCTTTTTTGTGGTAGGAATGTTTAAGATCTAGTCTGTTAGCAACTTGGAAATACATTGACAGTAATGTCAACTATAATCACCATGCTGTGCCTTGGATATCAGGAACTCACTCATTTTTTTTTTTAATTCTAGTATAATTAACCTATGATGTTAAATTAGCCTCGGGGGTATAATACAGCGATCCAACAATTCTTCATATTACTTAGTGCTCCTCTGGGTAAGTGTGTTTTAATCCCCTTCACCTATTTCATCCGTCCCCCTCCCACTTCGGTTTTTATATACAACATATCACGCCACCTAGGTGCATGATTTTATTCATTTTGATAGTTTTCCAGTTCATGCATTTTCTAAGTGGAAATTACATCACCTACGTATATGAGAATTTTCCTTCTTCCTTCCAATAGTTGTACTTCGGTTTCCAGGGTTGCCATGAACAGACACGTAGGCACAATGACACAACTCCAAGAGCACCATGCACGTAGACTTATATGAATAATGCTCCTTGGAATTGCACAGTGTAGTGTGTTGGCAGGTGCCAATTTCCCAGTGTTGGCCAGAAACTTCAGAACAGTGTTAAATAACAATACACTTTTGCTTGTTGTTTCTGATTTTGATGGGAATGTCTCTAGTGTTTCACCAGTTCATACTGTTGATGGGAGTTTGACAGAGCATGGAATCATTGTTTAACATTAACCTAGGACTTCTCCATATGTCATGGCCTATGAGATCTTCCACAACTCAACTCAGCCATTCACACCATTAGCTCTCTCTTCAGCTTTGGGCCATGTCCATAGTCAAGGTCTACCACCGGTGTCTCCATCCCGGGCCGTGATTAAGTGTAGAACAGGTCATGGTCAAGGACAGAGCCTTATGGTTTCTCACTGGAAACTTCCTTCTATGTGGAGTTTGTTTTTGCCTACCCGACATTCCTTCTATCCTCTATTATTGGCTAACAGTATCTCTTTTGTGGAGAACTACCCTCCCTCATTCCCTATGGAATGTGAATCACAAATTGCCCCTGTGCCCCTTCTAGTTTAAGCTTGGCAACTGAGACTTTCTTTCTGGGGAATGTGGATCGTGAGCAGGGATACAGAATGGAAAATGGTTAAAGCAGAGCCATCTCCTGGAGAGAGTGCTGAAGATAATTGTCCTTTAGTTTCTGCTCCAAAGTCCCTGGCATCCGATATTCCAATTCTTTCTTTAATTCGTTAGCCATCCAGTAAATTCTTCTTTTGCTGGGTTAGCCATAGTAAATTTCTCTAGCTTATAGGCAAAGAATCCGAACGAATACAATGTACATCCACAAGTAATGATGAATGAATGGATCCATTAATTAATGCTCTTTGGACACAGTGGTCATGCAGCTGCGAATCTGCCTAGCAGTGCAATTGTTATCCAGCCATCTTGCCTTTAAGAACATCGTGAGCATCTTTGCTGAAACCTACATACTTCTGGTTAAGAAACAAAAAGAGTTCTGATCACCACATCCACGAGACACTGAAGAGTCACTGAAAAGCCCAAATATTTATTTACATCCCTCTTGTTTTCAACATGGTCACATGCAGGGTGACTCTTGGGTTCCTTCTAAAGCATAAGCACATTTGGGGAAGATTGACTACTTTTTTAATAAAAAGTGATTATTTCAGGCCCCGAATCCCTATTGTCTCCTGTCTTTCTCCTAGTCTGTCGCTAGTCCGTAAAAAAGCAGAAAGTCCTGCATATAATAGGACAGAAGGCTCTACAATCTGGTATGGACTCAGTATTCTTGGTCCTGAGACTCTACCGGAGTGTTAGAGCCCTCATGTTTTATGCTGAGAACTTCAGAGACTTCTGGCTATGAGGCAGAATAAAACAAGTTGAGGGATAAAGGGCAGAAGCCAGCAATGATCTGAAGAGGAAGGAAGTACAGTTAATAAATATCATGATGCTCGGTTAATATTTACGGAAGGAAGAGAGAAAAAGAAAGAGGGAGGAAGGAGAGAAAGATGGATATATGGCAGATAGGCAGACAAACAGAAGTGAATGAAGAAAACTGATATATATTGAGATTCGAGCACTGAAACTAGCGCTTGGTGCTACATAATTCTGCTCCTTTTTTTCCTGTCTTCAAAACAATACACCCATACGATCATACAACCTGATTTTCATACATGAGAAAATGAAGGCCTGGACCAAAGAGTTAAGACATACGTTGAGGATGGGCGTCAATGGGTACTGCTATGCTTAGGCCTTCAGCTTCCGTATGAATCAGAGGAGTAATAAATAGCCCCCATTACAGACCCCTAGGAGAGGCCTGTCTTAGTCCATTCAGGCTGCTATAACAAAAACACTATAGACCAGGTGGTCTAGGTCTGAGATCAGTGTACCAGCAAGGTAGGAATCGGGTAAAAGCTCTCTTCCTGGTTGCAGACCACCGGTGTCTCATTATATCCTCACATGGCAGAGAGCAGAGAGAGGAATCAAACTCTCTAGTGACTTTCATTCATGGAGGCTCCACCCTTATGACCCCATCTAAGCCTAATTACCCCCCAAAGGCCCCACCTCCTGAAACTTTCCTACCGGGGGCTCTAGCTTCAACATATGAATTTGGGGAGGAGGACATAAACATTCAGTCCACACTAAGGCCCCAGTTTAACGGATTATTTTCATTTGTTAAATAGTATAGGAAACATTCATAATGATGAGCAACAGGGGGAAAAGTCTTGTTTTAGGGGGACTGACAGATATTAACACAGATTGGAATGCTAAAAAACATTTGCGCAATTAAAAGCATATCTCTTATTCTGTTTTCTAGATGAGATTCTTCCCTCGCGAGATCCTTCATGATTTATGTTCATTGTAGAGCACAGTGATGGAGGCCCATCAACATTCCCAGTGTCTCAGGGAGACTAGACACCAATTCCATCCTGTAGGTCTAGGACTTTAACCACACCTGCTGCTCACCTTGGCAAAGACATACAAGTGCCCTCTGGTCCCTAAATACCTTCTCCATGACACTGAAATGCACCCACCTCCGGGGATAACTGGGGTATCCTTCCTAGCTGATAAAACAAGCAAACAAACCTTGGTTTTTTTCCTTTATCCCTATCAAATATTGTCACCAGGTAATACTCAGTGGATTTAATGCCCTGAAATACAAAATCCTTGTAGTAAGTAATCCAGGACAAACGGCTCCAATCACACTGTGTCCTATTCAGTCTTCATCCAGCTAAGTGGGGGAATCTCTGCACATTTGGATCTTGCTGGATTTTTTCTCTACTATAACTGGAGAAACGTAAGAACAAAGAGACTGGAGGAGGATGCCATTGCAACACTCCACTTGTGTCAAGAAAACACTGCTGCCGTGTCAAGAGTCTCCTTACAGCCAACACTCAGGAGGCGGGGGCACAGGCAGCTCTCATCTGGACATGGGACCCTTGTATGGGAAAAGCCTGGATGCTCAGAGAAGCATGAAAAGAATAAATTTCCTCTTCTTTTTTAATTCTTTATACTTTGTAATATATATTAAGGTGAAGAAAGAAAGAAAGAAAGAAAGAAAGAAAGAAAGAGAGAAAGAAAAGGAGGGATGGAGGGAGGGAGAGAGGAAGGAAGAAAAGAAAGGAAGGGAGGAAGGAAGAAGGGAGGGAGGGAAGGAAAGAAGGAAGGAAGGAAGGAAGAAAAGAAAACACTGTTGCCATAGTCATTGGGTTCTCCTTCAGACTCCCTTCTGCTTCTCAGGCACTAATGATCCTGTAAATAAAATTAGGGCTCAGGCAATGAAGTTCCCTAAAAGAAAGCGCTGGAAGAGAGAAGTAGGCTGGAGTTCACTTGCTTTTCTCTCTCTTGGCCAATCAAATGGGAATCCCAGTGAACTACCTAATTCTAGCCAGTCTCCTAACAGCAATAAAGAGACAGATCTTGGAAGAAGCTAGGGTCAGTCCTTGCAAGCGCCACCACCTCCATTGTTTCGACTAGATCAGGACACGCCTCATCCACCACTCATACAGTCTTCTTGAGGGATTCTACTGGTAATAGCACATCCCCTGCTTCCTGAAGAGCCATGTGAGACCCCCATGCTCCAGAGGACACGACGAAAGGCCTTGAATTTCCGAGTAGAATAAATGGTGACCACAGAAAACCTTGATTGCACTTTAGTGACCTGGTTCTCCTCTTTGATGGCCACAAAGCCTGTCACCCCACCCCATCAATCTCCCATCTGGCACACTGGTGCCCTTACTGCTCCTCTGGAAGAGAGTCAGGTTGCCCACCTAAGTGGAGTCGATTTCCGCAAGGATGAACAAGCGTGCTCTGCTGGACCCCACAACTTTGGCTGAGAGAGACCCAAGTTCGGCATTTGGGACCCAGCTGCTCCCTACCTCGTAAGGCCAGTAGATGGTAGTATCTGCCAGATGTGGGGGTCTAATTGCTAACTCCGCAGCCTTACATTTTTCTACAGGCTTGTAGAAATGTTTCCTCCTTTTCCTCTTCCTCCTTGTTGTCCTCCTCCAGAATTGGCTTTATTAAAAAAATTTTTTGGGGGGGCGCCTGGGTGGCACAGTCGGTTAAGCGTCCGACTTCAGCCAGGTCACGATCTCGCGGTCCGGGAGTTCGAGCCCCGCGTCAGGCTCTGGGCTGATGGCCCGGAGCCTGGGGCCTGTTTCCGATTCTGTGTCTCCCTCTCTCTCTGCCCCTCTCCCGTTCATGCTCTGTCTCTCTCTGTCCCAAAAATAAATAAACGTTGAAAAAAAAATTAAAAAAAAAAATAAATAAAATAAAATAAATTTTTTTTAACATTTATTTATTTTTGAGAGACAGAGCGTGAGGAGGGGAGGGGCAGAGAGAGAGAGAGGGAGGCGCAGAATCTGAAGCAGGCTCCAGGCTCTGAGCCGTCAGCACAGAGCCCGACGCGGGGCTCGAACTCACAGACCGCGAGATCATGACCTGAGCCGAAGTCGGCCGCTTAACCGACTGAGCCACGCAGGCAACCCTCCAGAACTGGCTTTATTAACAGAAAGAATTAAAGATAGTTTCCTGTTCTCTCATGTGGTCCGAGCCCCCCGAAAGCCTTTCACTGTAAATGACCCTGCTATTATTTGCTGCATCCAGGCCAACTTGGCCAGACTCACTACCTTAAGCATCTTTCTCCACTGACTTCAGCTGCTCCTTAACCCCAACATGCATGCCCACATTTGGATGCATTTCCAGGACTATAACGTGAAAGTCTCTGCTTCTCTCTGCATTGCCAAAGGCCTTTTTGGAGTTGCTGGTCGTTGGCGACTTTGAAACCACAGATGAGTTGGAACTTTGTGAGGGTTACTGACGCAGAGATGTGTTTTAGCCACAATTCAAATCCTCCTCTCCGGGAACCGCCCTTGCACCTCTGGAAAAAGAGGCGCGCAGTTTGATGCTTTGTAGCTTCCACAAGAGCCCGGGGACCTCTGCTGAGTAGCTGGCCCTTTGCTCCCTTGTTCCAAAGGCCTCTGCCAGAGCTGCCGGCTGGGCCTCTCAGCAAACAACATCAGCAAGAGCAGCCCCTCTCTTCTGATTTGAAGAAAAATCCCACTTTCTTTAGAAATCTGGTATGTGAAGAAATCTCATATGTGAAGAAATCTGGTATGTGAAGATGCTTCCAAAGTTCTATGGAGTCCCCTTTCGAAACTTCCAACGTCTTCTTGGGGATGTTTCTACAATCCACCACTCGAGAAACGTAAACCACACTTGTTCATACATGCTGGACTTTGTGTCTGATCCAACTAGGACTGAAAAGTGGGGTCTGTCAGGGATCCTGAAAGTAATGAATGCCAACATTCCTTCCCACTTCCAGGTGGTGTTCCAGCCGCATCACCGGCAGCCTGGCTAGGAAGTGTCTTGATCCCGCTTAAGACACCATCTAGTGGCTCACTAGGTGAACGCGGGGGGCCAATCCAAGGCGGAGGGGCGGGGGAGCTCCAGAAAGGTACCTCAAATTTCCCCGGGAGAAGAGAGACCCAGAGGAGACGGTAAAGTGCCACCAATGGTCCCTTCTTACTCCTGGACTGAGATCTGGATGAATCCCTACCTCACAAGGATGCCTTCATTGACCAGCCTTGATGTCCAACCCAACTGGGACCCTGTGGTCCTCTGGGGCAGTGACCGAGTCCTCTTACCACCCTCCCATTTCTCATCTTGCAGGCCACCAAGGAAAAGAATGCAGCTTCGGCATCTCTTTCTCAGACTCTAGTTGGCTCCACCCCCTGTGCTCAGGTCCCCATCCCAGCTGCTCCACCACCCGCCATTGCTTCTTGAAGGAAAACCCCGCTGCAGATTCCAGCGGAGGTAGCGGTTCCCGGTGATGAACACGCTGCTGTGCGTCATACCATTTACTCTTCACAACAGCCCCGTGCGAAAGTATTACTATCACTCCCCTTGTATACGCAGCTGAGGCTCGGACAGGTCAAATAATTGCCCCAAGGTCACCCAACTACTTAACGAAGGTGAGATACAAATCCTCAACAGCTGTCGACAAAGTCTGTATGCTTAACCACATGGCCGCCACCTTGGCCAACCCCTCAGCCAGCGCTAACTTCGTCATCTTTGTCAGCATCCTTTGCCAACACCGCCACCCGGCCACCTTTACGACCCGTGCTGACAGGTCTTTCAAGCGGAAGACCTTCCCCACACCAAGGGTCCTCAACCTCAGCATCATTGACATTTGGGCCAGATAATTCTTTGTTGTGGGAGCATATCGTGGCCACTGAGGGATGTTTGGCAGTATCCCTAGCCTCTACCCACCAGATCACTAGCATACCCTCCCCCACTGTGACAAACAAAAAAATACCTCCAGACATGGCCAAGTGCTCCTGGAGGGCTCCCCATCCAGGCAAAATCACTCCCGGTTGAGAATCACTGCCTTAGCGTTCTCATTCTGTCAGCTTTCTCCTTGCCTCTAAGTACAGTCCCCGAGAAATTAAGGAGACAGCCTGATGCAGGGCTGAGACTCACGAACCATGAGATCGGGACCTGAGCCGAAGGCACCCAGGCTCCCTTCTTTTATCTAGCCTTTAGAATCAGGTGTCTAATGTAAAGCCTGTCTTCACCATGGCACTTTGAAATGCTACGCTCTTTGGGACAAGTGCCTGCCCAGGCTCCCTCCCACCAACAGTGTCCTTACTGGGAGGTACAGCCCCTACTTGCAAAACTCAGATGGCCCCAGGGGAATTAGCTCAATCATTGGCCAGGCTCCCTTTCAAGAGTGTGCACCTGAATTCCCGCCCTCCCCCATCCCACGACCTCCCCCTCCCTCCCCCCACTCCTCCCATGGAAATTCCTCCAACTCTTAGAGGACAGACACAGATTCCCCAGGCTCACCGGGTTGCAGCCTCACCTGGCCCTGCTGACCTAGAATGCTGGGTTACTTGTGGAACACATCCTCAGGAGGCTGTGAAGAGCAATTTGGGGGTATTTTTCTCTGTTTTTTCTTTTCTCCATTGACATTCAGTAGAGAGTAATTCCTGGTCCCAATGCCCACGGTCTAAAGGGAAGCTGGTTCCCAGCCTCTATAGTCTGCCTGGACCCTTCCTCTGCCCCATTCTTGAGGGGTGAGAAAGAGTGAAGAGAAACATTTTCTTTTCTAAGTTTTTTTTAAAGTTTATTTATTTTTGAGAGAGAGAGAGAGAGCGGGGGAGGGGCAGAGAGGGACGGGGACAGGGGATCTGAAGTGGGGTCTCTGTTGACAGTAGCCAGCCTGATGCCGGGCTCAAACTCACGAACCATGAGATCGGGACCTGAGCCAAAGCCACCGAGGCGCCCCTCTTTTATCTAGCCTTTAAAATCAATTGAGCCTTTAGTTTCAATTAGTTATCATGCTCATTGTGTGCTAAGTAAAGGGTGCCTTGCAAATATTAACTCATTAACTTCGGCAGCCACTTTGACCCCACCCCTTCCCCAGAGGATGAGGTGAGTGCTTGCCCCAAATGAGCCAGTCAAGAGTCCCTTCCTTTGAATCTGGAATTAGAATCAAGAGAGTCGGGTTCTTCCCGGGTGCCTGGACTTGTAGCAATTTGGTGGCCACTTGAGGCCATTTTCCACCCTGTGCATCAAAACAACAGAGGAAGACACTGTGCAGAGAGCAAGAGAAGAATGAAGGACTACACGGGGAAGAGCAGAGGTGAGTGGCAGAGAGAGGCCTCAAGTTCAAGTTCCCACTCCCAGCACATCCCCAAGGGCAGGATGCCTCCTAGCCTCTAAGATCCCTGGCCTACTCCCGGGTCTTCACAAGGAACTCATGATTTGCATAAGAGGGTTTAAGTTGGTTTATGTGTACAAGACAACGAGATGATGTTTGTCACTGAAAGCCAATCTACAGACATTCTTTCTTGTGCAGAGAGCCTTTGGGTGGCACTCATGGAGAATAAATGTTTCGCACTGCCACAGTAAAGTGACCCTTAGATTTCCTACACGGAAGATAAAGATTAGACATAAATCAGGATGCATTTCACTAGGGCGGAGGCCTGGGACGCTCTCTCGCTCTCTTAGGCGGAAGCAGACCGAAGCTAGAAGTGAAAAACTCTGGGGTGAAGCTGGCAAGCAAACCAGGCTTACCCTCCTGCAGGAGCCCAGGACTGGGGTGTCGCTCCAGTCCTGGGGGTGGAGGGTAGGGTGGAGATGAAAGAGCATGTGACCAGGGAGGTCAGAAAAAGGCGAGAATCAGAGGGAAGGTGGTGAACCTGAAAGCCAGAGCGTATGGCCAGTGCCCAGGGATGAGCGCCCAGGGCAGACAAAAAGTCCGAAATGCAGGGTCCAGGAAACAAGCGCCCACACTGGCCCCCAGGCACTCGGCTTCACTTCATGCCTGCAACGTCCTCGAAGACGTGACCTGTCTGTGTATTTAGGTATCCTTTCCCTGCTTGCTTTCGGGTCAGAAAATCAGATCAGGGCACGGGTAAGCCTGAGTTGGTTCATTTGATCTAAGGACGGGTAGCAGTCGCTTGAAGAAAATTCCTATGATTGGAGGGGAGTTCTGATAAGGACCGCATCAAGGAGGGGCCGGAACTGGAGGGTGGCTTCTGAGGGCATGGCTCCATGAAACAGATCCTCGGTTCCTTCCCCCTTCCCTACCGTCCGGCCCAAAACACACGCTTACTCTTTGACACGTGATGTTTCATGCATTGAGTCGAGCAATATTTATGGGATGTCTCCTATGTACCAGGTAGGGACCAAAATAAGACGGGGAGGGCACCCATTACTTTGGTATCAACCCATTTTTCATGGATCCAGGAGGTATTTTTACTTAAAGACCTGAAGAGAATGTCCATTTAACGTTAACAAGAACAATAGTTGACATTTGTTTAGCTGTACTTCTGTTCCTGGCCCTGGGTTAAGCGCTTTCTGTGCCTTATTTCATCTCGGGGCACAAGGACCCTATAGGGAGGGTATTATCATTACCTCCGTCTTACACCCAAGGTCACCGAGGTGCAGGGTTAAAGGCTAATTCACCCAAGGTCATACAGCTAGTTGCTGACAAAGCCCGGATTTGGGCACAGACAACCTGACCGCCCCCCTCCCCCCAGCTTGTGCTCCCAAATCCCACATTATCGCAGAGCCATGATGAGGGGTGAGTCTCACCTGATGGGCACGAGCCCCCCTTTGGAAGGGGACTAGGTGGAGACAAACCCTGGGCTCCCCCCGAGGTCCCCACCTTCAAGATTCAGGCAAATACCCATAGAAATGGCAAGCAGGGCACCTCTGTGGCCAATTGTTGGGGCTCTTTGCAGAAGACGAACAGCGTGGGCAATCCATCATGGGCTGACTGCGGCGCCGGCCACTGGCTCTCTCAGCCTGTGCTCGTCCCCCTTAGCATCGTTGAGATTTTAGACTTTTCCTAATTAAGAAAGGTTCCCACCAGCAACAGCAAAAGTCCTCACCACCTCTTTCATTATCTCAGCTTTTCTTCCTCTTAATTACTATTGAGTCCCTGGCTGATTAAATTAGTTTTTGAGGTCCTTTCTGAAATCTTGGGGAAATTATCTAAAAATCATGAAATCAATTCCCTTACGCTGTTTTAATCCTTTATGCCCCAGGCTCAAAGAAGGATGGGCAGACAAGTGGAGGCTCTCTGAGAAGTGTGCAGCCCCACACTGCTTGCCAGCCTTCTAGGGCCTTTGTGGACCATCTGGGTCAATTTCCTTCCAAGTAAACGAAATGCAAATAAAAATGCCAGCAGTTTTTCAGCTGATTAGCATGACAGAAGCTGGGAGGTGCGGCCTGACCCGGTGCACTTCCCCTCATCTCATTAAGTTGTAACTCTACTGCGGCTGCATTCATGGTGTTTATTGACGCTGAAAGGCGTCTTTATCCAAAACTAGCTAAATTCACATTCAGAGTTTTTACTTGGAAGTCTTGCCCGCTCCAGCATCCACATGAAAGTGAACCTATTGTGGCTGGCTCATGTGTCCTGCTGATTTTGAAACAATTTGGAGGTTTCCCAAAAATGTTTATTTCACGAGAGGGTATCCGTCCGTCCTCCTCCCCCCAGCCTCCAAGTGCACAGGGGCACCCAGTGCAGGAAGAGGTAGGGGTGAGCGTGGGAGGAATTCCTCAAGTCAAGGTCTGTGGATGCTGGGAAGCGAGGGTCTGTGAGAAGGCCGCTGGTCTGGAAGATTCCCAGCCCTGGAGGTACCGCGCACCCCCGCACGGCTCACAAGGTCGGTACAGAGCTTGCTTCTCCGGACACTGGCTTCGCAGAGACCCCTCACCAGGCACGTGGTCCCCCCGATCACATCTCCCTCTTTCACAAAGCATTCGAAGGTACGTCCCTCCTTCTCCCGATACCCGTTAATCACATAGGAACACATGTCTCGACAGTAGCCTACGTGCCCTGTGGGGTCCTCGTGCAACAGAATGATTCACCTGCTACTGAGCTGAGAGGACCCAGGACCGTGGGACCCACCTCCCGTTTTCATTTGCGAGAATGTGTGCAGAAGACATACCCTGCTTCACTGGAGACAAGGGACATTTATCTTTGGAAACTGAGAATGAGGGAAGAGCAGATAAAAAACTCAGGAGGGGGGAAGAAGTCATCATTACTTGTGGTTCTCCGGTTGCCTCCACTGCCGTGAAAAATTATGGTCAAAATCCTACCTCTCTGACGCTGTTGGAATTATAGCCAGGGAGACGGCTTTGAAATCAAGCATCGTGAATAATCTGGGTGACGAGTGCTTTTTTTATATGAAAGTAAAGGCTGAAGCTTTATTTTATTTTATTTTATTCTGTTTTATTTTATTTTATTTTGATTTTTTATTTTGTTTTGTTTTGTTTTATTTTATCTTGTTTTATTTTATCTTGTTTTATTTTATCTTGTTTTATTTTATCTTGTTTTATTTTATTTTATTCTGTTTTATTTTATTTTATTCTGTTTTGTTTTATTTTATTCTGTTTTGTTTTGTTTTGTTTTGTTTTATTTTGTTTTGTTTTATTTTATTTTGTTTTGTTTTATTTTGTTTTGTTCTATTCTATTCTATTCTATTCTACTTTGGGTTCTGGTTAGCATTAGCCAATGCACTGGGTGTGTGCGTGATTTCTAGACGGTAAGTGGGTCAGTGTCCTTCAGTGCATGCCTGAGACTACCTACCAGCAGTCCCCAAAACATCTTCTAAACCAGTAGACAACATTGGAACTGTTACAATGCTCCAGCACTCGACAAAACTATCTTAATCTTTCTGTTCACAAGATGCGTGCTAAGTGCTGTCATATTTAACAATTCTCATTGAAGTCTTTTCCTATACTCTGTTTTCGTTTAGGGCTAGCTTAAGAACTCAGCAGGGGGGTCACTTTGTAGGTTGGCTCAGATTTCCCTGGCTGTTAATGAAAACACTTTTTTCCTCTTCTGTTGGCCAACAGGAAGGTGTGGGTGCAACAGGGGTTGAGTGGCCGTCCATAAGGCTTATAACCATACAGGAGCAAAGAGGGCACCAGGCTGTGACCGGCCTGAGGCTGCGCCCGACCTAGGCCACCTTCCCGTTGGCCACAATGCAGGATTGTCAGGTGTGAGAGTCAAGACGGTGTCTGATGGGCGATTGCAGGTTGCGATGCTGGTGGGCAGCCCAAGTGAGCTCGCCTGACTATCTGAGTGCATGCTGCCTTCCAGAAACCAGCCAGACCGCGTAACATTAAAGGTGCCGTTCTCTTAAGGTGCCATCGACAACACGGCACCTCCACTCCTCAGCAGCAACCCTGCTGGTTGTATTTGTAGGCAGCCCCATTTCACAGATCAGAAAACTGAGGCTCAGAGAGCCACTGTGCTGCCTGCAGCCACACAGGTGTTCACTGCCACAAAGCTGAGGCCGGAAGCGGCTTCTGACTGACCCCAGAGTCCACATTCTGTCCGACGCACTTTTCTGTCTTCTCGGCACCACATAGGCCACACCTCTCCCACTTCTGGTTCAAATGTGGGGCCAGGCCACAGCTCTGATACCCTCATGTACCTGACCGCCTCTCATCAGCAAGCCTGTGGAGGATGACCCCGGCCGGCTCTGAAGTGACCCGTCTCCCCACAGTGGATCTGCGAGAGACAGCACCCACCACGTCCTCGGAGGCGAGGACGGTTTTGTCCCAGTTTGGATCATAGGGAACAAAACTGTGTCAAGGATACATTTTTCCATTTATCCAATAATAATGATAGGCTGACCACCCCTCCCCCCCGCCCCCCGGCCAGGCAGCATTTTAGACACTGCACAACTGTCTTGTGGACTGAACAAGTAGAGGACGTAGGTACCGGGTCTGCTACCAGCTGGTTCGATCATCTAGAAGCTTCTTAGAAAGGTAGAATCTTAGGCCCCACCCCAGTCCTACTAAATCTAATGGAAGATCTTTTTTTTTTTTTTTTTTAACATTTATTTATTTTTGAGAGACAGAGAGAGGCAGAGCATGAGCAGGGGAGGGGGAGAGAGAGAGAGAGATACAGAATCCAAAGCAGGCTCCAGGCTCTGAGCTGTTTGTTAGCCCAGAGCCCGATGCGGGGCTCGAACTCACGAACTGAGAGGCCGTGACCCGAGCTGAAGTTGGAAGCTCAACCGACTGAGCCCCCCAGGCTCCCAGTCCTACTAAATCTCAATCTGCATTTTAATGAGAGTCCCGGGTGATTCCTCTACACCTTAAAGTTTAAGAAGTGCTGGGACAGGGGTGCCTGGGTGGCTCAGTTAGTTGAGCGTCTGACTCTCGATTTCGGCTCAGGTCATGATTCCAGAGTCGTGGGATGGAGCCCCGTGTTGGGCACTCTGCTGGTCATGAAGACTGCTTGGGAGTCTCTCTCTCTCTCTCTCTCTCTCTCTCTCTCTCAGAAAAAAGCAAAAACAGAAAACAAAACAAAAATGTTCTGGGATGTAAGAGTTTTTTTCAAGGATTTTAACTCAAATGACACTGTACACATGTGAGTTCTGAGCAAACTTGCAGCTTCTTGAATTTATGCTTCCTTTGTGCCTGGTAAAAAAGGGTTTCCAAAACTTCTTTTAAAGCTCTTTATCCCTCTCAGGCTTTTATGAGTCCAAGAAAGCTTTTACCCAACAACATCTGAGCACGAGGAGGACGCTAATATTTTTGAGTGACTTCCAATGTGTATTGTGGGGTTGATCTCAAATCATCTCCACCGCAGTTCTGTGAAGTGGCTATTTCGGGTGCTGTGTCTCTATTATACGTTAAAAAAAAAATCTAAGATTGAAAAAAAACTAGACTTAGAGGCGCTGGTTAGTAGTAGCAAAACTGAAATTCGAACCCAGGTCTCCCTGACATCAAAGCCGCACCTTCCACTCCGTACGAGGCCGACTCACCTGCGGAGCACAGCAAAGTAGCCTTAAAATGGGTCCAAATTAGGGGCGCCTGGGTGGCACAGTCGGTTAAGCGTCCGACTTCAGCCAGGTCACGATCTCGCGGTCCGTGAGTTCGAGCCCCGCGTCGGGCTCTGAGCTGATGGCTCGGAGCCTGGAGCCTGTTTCCGATTCTGGGTCTCCCTCTCTCTCTGCCCCTCCCCCATTCATGCTCTGTCTCTCTCTGTCCCAAAAATAAATAAACGTTAAAAAAATTTAAAAAAAAAATGGGTCCAAATTAGATACAGAAGTATGCTTTCGTCTGGAAGAAAAGTGTTTTAAGGCCAAATAAAAACGTTTCCAAGCCAACCATGTCTTTATACCCCTAACACTATCTCCTGGAAGAGGCCAAAAAGGGGCTCATTATGCTTTCTTTTTACCTATAACGCTACTCACGTTATCACGTAAGGGATTTCGAGTTTAAGGAAATGGCTAGCTTAGATCTTACAGGAAAACCCTCAGAAAGAACACACTGCATATTTGTGGCTGTAGTTAATTTGCCTCGCCAGCCTGGAACACCCCAGCAGAAATATGGGACAATTGAAGTCAACGAGGACGGACTCTAATGCATAAATATTGGGGCCAGGGAAGAAATGGGACAGCTTCAGCAAGATTAGCACCAAGTACAGGTACAAACATACTAGGAAGCGTAGACATTCCTCTTACGCAATAGAGGCCAAATGAACAAGAGAAAATGTCTTGCGACACACAGCCTTGCTCTTTCAATAATCATCAAATGGGTGTCTTTCCTCCAACCTCAACTTAGCTAGGTTAGGCAGTGACTCTATTTACCCTTGCGAGGTGAGAGTAAATACTCAGGACTATTCATCTTGATGATCAGGGGAGGGAACGTGGTTTCTGGGCTAGACTCCTACTCATTTACTCCTGCTCATTCATTTTCACGCCATCAGGACATTGGGCCAGTGTAGGGATTCCCTTTCAAGCTGGGTAGGAGAATTGTGGGTGAATTTTTTGTATGGAAACAAACAATCATCCGAAACGAATGTACTGTAATCAAATAGGTAAATCCCCAGGGATATTTTCCTTTAGGGGAATTCATGGGAAAGTATAGGTATTTCATGCAGGCCCTGTTAAAATTCTACCAAGCAATTAAGAAGTATAGTATTTTCAAACCAACTTATTAACATAAGAATTTGATGGAGAGATGAGAAAAGGTTGCTTCCTGACATTTGCCAGGTCATCTAAAAAGAATATCCAGAGCAGTGCTGACAGGCAAGTTCTCTGCATCCAAGGGAACGACAATTTATTCTTTCATAAAACACTGAAAGACCCCGATTTCACCGTTTTGCTTAAATTCCAAGTTAGAAGCGTTCCCCATCTCTCTCTCTGTTTCCGTCCTCTGTGTCCTGCTTCACCCCATGCCCGCCCCCTCTCCAGGTCCCAATACAGTCTGGTGCTTCCTGGTCTTTGGAAGATCCCAATCCAGAAAACCTCCAGTCTTCCTTCCACTAAGTAGTAGCCCAGGGAACAAAATACACTCTCCCTCTTTCTCCCCCTCCTATCTAAGCTCCTCTTCAGCAGCACATCTCAGTTACGTGTTGAAGAAACATCAGGCTCACTAAATTAACTCACTCCAAGGTGTGAATGATTGATAGCCCCTAAACATCCTATAGTTATCTGCATTTTAAAGGATCTTACGCACCCAACTGAATCTCTATTTGCATGCATTTCAAGCTAGGGAGGCAGAGATTTTGTTTTGTTCTTGTTTTGTTCTACCACATAAGCAACTTGGAACCTGTCATATAAAAGGTCAGGTCTTGTCATTTAAAATCACTTCACTGGATTAGTTAAAACCACTGGGCCTGCATTATTATTCTCACGGCCACATGCCTAATGCTACCTGGGCCCTGCTTTGGGCAAAGCAACCTGTCCAGACAATCAAGCTCTCTGCACTTGACCCCGGCAAATCTAGAACTAGACAGAGGGGGTTCTAGGTCTATCTTGCCTTGCTCCTTCCTTGCCTGAACCAGACAGAAAGTCCCCCAAATAACCAGTTGGGCTACATTAGGCCATTTCTTTGGTGGCATTTAGCAAGGTGAGGGGTGGGACGAACCCTGACTTTCATAACAGCCTTCCTGCTCCCTGCCCTCCCACCCCTCGTCAATTCTGCTATGGCCCCATAACCTGAACCATGGATCCGGTTCTACTTCCACTTTTTAGGGAACAGAAGGAACCCCTGATGGGTTAGACTTTGAAGAACAATGCTCAGTTGGAGTGTTTTACCATTTCTGTCATCCACGGACCATGTATTCCCCAGTGGGCAAGCGTTATGTTAAGTATTTAACCTTTACATCAAAACTACTGAGGACATATCATTTCCTCCACTTTCAGATGGCAAAAGTGAGACTCAGAGAGGTTAAGCAACTTACCCAAGGCCCCACAGCCAGGATAGTACAGAGCCACAGTGCAAATCTGCATCTAACTCCCAAGTCCCAACTCTTAGCTGCTACCCTCAGTATGTGTCGTAGAAGAAATCGTGTGTCTTAGAATCCCTTCACAGCAGGACCAACGTCTCCGTTAGGCACAGCAGGTACAGTGTTGGGGGCCCACAGTGCCTTTAGGGACCCACGAAAATGTTTTACTTACTTTTTTTTTTTTAATTTTTTTTTCAACGTTTATTTATTTTTGGGACAGAGAGAGACAGAGCATGAACGGGCGAGGGGCAGAGAGAGAGGGAGACACAGAATCGGAAACAGGCTCCAGGCTCCGAGCCATCAGCCCAGAGCCCGACGCGGGGCTCGAACTCCTGGACCGCGAGATCGTGACCTGGCTGACGTCGGACGCTTAACCGACTGCGCCACCCAGGCGCCCCTGTTTTACTTACTTTTAACCTCAGAAGAGACAATTAGCTTTTAGGCTGAAAAACTGTTTTACTATATGTTAATATATTACCTGTATACTAACACAGTCCTAAAATATAATTAAAAACATTTTTTTTTTTTTATGGAAGAAGAGGCCCACGAAAGCAAAAGTGCCCAGGGCCCGTGAAAGTCATAGCAGCCCGGCTCAGAGGTGACCTCCCCAGTCGTTTCTGCCACTCTGCTGCCCACATCACTGGCAGCTTTCAGAATAGCCTCAGAAAAGGACAGCATTATACAGATGACCAGAGAAGCTAAGTAATTCTAAGTCCTGGGGTTGGAGGAGGCAGCCTGGCTAATGTGACAGATTGCTAGAGCAAGTGAGTCTCGGGGCTATGGGATGAGGTCTGGTCTGCACATTGTATCTCCTGGGTGGAGGTTTGAAGAAGACCAGGGGTTTGCGATATCCTCGGGGGATTGTAAGTCAAGGTTTTACGATTTGCATAATGCGTTAAATATACCGGTGAACTGGCTTCTTCCCAGAATTCAGGGATGATTCTTTTGCAAGTTCAGGTGCTCGTAACCTTGCCTATCTCTACAGGTTTTTATCAACTTGGATTTTAGTATATCCCATTTTCTCTAAACAGAACATAAGCTATTTGTTAGTGTCTTGAGTTCAGCTCTGGACTCGAACCTACAACAGCAATATAAAGTAGGAGAACGAGGCTCACGAAAATTAAAAACAAAACAAAATAAAACTGTCTCAGGGATGGAAGCTGAAGCCTTTGAGGAAAAGCGGATAGAATTGTAACAAAGCAAAAAAAAAAAAAAAAAAAAAAAGCTAGCATCCTGTACTTGGGAAGGATAATAACGTTCCAGAATGTTCCCTGGAAGTTATCTTGTCCTTAAGTTGTTTGTCCACATGGGGCACAGATTCAACTGAGAACAACCTATGCTGTGGTATTAAAAACATGGTTACTTGAAGGATAGAATACCCTCTCAGACTATCTGATTCATTGATTCATTCAACAAATGTTATTGGTCCCTTACAAACTGTCAGGCACTCTAGAAGAAGGCACACTAGTCCCCGCCCTTCTAGAGATTACATTCCAGAGGGGAAACAGAAGCAGATATAGTCCGGCTGGTCATTGAGAAGACACCTCATACGCTTGGCCTCGATTAGCCACTAGCTAGAGACTGATCCAAAAATCCATTCTGAGGGGCTCTGGGCTGTCAAGAAGGGTGATGGACAGATGGCTTTACCTGCAGGCAAGGGAAACAGATTCTTTTCCCCACTTGGTGGTATTTGCTGCCTGGCACATAGTATGTGTTACTATTATAACTCCTTTTTTTTCAATGTTTATTTATTTTTGAGAGAGAAAGAGGGAGTGCGAGCAGGGAAGGGGTAGAGAGAGGGGGAGACACAGAATCGGAAGCAGGCTCCAGGCTCTGAGCTGTCAGCACAGAGCCTGACACGGGACTCGAACTCATGGACCTTGAGATCATGACCCGAGTCGAAGTCAGACGCTCAACCAACTAAGCCACCCAAGCACCTCTATAACTCTTCAAAGTAACCATCATCTGCATGTTATAGAAGACTAAATTGAGACTTGATGGTCTGAAGTTTTGTGACAAAAGTCACAGAGCTAGCAAGTTGTGGTGCTGATTCAACCTCAAGTATGACTGACCTTATAGGCTTAATTGTGTTTAATTTTTTTCCTATTAGCTTTAAATTTTTAAAAATTTTTTATCAAAGTTATGTAGAGACACAGTTTATTGAATCAGTGTATTTCTTCAAGGCTGGACATGCCCCATAAAATGTTCACACCATTTTAAATTCTTTTAGCTGATTTATCTTATACGTATATTCGTATCACTAAATAACATGTTCATATTGCGACTTTTCAATTTTTCAGCGTAGGCATTATCAATTGAACTCCCACTTGAGAATATACAGATTTCACCCTCTTTTCCTCTCTCCTTCCAATATAATATTTTAAACACTTTAGCTACAAAGCAGTGTTTGCATTGTTGTGACAAGACAGAATGACAGGGTAAGGAGTTTGGCAAGCCCTCTTCTCAAAAAGTAGTGACAAAACCAGGCAACAGAGCCAGAAACATCTTCAGGGTGCTGCAGATCAACCCAAGGCATATAAAACTCGAGAAATATTTATTCGAGAAAGACTACTAAACCTCAGGTAAAAACAGCGGGCCTCTGGCCTTTTAGCCCAGGGTGGATCCCATCTATCACCTACCTGTCCCCTGCCCCCCTCATCCCTGGTTCCAGTCTGATAGTTCTACCAGGGCAAGGCAGGCCACAAAATCCAGATGCTTTCCAGCAGACAGGGCTGACCAACATTGCAGCTAGCCTAGAGCTGGGACAAATAACAGACTGTCAGACTAGCCAGAAATGTAGCAGAAAGATCCCTGGAAGGAGATGGCCGTAACGGTCCCAGTCCTCTCTCACATATCCCCGGCAGTCTGGAAAGCTGCACCTATTTCCAAGGCTGTGTGCGTGGACAAGAGAGACCAGAGAGGGAGGGCCCTAGCTCTCCATACACCCCTGGCTGAACACCAGGTCTGACACACACACAGAGGAGACACATGGGAGCCAGTGAAAAGCAAAATCCAGGGAAGACTTGTAAATCACCTGAATTTTGAGTGTGTTCCCCAACCCCATACAGATCCATCAGCAAAGGACGGAGTTTTTACTGTCTTAAATGTTTGAGCACAATCTCTGATCAGTCATCGGTGGATCGCTAAATTACACTGACATAGGAACGATCTCTAGGAGGCCAGTATTAAAAAATTAAAACAACAGTTTAAGTAAAACTGACGAGAGACATCCGGAGCTACACAATGCAAAGGAAACAGAGTTCTTGAGATTAGCCCAGGCAAGTCCCTAAACAGACAAACACAACTTCCGCAACAACACTAACTTCTGAAAGGGGCAGGGAATGGAATCTCAATCTAGAGTTGCTGCACTATAGTGTGTGACATATATAGTTTTTAACAAAAAAATTACAAGATTTGGGTCGGCAAGAGGAAAACAGTAGACGCTGCCTCTGAGAGGGTTTAGATGTTGAGCTTCACAGACAAAGACGTCAAAGCAGTTATTATAAATACGTTCAAGCCACTGAAGAAAAATCATGTTCAAAGAATTGAAGAAAAGGATAATGACAGTGACTCATCAAAGATAGAATACCAACATGGAGCCAGAACTCATTAAAAAAAAAAAAAGAAACAAGTGGAAAATCTGGACTTGAAAAGTGAAATCACTGAAACGGGAAAATGAAAGCTTCAGTAGAAAATGTGAGGGGTGGGGTGCCTGGATGGCACAGTCAGTTAAGCGTCTGACTTTGGCTCGGGTCATGATCTCACAGTTGGTGGGTTTGAGCCCTGTGTCGGGCTCTGTGCTGACAGCTCGGAGCCTGGAGCTTTCTTCAGATTCTCTCTCTCTCTCTCTCTCTCTCTCTCTCTCTGTCCCTCCCCACTCGCACTCTGTCTCTCTCTCAAAAATAAATAAGCATAAAAAAAATGTGAGGGGGCAGAAGAAGGAATGGTGAACTCGAAGACGATAGAAGTTATCCAATCTGGAAAATACAAAGAGTAAAGAAAAATGAACAGAGCTTCGGAGACCTATGGGAATCCATCAAGCATCACACTTGCAAAGACTTCCCAAAGGAAAGAAAGGGGGGAAATGGTTTTGGAGAAGTGATGGCCCCAAATTTCCTGACTTCGATAAGAAACACTAATCACCCATCCGAGTCCACCCATGACACGAAAGGTCTACTCCGAGTTAAACCATATAGTATAACTACCTTTCCTTTCTACACAGCCTTTAGTTTTCTTAGTGTTAGTAATTTTCTTTTCACCATTTGCCTAGAATTTTTGACAGACGTATTATCAATTCAACCCCAAACCCTCTCCCCCTTGTTTAAATCTCTCCTCCAGACGTTCAGCTGCCTGAGAGGTTTATAAATTTCATCTTCTTGGCATGAGTCAGGGGAACATGCAACTCTTGATCTCAGGGTGGTGAATTTGAGCCCCACTTTGGGTGTAGAGATTAGTAAGAATAATAAATAAACTTTAAAGAAAAAAGTAAAAGTGTTGAGACCTGGCATACCTGAAAATGTCTTTATTCTACCAATCCACTTGATTGAGAGTTTAGCTGGATATAGAATTCTAGATGGAAAGCATTTTTTCCTTCAGCATTTAAAGTCCTATCTCTTTGATCTTTCAGCTTCCCGTGTTAATGTGAAAGTTCCAAGCCACTGTGATTCTTTATCCTTTGTATGACGCTTGTGGGACTTTGCCTTTGTCCCCAGTGTTCCAGAATTTCTCATTGATGTTCCCTGGTTTGGGTCCATTTTTTCCTTTTATATCAGCACTTGAAGCATCCTCTCAATTTGTAATCTCATCTTTTAGTTCATGAGTTCATTTCCTCCCTTTTCTCGGTTCTTCTTTTATGGACTATCTCTTGCTTAGGTGTGGGATCTCCTGGGTTGAGCCTCTAATTTCCTGACATTTGATCTTCTATTTTTTATCTCCTTGACTTCTTGCCCTATTTTCTTAAAGGTTTCTTCAAATTTATCTTCCAATCCTTTTACCTAATTCTTCATCATGGTATCTTTTTTAAATTTCTTTTTTGAAATATTTTTTAAAGTTTTTATTCTTAAGTAATCTCTATACCCAATGTGGGTCTCGAACTCACAACCCCAAAATCAAGAGTGGAATGCTCTACTGACTGAGTCAGCCAGGTGCCCCTTATTTTTTTTTCCTAAGAGTTTTGTTGTGGTTGCTCTCTGTTCCGTCTTTATGTTTCTTAAGTAGGCTCCATGTCTAATGTGGGGCTTGAACTCACAACCCTGAGATTAAGAGTATATGCTTTACTGGCTGAGCCAGCCAGGTGCCCTATCTGTTCTGTTTTGAATAGCACTGTGGTTTTGTTTCATGCTTTTGGTATTTCTTATAGTCTCTCTGAGGTTATTAATTACACTTTGAAGTTTTTAGCTCCCTGCACAGTTCCCGTATATCCAAGATTTATTTATATTTTTTGTCTGTTTGTGTTTTTGGTCTCTATCTTTCATTTTGGCCTTGGGAGGGAGAGAGGGTATTCTCTTTGTGGGAGGGGTGTGAATCATTGGAGGCAGCATCTGAGATGGAAAGAGACCTTTCCTCAGCATTCTGGTTCTTTGCTTGTTTGTTTATATTTAAGAGTAGAGGCTGAAAAGCCGATTAGCACCCCTCAACATAAAGTCGAGGGTTGTACAGTCTAAGTCTCCTATATTGGATTGTTTTGTTTGCAAGGCCACTAATATCAATATCTTTATGTCTCTGCATGAGTCAGAGTCCCTGGAAAAGATTCTTCAAATATCCTACTAGAGGGGTCAAATATTCTGGCATCTCATCTCACGACTGTGGGCCGACCTGCTGCCTCCCATCTATACATGTTCCAGGATCAGCCTCCGGTCTCTGCCAGGACTGGAGAGGAGAAGTCCTCTGGCTCATCGAGTGACAGACCCCTCAAGTGTTCTGCAAACAGCTTTCAACAAATCTTTATTGGTTTGGTTCCTTCCTCACCCTCATTTCCAGGGAAACATGGTTCCACCAGTTCCCGAGATTTGGGGATTCAGCAATGCGCAATGGGCTGTTTCTTAGCTTCCCCAATTAACACCTTCAAATGTAAATGTCTTCCACATGCTAAGTCATTTATCATTCATTCTCATGCTTTCTAGCTCTTAAAATGTTAGCGCCTCACCTCCCCTTCTACACTCTCCATTCTTACAGCTCTATACAACAAAAAAATCTATACAACAAAAAATTCTGCGTTGTATTTTTAGAGGGATTTTTGACGGGGACTGGAATTAGAATAGATGTTCAATCACTCTGCTTTTCCAGAGCATCTGAATGGTAAACTCAAAACTATAATACAAGTCACTCCGATGCGTAACCAAGGGGTCACCTTCTAATTTTTTTTAATATTTATTTATTTTTGAGAGAGAGGGAGGGGGGGAGAGGGAGGGGCAGAGAGAGAGGGAGACACAGAATCTGAAGCAGGCTCCAGGCTCTGAACTGTCAGCGCAGAGCCCGACGCGGGAATCCAACTCACCAACCGCAAGATCATGACCTGAGCCGAAGTCGGCTGCTTAACTGGCTGAGCCCCCCGGGGGGCCCCAAAGGTGTTACCTTCTAAAACTCAGCAAGCCTTTATAAGAGCAGTGACTATCATCGTTGAGGGGTTTCAGAGAAATTATGGAGAAATACAGAAGATCTGAAAGATACAGAATAAAAATTTGAAGAACTAGGGCATGTGGGCACAAGACTGAAACAAATAAAATCAAAATGCCAAGGGGGCTTGTAGAAGAGTCTTTAGTTTTATGGGCATGAGGTTCTCAGGGCAGAAGAGCAGGGATGTAAAGACATGACAGTAACTGGCTTGGAAACAACACTGATATTTGCTCTGTGCTTAGTCTTTGGCATGTGTAAAATAAGAATGTCGATGACCCCTCATTTTGCTATGAGGGTTCACGGAGAAAATCCATCTCAAGGCTTCTCAGGGCATCCGGGTGGCTTAGTCAGTTTAGTGTCAGACTCTTGGCTTCAGCTCAGGTCATGATCTCAGGGTTTGTGAGTTCGGCCCCACATTGGTCTCCGCACCGACAGTGCTTGGGATTCTCGCTCTGCCTTTCTCTCTGCCCCTCCCCACCTTGTGTGCATTCTCTCTCTCTCTCTCTCAAAATAAATAAACTTAAAAAAAAACAGCTCTCTGTAAATACAGTTGACCTAGGGTCAACGGTATTTTAAAATTACAATGTGTTAAGTTCCCCCATATGCATACACCCATGAAGTTTATCACTACAATCAAGATAGTGAACATATTACCCCCTGAAGTTTCCTTACGCCCCTTTGAATTCTCTCCCTCTGGCCCCTTTCCATCCCCATCCCTAAGGAACAACTGATCCACTTTGTCACTATCGATTAGTTTACATTTTCTAGAGTTGATATACAGTTCTAGAAAATGCAGTCATATAGCATGCACTGTTTCTTGGGTCTGACTTCTTTCATTCAGCGTCACTACTTTTTTTTTTTAATATGAAATTTATTGTCAAATTGGTTTCCATACAACGCCCGGTGCTCATCCCAACAGGTGCCCTCCTCAATGCCCATCAATGACTACTTTGAAATTCACTCATGTCATTGGGTGAATCCATAGTACATTTCTTTTTATTGCTGAGTTGTTCCATTGTGTGAAAACACCACAAATTGTTTATCCATTTAGCTGTTTATGGACATTCGGGCTGTTCCCAGTTTGGCGGTATTCATCACAAACAAAGCTGCTAAGAACATTCATGAACAAGTCTTTGTATGGTCACATGCTTTCATTTCTCTTGGGAAAATATTTGGGAGTGGAATGGCTGAATCCTACAGTATGCATAGGTTTAAATTTTTAAGAAGCTGCCAAACTATTTCCAAAATAGTTTCACTATTTTACATTTCTACCAGTAGTATATGAGAGTTCCAGATGCTCCATATCTTCTCCAATACTTAGTATGGTCTGTATTTTTAAATTTTAACCCTCTAAATAAGTGCATACAAGTACCTAATTGTGGTTTTGTGTTCCCTTCATGACTAAATAAAATCGAACTTCTTTTTATGGGCTTCTTTGCCCTTCTGTCTTCTTTGATGATGTGTCTCTTTAAATTGTTTATTTAAAAAACTGGGTACTTTCTTATTATTGAGTTCTGAGGGTTCTTTACATAGTGTGGGTACAAATTCTCTATTTTCATATACACTTTACAAATATTTTCTCTCAGTCACCTTATCTTCTCATTCTCTTAATAGTGTCTTCCAAAAACCAGAAGTTTTTCATTTTGGTAAAGCCCAATTTTTCATTTATTTCTTTTACGAATCATGTCTTCAGTGTCGTATCTAAGAAATCTTTGCCTAACCCAAAAGACAAATATTTTCTCCATTTATCCAAGAAGTTTTAAGATTTTAGGTTCCATGGGAATGCAAGCTGGTGCAGCCACTCTGGAAAACAGTATGGAGGTTCCAAAAAAAAAACTAAAAATAGAACTACCCTATGACCCAGCAATTGCACTACTAGGTATTTATCCAAGGGATACAGGTGTGCTGTTTTGAAGGGACACTTGCACCCCCATGTTTATAGCAGCACTATCAACAATAGCCACAGTGTGGAAGAGCCCAAATGTCCTTCGATGGATGAATGGATAAAGAAGATGTGGTATACATATACAATGGAGTAGTACTCAGCAATCAGAAGAATGAAATCTTGCCATTTGCAATTACGTGGATGGAACTGGAGGGTATTAAGCTAAGTGAAATTAGTCAGAGAAAGACAAATATCATATGACTTCACTCATATGAGGACTTTAGGAGACAAAACAGATGAACATAAGGGAAGAGAAACAAAAATAATATAAAAACAGGGCGGGGGACAAAACAGAAGAGACTCATAAATATGGAGAACAAACTGAGGGTTACAGGTGGGGTTGTGGGAGGGGGGATGAGCTAAATGGGTAAGGGGCATTAAGGAATCTACTCCTGAAATCATTGTTGCACTATATACTAACTTGGATGTAAATTTAAAAAGTCAATAAATAAATAAAATTAAAAATTAAAAAAAAAGATTTTAGGTTCCATCCTGAGTCAACTTGACGATACATGTATGGGTGGAAGTTCATATTTTGCAGATGGTTATCCAATTGTTCTAGAACCACTGATTGGAAAGATTGTCCTTTCTCCACCGATTTGCCTTTGTACTTTTGATAAGAATCAGTTGTCCGTATATGCGTGGATCTGACGCTGACTCTATTTCGTATCTCACTGATCTATCTGTTGATGTGTTGATTACCATACCTTTGTAAGTCTTGAAATAAGGAAGTGTTAGCCTTCTGATTTGATGCTTGGTTTTCAAAGTTGTTTTGGTTTTCAAGATTGTTTCCATGTCCATATAAATTTTATGTCTTTTTTTTAGAGAGAGTGTGTGTGCACAAGTCAGGGGAGGGGCACGCCCCAGTGCAGAGCCCAGTGTGGGGCTTGAATTCACAGACCGTGAGATCATGACCTGAGCCAAAATCAAGAGTCAGATGCTTAACTGACTGAGCCACGCAGGCACCCCCATATAAATTTTAGAATAATCTTATCAAATTCTGGGGGGAAAAAAGCCTGCTTCAATTTTGATTGGGATTGGATTGAAATGAAGCTACAGATTGGGGGGAAATTTTACATTTTAACAATATTGAATCTTCTGACTATAAACAAGTTGTGTCTCTCCATTTATTTAGACTTTAAAAAATTTATCTCAAGGTTCAAAAGAATTTCTTGGAAGGCTTTGTGTAGAATTGGTAGTATTTTTTCCTTAACTGCTTGCTAGAATTTACCAGTGAAGCCATCTAGGCCTGAAGTTTTCTTTGAGGGAATATTTTTAACGACAAACCTGACTGCTTTCATAGATACAGGCATGTTGAGGTTATCTGTTTCTTTCTGAGTGAGCTCTGGAACTTTTTTTTTTTTTTTAATGTTTATTTATCTTTGAGACAGAGAGAGACAGAGCATGAACAGGGGAGGAGCAGAGAGAGAGATGGAGACACAGAATCCAAAGCAGGCTCCAGGCTCTGAGCTGTCAGCACAGAGCCCGACGCGGGGCTCGAACTCACGGACCATGAGATCGTGACCTGAGCCGAAGTCAGACGCTTAACTGACTGAGCCACCCAGGCGCCCCTGGAAGTTTGTATCCTTCCAGAAACCGGACGATATTTAATCTGTCAAATTTATGGTCATAATGTTATTATATTCCCTTATTATCTTTTCTAATATTTGTGGACTCTAGTGATGTCAACTATCTCATTTTTTACATTGGTAATTTGTGTGTTTTCTTTTTTTCTTGATCAATCTGGCAGAAGTTTATAAATTTTATTGACTTCTTCCCCAGCAAATAAAACAAATAAAACAAAATAAAATTGATTTTCTCTCCCCACCAAATAAAACAAAAACTAACTTACGGTTTAATTAATTTTCTCTATTGTTATTATATTTTCTGTTTCATTAATTTCCATTCTGATCTTTATTATCTCCTTTCTTCTGCTTATTTTAAATTTAATTTGTTCATTTTTTTTTCTCATTTCCTAAGGTAAAAAACTGATGTCATTGATTTGAGACTTTTCCTTTTTCTAATATATGTATTTCATGTTGTAAATTTCCCCAAGCACTGCTTTAGCAATTATCTCACAAATTCATTCATGTTGTATTTTCATTTTTATTCAGTTCAAAATGCATTCTTATTTATCTGACTCATGTTTTTTGGAAGTATATTATTTATTTTCCAAGTATTGGGGAATTCTCCTGATATCTTCCTATTATTGATTTCTAACTTAATTCCGTTGCAGCTCAAGAACATACTTTGTTTGACTTGAACCCTTTAAATTTTTTGAGATTTGTTTAATGCCTCAGATTATGATCTGTCTTGATCATTGTTTTATACGTACTTTAAAAGACTATTTAGGGGCGCCTGGGTGGCGCAGTTGGTTAAGCGTCCGACGTCAGCCAGGTCACGATCTCGCGGTCCGTGAGTTCGAGCCCCGCATCAGGCTCTGGGCTGATGGCTCAGAGCCTGGAGCCTGTTTCCGATTCTGTGTTTCCCTCTCTCTCTGCCCCTCCCCCGTTCATGCTCTGTCTCTCTCTGTCTCAAAAATAAATAAACGTTAAAAAAAAATTTTTTTTTAATCTAGTTAGATTATTATATCTAAAATGGGCTTTTTGTATGTAACGTATGAGCCCTGCCTTTTTATCTAATTTGATAATCTCTGCCTTTTATTTGGGAAGTTAGGCCATTTACATTTAAATGTATTGACATGTATTACATTTGTATTGACCTCATTTTGCTATTATTTGTTTTTTATCCCCCCCCCCGTTTTTCTCTTTCCATTTTTCTCCTTATATATTAATTGTATTTTAATGTCTTCCTTTTACCTCTTTTATTGGCTTATTAACTATAACTGCTGTGTTATTTTAATAATTATAGTACACATCTTTTAACTTTCTACTTTCAATGTTTATTTATTTTTGGGACAGAGACAGAGCATGAACGGGGAAGGGGCAGAGAGAGAGGGAGACACAGAATCGGAAACAGGCTCCAGGCTCTGAGCCATCAGCCCAGAGCCTGACGCGGGGCTCGAACTCACGGACCGCGAGATCGTGACCTGGCTGACGTCGGACGCTTAACTGACTGCGCCACCCAGGCGCCCCTAACTTTCTACTTTCAAGAAAGTAGTAACTTTCTACTTTCAAACCACGTTTCACTACTTCACATATGGTATAAGAACCTTACAAGAGTATTTCTCCCCTCTCAGCCTGGAGGCAACTGTGTCACACATTTCGTTTCCACTTTTGTTACAAACCCTACAGCATGTTATTATTTCTGTTTAACATGGTAGAATATTTTTAAAAGAGATTTAAATAAGAAGAAAAAGCTTTTATTTATGTAGTTACCTTTTCTGGTATTTTTCATTGCTTCAGGTAGACTCATATTTCTATTGGATATCATATAAATACCAAAGGACTTCTTGGAACATTCTTACTGATAATGAATGTTTTGTCAGCCTTTGTATCTCTGGAAAGTCTTTATTTCACCTTTGTTTCTGAAAGATGTTTTCACTGTGTGTAGAATTGTAAATTAAAATGTTTTTCTTGGGCGCCTGGCTGGTTCAGGTGGCAGAGCAAGTAACTCTTTTTTTTTTTTAATGTGTATTTATTTATTTTGAGAGAGAGAGGGAGAGAGAGAATCTCAAGCAGGTTCCATGCTCAGTGCAGAATCCAACATGGGGCTCAGTCCCACAAACCTTGAGATCATGACCTGAGCCAAAATCAAGAGTTGCAATCCTTGATCTCAGGATTGCGAGTTGAATCCCACATTGGGTGTAGAGATTACTTAAAAATAAAATCTTTAAAATAGTTTTCTTTCAATATATTTAAATTTTTTTAACTTAATTTAATTTTAGAGAGAGTGCATGCACCATGTGCATGCAGGGGAGGGACCAAGGGGGAGAGAGAGAGAGAGAGAGAGAGAGAGAGAGAGAGAGAGAGAGAGAATCGTAAGCAGGCTCCTTGCTCAGCATGGAATCCAATGTGGGGCTCAATCCCATGACCCTGGGATCCATGATCTGAGCCAAAATCAGGAGTCAGACACTCAACGGACTGAGCCACCCAGGCGCCCCTTTCTTTTAATATTTTAAATACACTGCTGTACCATCTTCTCATTTCCATTACTTTCTATGAGAAAATCTCTGTTATCCTTGTTTTATTTGTATGTAATGTGATTGCTTTCTCCGGTTACTTTTAAGATTTTCTCTTTGTCACTAGTTTGGGCCAATTTGAACATGAAGTGCCATGATGTGGTTCGTTTCATGTTTCTTGTTCCTGCGCATCATCGAACTTTATGGATGCACAGGTTAATATATTTAACAAACTTGGGGGATTTTTGCCAATGTACATTCAGATATTTCTTCTGTGTCTCTCCTTTGGAAACTCTAATTACATGTAGATGAGGCCACTTAAACTTGTTCTTCAACTCATTGATGCTCTGTTCATTTTCTCTTCAAATTTTTATTTTTGGTTCCCTTGTAGGTAACTTCTATTGCCGTGTCCTCAAATGTAATAACCTTTCCTTCTAAACTAACTAATCTGCTATGAATCCTTTCAGGGTATTTTTTCATTTCAGGCATTGAAGTGTTCATCTCTAACATTCTGACTTGGATATTTTTTATATCTTATATGTCTCTACTTAACTTTTTGAGTTATGGGATACAAATTATGATGATTGTTTTAATATTCTTTTCTGCGAATTTTAATGTTCGTGTCCATCCTGGGTGAGTTTTGATTAATTGATTTTCCTCCTCATTATTGGCCATATTTTTCTGCTTCTATGTGTGTCTGATCATCTCTGACCAGATGCCAGACATTGTAAATTTTTCCTTGTTGTACGCTGGGTATGTTTGTACTACTGTAAGTATTTTTGAGCATTGTCTGGGGATGCAGTTAAGTTACTTGTCAACAGTTTGGTCCTTTTGAGTCTTACTTTTAAGATCCGTTAGGCAGGGCCATAGCCATGCTTAATCAACAGGTAGGTATTCTCTACTGCTGGGCAAGACCCTTTCAGAATACTGCACCCAACACCCAGAGACCTTGGGGTCTTTCAGCACTGCTGGTGGGAGCAAGTACTATTCCCAGCTTTGTGTAGGCCTGAAAAATATAGTACAATGAGATAGTACCATTCCCTCTCATTCTTTTATATAGTCCTCTCCCCAACTTCACATAGTTTCCTTACATGCATATGTTGGTCAATATTCTCCTGAATACTCAAGGCGATCTGCTGAAGAATTTTGGATCTTTTCTCTGTGCAACTGCCTTCTCTGTGAACCACAACTTTCGTTTTCCCAGACTTTCCACTCTGTCTGCTCAACTCAGAAGTCCCTAGGGTTCTGCCTGGGTTCCCTCTCCCTGGGCTGTGACCTCAATACCCTCTCATGGTAGTAATCTGGGGCAGTCATAGGCTCACCTCATTGTTTTATATATTTTTTTCTGTCTCTTGAGAATCACTGTTCTTTATTGTCCAATGTCCAGTATCTTGAAAATCACTGCTTCAAACATTTTATCTTTTAATTTGGGTCAGTTGGGGCAGGAGAGTTGTTTCAGGCAAGAGAGCAGATCTGGTTCTATTCCTACCTCTTGGCTGGAAGCAGAAGTCCCCAAGTCTATATTTATGCTAAAAAGAATCCCAACAAGTAAGAGATGCACAACAATGCAAGGGTTTTTTTTTTTTTGATAACCATTGTAATAGTCTTTTACCAATTACAAGTCTATTCAGATTTTAAACTTTGCATAAAGTCAAAACTTGAGTTTATCTGTGTGCTATCTATTGAAAAAGGATTAACTAGAATACGGTAATTCACACAAGAATTTATAAATATCAGTGTTGGTTCATTTACGTTTTTCATCCATTTATTTAACAAATATTTAAACATTTATTGGGTAACTATTGTGTGCCAGGTGCTGTGTAAGTCAAAGGAGATAAGAAGATAAACAAAATAGGCATGCTCAGGGAAGTCACTGCTATTCAGGGAGACAGCTCTGATAGAGAAATATAATACAGTGAGATTGGTGCTGTGGTGGGGAGGTCAAAATTGTTTTTGAAGTGCATAGAAAGGGGTACATAACCCAGACTGGGTGTGTGTGTGTGTGTGTGTGTGTGTGTGTGTGCGCATGTTGGGCACGGAAAGAGAGGAACTGGTCCTAATGGCTACTTGGAACAAGGGATAACTGAACTGAGAGGCGAAAACTAATAGTTTATGATCATGAGAATGATGACGCCCAAGCCAGAGTTAGGGAAATGTATGAAAATCAGGTGACAAGAAAGAATACATAGGTGTCCTGGAGACTACAAGCAGATCAGTGTAGTTGAACACAGGGCCAGGGGGCTGGGGAGATGGTGTTGAGATATGAGGAACATCATAGCATTTGCAGGGGAGGAAGCCTCATGGTGCTTCCTCAGCAAAAATGGGCTGTGAGAGAGCTCTTGGGTTCATGTTCTATAACCTCAGTGTGTCAAGTCAGGGAATATTTTTTTTAATAAAACAGAAACCGCTCAGGCTGTGTCCTCTCCCTCTGACTCCCCCACAGGAGGAGGAGAAGAATCATCAACAGCACAAGGTAACTGCAGAAACAACACCTAGAGGCAGCTTCACGCTCAGGACAGAACCTGCCCATTTGGAAGGGCATCAGGTCAAGGAGCATACGAAGGAAAACGAGGTTTTCAACCAGTTTTCAACCTTTTCAACCAGTCAAGGCAGACATGGCATCCGGAAGATGAGAGAAACACTTCTTTGTGTTCTTCCTTCAGTCCATATAGAATTTCTCTCAGCTGGACGTTTGGCAGTCCCTCCTTCCTTTGGACCCTCAATCTCTGATCTCCTTCGCACAACCTCCCCTGGATCCTTTCCACTTCTCTACCCATCCCAAAGCTGGCAACTCAAAATTGGTCTTGTCTCCATTCTAGATCTGCTAAAATTGACCACTTCTCAAAACAAAACTTTGATACGGTACACTGAAATGACTATGACCTTAACAGTAAGGACAGAAAGGGGGGAAGGAGGTGAAAAGAACGCTACAACTCCATCCTTCCAACAGAGGGGATTTGTACTGTCTACACTCTACATTTCTGTCTTCTTTTTTTTTTAAATATTTTAATGCTTATTTATTCTTGAGAGAGACAGAGTGTGAGGAGGGGAGGGGCAGAGAGAGAGGGAGACAGAATCGGAAGCAGGCTCCAGGCTCTGAGCTGTCAGCACAAATCCTGATGCAGGGCTTGAACTCATGAGCCGTGAGATCATGACCTGAACCAAAGTCAGACGCTTAACTGACTGAGCCACCCAGGCGCCCCCATTTCTGTCTTTTTTAATAATTATTTTTTTTTATCTCAGTGTGAATCAAAGTAAAGATTACCTGAAACAAATGGTTAAAGTTTTCAACACCTACAGGATTTATATCTATAATAAGTAAAGGAAAAAATAATTCTCAGTGAACACACAAAAACATTCAATCACTCTAGTAATCAAAGAAATCCAAAATCTATATAAATATCAGTATAGACGGAGGGAGAGAGTTAAGTAGCCACACGTACAAAGCTGGCGGGAAGGTATGTTGCCACAGGTGAATGCAGAAAGGCCTGGAAGAATACAAATAACATTTTTAACATGGTTTCCTCTGAGACTAAAATCAGGGAATGGGAGTGGCAGTCAAAGTTAACTGTAACTTTCTCTGTATTATCTAAACTTCCATATTAATATGCATTTATGAATCTATTATTAAAACTATGGGGGGCGCCTGGGTGGCGCAGTCGGTTAAGTGTCCGACTTCAGCCAGGTCACGATCTCGCGGTCCGGGAGTTCGAGACCCACGTCGGGCTCTGGGCTGATGGCTCAGAGCCTGGAGCCTGTTTCTGATTCTGTGTCTCCCTCTCTCTCTGCCCCTCCCCCGTTCATGCTCTGTCTCTCTCTGTCCCAAAAATAAATAAATGTTGAAAAAAAAAATTTTTTTTAAATAAAAAAAAACTATGAAGGAGCACCTGGGTGGCTCAGTGGGTTAAGCAGCCAACTCTTGATTTGGGCTCAGGTCATGATCTCATGGTTCACGAGTTCGAATCCTCTGTCTCCCTCTTTCTGCCCCTCTCCTGCTCACAGTCACTCTCTCTCTCTCTCTTTCTTTCAAAAACAAACTTTAAAAATTGTTTAAAAACCCATTAAGTCAATTAAAGAAAATCAAAACATCAATACAGCATGATCCTATTTCTGTTTGACAATATTTTGAAGAGGGGGCGCCTGGGTGGCTCAGTCGGTTGAACGTCCGACCTCAGCTCAGGTCATGATCTCGCAGCTCGTGAGATCGAGCCCCGCGTCGGGCTCTGTGCTGATGAACAGCTCAGAGCCTGGAGCCTGCTTCAGATTCTGTGCCTCCCTCTCTCTCTGCCCCAACCCACTCTCGTTCTGTCTCTGTCTCTCTCAAAAATAAATAAGCGTTAAACAAAATTTTTAAATAAAAAAAAGAAAATATTTTGAAGAAAAAAAATGCATGAACAATGCATGTCTTTTAAAAAATTCATATATTCTAATCTCTTAGCCACAGAATAATATTTTCTATTCTGTTTATTACTTCCAGCAATTTACACAGATTTTTGAAGTCATCTCCCGTGTGAAGTACCAAGTATATATGTATTCTAGCATGTACCACTTTTTTTAAAATTTTTTTTTAATGTTTATTTATTTTTGAGACAGAGAGAGACAGAGCATGAACGGGGGAGGGGCAGAGAGAGAGGGAGACACAGAATCAGAAGCAGGCTCCAGGCTCTGAGCCATCAGCCCAGAGCCTGACGCAGGGCTCGAACTCACGAACCGTGAGATCGTGACCCGAGCCGAAGTCGGACGCTCAACCGACTGAGCCACCCAGGCGCCCCCCACTTTTTTTTTTTAAGTTGACTTCGCACTCAGCACAGAGCCCGAGGTGGGGCTTGAACTCATGACCCTCAGATCAAGACCTGAGCTGAGATCAAGAGTCAGATGCTTAACCAACTGAGCCACCCAGGTGCCCCAGCATGTATCACTGTCTATTGGAATAGCATCTTAAATATGCTCCTTAAGGCCAGAAGCAGTCTTTCTTACTATCTTTGGATACCCAGGGCTTGGGACCATATCTGACACCCCGTAGGTGTCACACAATGCCTATTTTTGAAGGAAAAGAGCAAGAAGAGGGGAAATAGGGTAGAGAGGGAAGGAGTCCCCGTCCTATCCTTCAGGCAACACTTCCTTGAAAGGGAACTGGGGGGCAGAGGAGACAGCCAGGAGTGCAGTGATGAAAAGTCTCCAGATCTCAATTTCCTCATCTGCGAAATGGGAAGAACCATGGTGACCGCGGGGTTGTTGTGAGGACTGCAGGAGCCCCACACACAGCGGACACTCAGTGGGCTCCACGGTTGCTGTCGCCGTAAGTGGTGATGACATAGGTCTTGAATGGAGTTGGATCTTGGTCTGGCAGTGAGGTCAGGGAGAGAGTGATGGCTCCTTCCAGCCTCTTCTGCAAGGCCAGGTGTGGGAAATGTGGTTTCTTGAGCAACAACGAATGACTCTATTGACAAAGCCACTGAAAAAATACTTAGGACTGGACCGTTTTAGGGGTCTTGCCCCAGAAGTAACTGGAAGCTGAAGCCATCTCTGTTTGCTGGACATTTCAGAGGAGTCAGGATCCTGGCTTGATGGCGAGTTGGCGCTTAGTGATTTTTTCAAAACTATTTTCAGTCACACACTTGACTCTGCTGGGCCAGAGACGGGAGTCAGGGTGGGACAGATAAAACCCTGCCTGAGCCCTCCCTCAATGGCACCTGCCACCTTCTGGACAACTGATGTCAAACCCAGCTTCTCTGAAATTCACAGTCCGAAACAGTTGAGGCAGGCTGCTTTCCAACCAGGAGCCATCTCCCAAATTCTGCTCACTGTGCAACACAGAGGGGGCGACGCCAACGAGCTCTGAAGTCACAGACGGACCTACACCATGACATGGACAGACGAAGCAGGCCTTGGGTACCAAGCTCTCTAGATCACAGCCATTTCTCTGAGCTTGTGGCTCCTCACAGAGGAAGTCTAACCAGGCAGAGGAGGCTGGCCGGACAGAGGGCTAGGATGGCCAGAGGGTCTTTTTCTTCATCTCGCAGGCCCTGCAAATCCCAAAGTTGCACCTGTCTCTGGCCTCGCTGGTTCTCGGGCTGAAGGCCATTTGAAGATGTGGTGGGGACTTGGGTCATGTGGAAGCAAGACGGACCCCCAGGCTGGAGGTGAGGGTACAGCGCTGGGTAGAGCAAACCCCAAGGAAAGCAGCAGCCATTTATTTCATCTTGGGCATTCTGGGCAGATTCCATGCACGTCAGAGGAGATAAGGCCTCATCAAGACACGAAATGGCTGTTTCACAGACGCTCCGAAGCCTGTCTGTGCAACACTAAGAGAACATATGCCGTTATCCTTTTAGCCACAAGAAAAAATAACGTGGGCTCCCTTTGTTGCCTTCTCTGTGAGGGTACCAATTCAGATGCTGCATTGGAAAAGCGAGTTAAGGCACATGCCCTCTATGGACACTCATACCCATGCGGGGGGGGGGGGGTGCAAAAGAGAGCACCGTCCCTGGATGGGTGTGGGTTCCTGACCAGAAGCACTTTAAACAAGCCATCATGGGGGCGCCTGGGTGGCTCAGTTGGTTAAGCATCAGACTCCTGGCTTTGGCTCAGGTCATGATCTCCGGGTTCTTGAGATGGAACCGCGCATTGGGCTCTGTGCTGACAGCATGGAGCCTGCATGGGATTCTCTCTCTCTCCCTCTCTCTCTGCCCCTCCCCCGCGGTTACTCATGCCCTCCCTCTCTCTCTCTCTCTCTCTCTCTCTCTCTCATAATAAATAAATGAACTTTAAAAATGCCATCACAATTCTATTTTTTTTAATGTCTGTTTATTATTTTTTTTAATTTTTTTTCAACGTTTATTTATTTTTGGGACAGAGAGAGACAGAGCACGAACGGGGGAGGGGCAGGGAGAGAGGGAGACACAGAATCGGAAACAGGCTCCAGGCTCTGAGCCATCAGCCCAGAGCCCGACGCGGGGCTCGAACTCCCGGACCTCGAGATCGTGACCTGGCTGAAGTCGGACGCTTAACCGACTGCGCCACCCAGGCGCCCCGTGTGTCTGTTTATTTTTGAGAGAGTGGAAGACAGACCATGAGTGGGAAAGGGGCAGAGAGAGAGGGAGACACAGAATCCGAAGCAGGCTCCAGGCTCCGAGCTATCAGCACAGGGCCCGATGTGGGGCTTGAACGCACGAACCATGAGATCATGACCTGATGCCTAAGTCAGATGCTTAACTGGCTGAGCCACCCAGGCACCCCTGCCATCACGATTTTAAGTTGCCTTCTGGTTGTGTAGCGTGAAGCTTTACGCTGTGGGCATGTGGCCAGGGACCAAAAGATAGGCACTCTCCTCTCGGTGGCTGTGTGTGTGGGCTCAGGTGGCCCACGTGGCTGGGCCCTGAGCTCTGCAGTCCTACACAGGACACTTATGATTGTTGAACATTTGCTCTATGTCACTCACTGCCTAAGAACTTTACAAGGAGCACCTCATTTTGTCAGTCAACGAAGACTCCTTGAGAGTCTGCTCACGCCAGGAACCAGCACTCAACCCTCATGATGAACAGGTGAGGTGAAAATTGAACACTCCCAGTTTACCCTTGATGGAACCAAGGAGGTGTAGAGGTTAACTAATTTGCACAATGTCCCACAGCCAGCAGGTGGCAGAGCTGGGATTCAAACAACTTCTCTGTCTACAGCTAGCGCTTGGAACCACTACCCTCGCACAGGATCTTTGACCCAGTGCAGATAAAAGTGCAAGTGGTTGTTCATGGTCTGGGAAAGGTTCCATAGGCCTGTCCCAAAAGCCAGCTGCTAGGGGTGAGCCTAGGGCACGGAGGAGAAATCACCAGGAGATACTGATCTCACTTTCACGGGGCAAACAGTCTTCCAAAACGAATCAGAGAACATAGACTGGGACCATGAGATTGACATTGGTTCTCCCTACATTTGCCGACATCACCCTCTCTCCAAACCTTTCCTACCAGCCTTGGTGCCATGCTTCGGAGAGTATCAGACCCTTGCAGACCACAGGCCCACCTACAGGCAGGGTCCACCTCTCCCAGCCCCTGAACCAACCCAACCCGGTGCCCAGGAGCACGGGGCATCTGGCATTGGCTTTGTGGCTCTCTCTGTAACTGGTGAGCCCTGGGGGCAGACAGAAAAGCCAAGATGCTGTTGTCTGCCTTCTCCAGCCTGTTCAGGCTTCAGGACTATGTCTCTGCCTTGCTTTCCTGGCTGAGCCATGAGCCTCTGCTGTACTGGAGACCTGACCCATCTGTTTACCTGACCACCATCCCCACAATCAGTTACTCTCGTCGGGAGCTAAGGCCTGAGTCCAGGGTCCCCAGCGGCTGGTAGGCATCTGACTCCAAGTCTGATGGACCTCCTGGAATCACTGCACTCCACCCCCACCCCCCGCCTAGTCTCCACCTGCCTCTCTTTCCAAAGCACTTGGAAATCTGGAATAAGACTGCTCTGTAGAAGTAAACTGTGCAATCAACACAAAGTGGAGGCAGAGACCTGGAAACTCCGTGGATCCCAGACCTGCAGGATCCCATTCTAAGCTGATTGGATGGGAACCTTAGCTAAAAAAAAGAAAATGCCAATGAAAAGACAGATGGGTTGATCACGGAAGGTCGGAAAAAGAAAAGTCCCTAGACCAACGGTGGGAGTGCCCATCCAGTCTTTGGAAATAGGCAGTTTGACCAAGAACTTGACTCTGTCTCATTCCCCAGCTGGATTATTTTCCAGCGAAAAGAGTGTATCTGTCCTAATACTATTATTCAATTCAGCTAAGCAATTCCCTTTGTTCCAATTTCAAGCTCACTAAATAACCTTCGGATATCAATACCGATAATTCTGACAATTCTGCTTTTTGCATAGCTCATCTACTATGAAACTCTGTGTTGATCTGGTCAGCTGGACCGCTATGTTTTCACCGTAAACCAGTAAGTGAGCATTCTACCCTCTTGCATTAGCCTGCTGGGAGCTTTGGGAACGTGGATCAGAACTCCCAAGTGTCATTAACTCTGAAGGAAAATTAAGTCCTGCAAGGTCATTAGTAGGCTTGCCCTGGAGCCCTTTGGAAACCACTGGCAATTGGATGAAGTCCAAGTTCTCCAGATTCCTTGGCCATAGGGACTTGGATTTGCCTGGGGTCTCAAGAGGCTTGAGCGTGATGCATGGGCCATCAACCAGGGCCAACTGTGTCAGCACAACCCAGATGCAGTGCTCTGGGCACTGGTGCACTTGTGGGGAGCCCCTAGCAGGGCCCAGCCCTCACAATCATCTCAGGCTTCCTCCTCAGGGGTCCTGCAGTGCGTTTGGAACAGTCCCTTATGGAACAGATTATAATAGTACCATACATTGGCCCAGAGATTCTGTTTGCTGGGGATCTTCCACATCCTTTCATTTGTGTTGTTCACACCTTTCATGCGGAAAAGCAAGTATTTTTAGCTTTGCTTTGCAGTTGAGAACACTTGGGCTTAGGGAAGGTAAATGACTTGCCCAAGGTCACACTGTTCATAATGTGCAACCTGCACCTGACCCAGACCCAAAGGACTGCATGTCCCAAGCTTCTTCACACACAGAACTGCTGCTAAGCCAGATGGGCTCTTAGAAGTGTGTCCAAGTATCAGTAGGTCAGCCTCGACGGCATGGCCACCTCTCAGAACAGACTAGAGATGCGTGTGCCCTCTTGAAGACGCAAGAAAGACCCAGTTCCGCAAAGGGCTCCATGTGGTAGCCCCAGGTGATGCAGGAGATTTGCAATTTGCTTCTTGCCTACATTCATGGGCACTTGTGTAAACAGACCATCTCCAAGACTTCTCTGGACCGAATTTTGTATTCAAGAAGGGCTTCCCTGGTCTCTCATTTACCTTGAGTGTCTGGGGCACCCGTGTGGCACCAAGACCCGGTTAGAACAATGCTTCCAACAAGCGTGGTAAGGATCACTGGTTCCACCCAACCCAAGGGGAGAACAAAGGAAGATGGCCACGCACACACCAAAGCAGCTCTCTAATCATACAGAACACAGTCATATCCACAAATATGCGAGCGCGTTTCCCATTCCAACCCCTCGCTCTCTCCCTGAGACCTGCAGCCTCTCCAACTTCTTCTAAATCTCCCCCACCCTGTACCACCCCCAGCCCTGCCAAGACAAGACACCATACCCTGGATGCCCTTGCAGGACAGGACAGGCCCTGAGCAATTTTCTCTGGTGACATGCAATCAACAAAGAGCTTTCACAGGCCTGACTTTGTGAGCGTCATCATAGCCTAGAGGAGGCGGCTACAGTTATGCTCACCTGCAGAGAAGACTGAGGCTGGCATATGCTGAGAAGCAGGGGACAGAAGTCTGGATTCTGGAAATAAGCAGAAAGGGCAGAGAGTCAGACTTTTGGGAAAGGAAAGGAAAGGAGATGAGAGGAGAGGAGAAGAGAGGAGACAGGAGGGGAGCGGAGGGAAGGGAAGGGAAGGGAAGGGCAGAGCACTCCCACTTATGGTGTGCCTGCAAACAAGCACATAATGGCTGCACACCGGTCCCTTTAGTACTTCTCAGCCACCATTCACTAACTTTTAAAAGGAGAAGGGGGAGCAAGGTTGCTGGACACAGCAAGGGAGCCTGTGACAGAAAGAGACGCAGACAGCCCCAAGTGTTCACTGGGTGGCAGCCATCAATGGGGCTCTGTCCCAGGCCATTTTCCTATATTATCCCATGTGCTTCTCCAAACAGCCCTGTCCGGTGAGCTATGATGTCCATCTTGGAGATAAGGAAGCCAAGGCTCAGAGAAGGTGCTCAAAGCCAAGCCTCGGTGGCTGGGAAAACACAGTTCCACCTGTCCTGAGATCCAGGGATCTTTCCCGTGTTCTAGGGAGAGGCAAGAGTGCACTGCCAACCTCCTGACTGCGTGTGCTGGCTCCCACCAGCAACTCCAGGGGCTCGAGCCCAGAGAGCCTCTGACTGGACTAGGGGGAGGGGGAGGTCTGCTACCTTAGCACTGGAAGGTTGCCTGCATGGAAAACCAAGAAACACACAACATGGTTAAATTAGCCACATTTATTATGAGAAATTCTGCTTTCTTTCTTTCTTTCTAGAGAGAGAGAGAGGGAGAGAGCAACAGAAGGGCAGAGGGAGAGAAAGAATCTTAGGCGCACAGGGCCCGATGCAGGGCTCGACCCCACGACTGCGAGCTCATGATCTGAGCTGAAATCAAGAGTTGGACGCTTAACCGACTAAGCCACCCAGGCATCCCAGGTATCTTGCTTTCTAATGATGCTATGAACTGCATTTCCCAAGAAAGACGCACATACACCCCTTCCTCTCTTTCTCACACGCTCACATGCACACACACTTGCACAGTGGTCTCTTTGGGGGCATTTCCTTTTGCCTGGTCTATGGCAACTCTGCCCCAGTTGGTTTTTCTTCCCACTCTAGCCAGATATCTTTCTAGAACACAAAACTGACCATGCCATTCCCTTTTGGAAATCCTTCAACGACACTCACTTTGCTCTTGGGACAACATCCACGCCCCAGCCTGCCCAACAGGCCCTTCGGGTAGACATGTGCTGTCCAGTACAGGAACCGTTAGCCACGTGTGGCTATGAAACACTTCCAGTGCAGGTGAGTGCAAACTACCCACCAGATGTTTATGACTTGGAAAAATAATATAATATGTCTCATTAATAATGTTATACTGGTTAATGTTGAAATGATAATACTTTGGATTTTAAGATATAGATTATCAAAGTGAACTTCACTTGTTTTTGCCTGACTTCTTAAATATGGCTACTATGAAATTTTCTCATTGCCCAAACCTCAGCTCAAGAAGCACCCACCCTGACGAGCTCCCCATGCCCCCCTTTCTTTCTTATACATATGCAAGTCTCCATGACAGTGCAGACGGTGTCTTAGACATGTCTACGTGACCTCAGCTTCGAGGACGGTGCCAGTTAATGGGTGTTGAACTGACTGTTCAATGGGTGAATGAATGACCAACACAAAGGCGTGTGGCTCTCAGTCTCCAGCCCCGGCTGCCATCTTGGTTCCCTCATCTGCCCAGTTCCCTCTTTTTCCAATGAGTCCCAAGCACACCTCCATCTTTATGGCTCCTGGGGCTGAAGGGCATCTCCCCTGTTACCCCCTCTCCGAGTCACTACAGTCTCGGATGATCTAGACATACACGACTTAGCCTAGCGGTGAGGCCCCCCCTCCCCCCAAGGGAAGCATCATGCTTTCAACATCAAGTTCCCTCTTTGGAGGGGCTCAGCTGAATCCCGGGCTGTTCTGCAGGATGTGGAGGTGACAGCATTCAGGGTTGTACTTCCACATGCCCAAGATGAGCTCCCAGCTGCCTTGGGGGTACCCCCCCCCATCAAAGGGAAGCAGCTTTGTGTCCCGTCTTCATTCCAGAGCTCTATCAAATCCCTGATGGCCTGATTCTGCACATCCTCTGACTCTCCGCACCCCCCAACCAATTCAGGATGCTCAGACATGCAGGCCTGCGCTCACCCAACGTGCTGTCAATAGTAGCTCCCGGTTCTGCCTGTCATAGAAACAGCACAGGATTCGACAGCCAACCGCGACTGTGGCGAAAACTCGGCCCCCAGCAGGCACAGCGGGAGTGTCTCATTCATGGCAGCTCAAACCCTCACACTGGAACCCCATCCATCACTGCCTCCTGCCATGACAGAGCCCCAAACCTGAGCTCCAGCTCTGGCATTTCTCGGAGTCACATGGATGGCGATCAGCAGGTCCCTTTGTCCTTGGGCCTTTGCAGGAAATGTGCCTCATTCTGACATCTAACATTCACTCCCAAACGGGAGTCTAGACTAAGGGGGAAAAAAACCTCTAAATCTCCATTGATTGTGCCTACTGGAGGGAGGTGAATGGGTGGTCTCTGCCCTTAGCTATTACTAAAGAAAATAGAAAAGTTTCGTTTTCGTATTTGCAATGGGTGGCAAGGCGAAACGAAACGAAACAAAAACAACTTCAGCCTTTTCCACTCTCTTTTAAAGAACTATGACTGTTGGGCCTTAGGAAATGAATGACCTTAAAGTCCATTAAAATAGGTGAGATTAGCGAGTGCTCAGTTAATAGAGACTGTTCAGTTCACAATAAAAAACAACGGCCCAAAACACTCAATGAAAAAAAAAAAATGTTTCTCAAGGTGAAAGACTCTGTTCGGAAAAGCCCTTGAGAATTAGATTAAAAATGAAGAAAAAAAAAAAAGGAAATCATCCTTCAGAACACGTTCTTTAAAAATGCAGACTCACCATTCTGAGAAAGATTTTGTCCTAAATACTGTTTAATGCCTTAGCCAAGAGGTTGATTAAAGTAAACGCCCGCCAACGGAAATGAATGAAAGATATTCGCATACTCCTGGGTTTTGATGAGTTGGAAGGAGAACATCAGGGCATGTGAGAGCCCTGTGTTGATGGTGCCTTCTAGAATAAAGGAGGAAGGACACAGTGGAGCAGGAGAGGTCATACTGCCGAGAGGAGGGGAGGGCCTCTGTGGAAGCAGGAGGCAGGGATCCTCAGAAAGCTGGGGAGGCACTGTACCTCCCTGCTTCCTGGGATGGGGCAGGGAGACAAGCCGTTACAATCAAATAGGAAAAGAAAAGGTGAGCCTGGTAGGCTGCAGGGTGTCAGGACCTTTGGGTCAGCCTCACTTAAAAACCTACCTTACAATCCTTGGGGCACCTGGGTGGCTCAGTTGGTCCGGCATCCGACTTGGGCTCAGGTCATGATCTCACAGTTCACGAGCTCAAGCCCCGCGTCGGGCTCTGTGCTGACAGCTCAGAGCCGGGAACCTGCTTTGGATTCTGTGTCTCCCTCTCTCTCTCTGCCCCTTCCCCGCTGGCACTTTGTCTCTGTCTCCCTCAAAAATAAAACATTAAAAATATTTTTGAAAACGTACCTTACAATCCTCATCATCCCTCTCTGGGCTAAATGTTTGTGTCCGACCCCCAAATCCAAATGTTGGAATGCTAACCTCTAAGATGACAGTAATAGGAGTGGGACTTGGGGAGGTAATTAACTAGACCCCTGTCGGTCAGATTAATGCCCTTCTAAGACAGGAAGACAGCTTGCTTTTTTTCCTCTCTCTCTGCTCAAGGGAGAGACATACCATGTGAGGACATGAGAAGATGTCCAGGAAGGGAGCACTCACCAGGAACCTAACCATGTTGACACTCTGATCTTGGACTTCTAGCCTCCAGAACTGTGAGAAAATAAATTTGTGTTGTTTCAGCACCCCCGGTCTATGGTGTTTGTTATAGCAGCCCAAGCTGATCGAGATGTCCCTGATCACGGTTTCCGTCTCAGAAGTGCTCCCTTCATTCTCTGTTGTGTGGTCCCTGCTGTTGGTACTTGGCTGACCTGATCCCCACCCGCCTCCCTTTTTCCCAAGCTCTCTTCCAGGAAGGGTGGCATGTAGCAGAAATTGACAGGGCTGGAGCTCCCAGGAAGTTTTGGGTCCTGATGAAAAGGCAGTGGCCCATCCTTTGTCCATCTGTCTTCTACTATTCCCTGCCTGGAGCATGGGAGGTTTGGAACGTAGCAGCCTTCTGTCCACCGTGCAGGGGCCGACATGACAAAAGACAAAACAAAGACAAAAGACAACAGACTAGGGATGGAAAGAGAGAGGAAAGAGGCAAGGAAAGAGGAGAGAGGAAAGATAAGAAAAGCCTGGGTCTCCTAAGAGTGTTGCTACATAGCCAGGTTTTTCTTTTGTTGTTGTTGTTTGTTTGCTGGCTTTTTAGGAAAAAATATGTCCCGTGTGTTTAAAAAACTGTTCGTCAAATTATCTGTCATTTGCGGCTGGGAGGATTCCTAACAGATACCGTGCCACCCTCTAGAGCACTGGAGAACATTCTTTACTTTATCAAATTCTTTTGATTCTTTCAGCAATGAAAGCCAAAAGCCCGAAGACAGTCTGGCCACTACGGTCTGTTCGGCCCCTCTAGGGAGAGAGTGGGGCTGGTAGGGACCATGAATCGTGCTTTGGTGCCCAGGTAAACATTCGAGAAAATACAGTCTTAGGGCCTTTAAGAGTGCCTCCTTGGGGCGCCTGGGTGGCGCAGTCGGTTAAGTGTCCGACTTCAGCCAGGTCACGATCTCGCGGTCCGTGAGTTCGAGCCCCGCATCGGGCTCTGGGCTGATGGCTCAGAGCCTGGAGCCTGTTTCCAATTCTGTGTCTCCCTCTCTCTCTGCCCCTCCCCCGTTCGTGCTCTGTCTCTCTCTGTCCCAAAAATAAATAAACGTTGAAAAAAAAAATTAAAAAAAAAAAAGAGTGATTCATGAGACCATGTATGGTATCTGAGTCTTTGGGAATGGTAATGATGAAATCAACTACAGTTGCGCTATACAGAGCCCCCAAAGCCTTGTCTTAGAGAGTCTGGAGACTACTGGAGGCTCTCTTCCAGGGAGACTTGTACCTGACAATACCTTTCGCATCGTCATACCATTGGCATGGGTCGAAACTGCACAACTGCAAAACCAACAGGGCTCACTGTCTCAGACACACACTTCTGCAAGGTCTTGCCTGGAGCAGACAAAGGGCACTTCCAAGGGGAATGCCAGAAGCCCGCGTGGGGCAGAACTTCACAGGCAGGAGAAAGGGATGATGGGACCGATGGCGGGTAACGCAATCCGGCAGACCCAACCCTGCCTTGTCATCTGGGAAGAGGAGAGTGGATGGGGGCCCGAATACGGGAGCTTCTCTGCCTTCTGGAAACCACGTTCATCGGTCTTCTGTGGCCACATTCACGCCTCCTCCGTTGGAAAATTCAGAGCCGATGCAAATCTTAGTAAGTCCAAATGGAAGCCTATTCTCTGAGAACTGGTTTCCAATAGATCATTTTTCAACCGTTTCGGACTGGGGAGAAAAAGGCTAGCATTTAGTCTCTAATGCTGTTTACGCAATCTCAGGCGAAGTGATTCAGTAGCCGTCTCTCACTTCATACTTTAAAAAAGAGTAAGTAGCCCTCCCCCACGCCGCCCCCTGCAAACCCCCATTAAACTACCGCACATTTCAATCTATGCATTGATGACGGGGACGAATACATTTTCTGCCACATCGATGTAGTTAAATTTCTAGCCCTTATTTTTAACCCAGCACCATTTCAGAAATCAATTTCTGTGGAGAGAGAATACCTGGACATTTAAATCCATCAAAAAGGAGTAAATGAGCATTTCAGATACATCCATCAAGAAGAAATGCCCCTTCTCCCCATCATTGTGGGGCTTTGTCAGTCGCCTGTCAGATGAATGTCCGCGTAAGTGTTTATTAATCACTCTCGCGCTCGCTGATGGGCCTGAACACTTTGCTCCTCGAAGTCTCTGACATGGACAAAGTATGCGGCAGGTTTCTTCTCTCGGTCTCTTGAGCACAGTTGCTTACTTTGTTAAAGTTAATTTCCACTCATTTCTGGCTTTGATGGGAAGATTCCTTTATCAATTCAATTCATGCGTGTTGTCTGCAATCAAAGCAATATTGTCTGCTAATGTGAGCTACGTTCCATGCTCCCTCTCCGTTTTATGCTAACGCCTTCCTTCTGCTGGTCCTGCACTGGAGAATTTGGGGAAGAGGCTGGCTCCCTGGCCTTCAGAGACAGGCTGCAGTGATGGCTGAACCGGCAGCCACCTACCCCTCCCGGAACTGCTTGGCTGTGAGAAATGGGGAGCTGCTCTCTTTCCCAGGAATCACCTGGCTTGAAAGAGAAGTCAGTGGAAGAGAGAAGGCAATGGGAGCCACGCGTGACGGAACCTGCTCTGGATCCCCCGGCGGAAGAACCAAGCGGCCCTCGGAGATCTTGGGAGGCAGGAGGTTTATTTCACACCAGCAGGTTCGGAGGAGGTAACTCTCCAGAGGTTGAGCCTTACATCGAGGTCTCCAGTGTAAGCAGAGGGAACGATTTATAGTCTGTGACTTCTGCATTCCGCATTAGTAGTAATCTGGCGCTCACGAGTGGCAAGCGGGGTCGGAAGAAGAACCCGGAAGGGGAGTCTTCAGTTGGGGACCGGAATTTCCGTATCAGTCCCATCGGCCATCTTATAACAGATGTTCCCCTGTCACATGTGGTGGCAATTTGCTATTCCTGCCATGACCTGTAAGATCAAGTCTTATTCCGGAACTCACCAGCCTTTACGTGAGACCTTTCCGCTTCCTCTACCCCAAGGAGATTCACCGTCTCCCCAACACACACTTTTGTGCTTCTCATGCTGTCCTTCCCAGCTTCTCTCTCTTCCCCATCTCACCCCACCCCTGTGCACCCCATTCGTCTAAGTCCTACTCTTCCCGAAAGACCCGCCTCGAGCCTTCCCTCCCTCTCCCTGCCCCAGGATAGCTAGCGCCAGCTCTTCTCGGAATGCTTCCGGAAATCAAACTTTCACCACGACTGCCCTGGCACTTACCACCTCCTGCTACACTGTGGCAGCACCACTGAGGAGCGAACGGAGCCAGGCAGGTGGAGTCAGGCAGGCCCAAGCCTGATTCTGACTCCGCCGCTTGGAGTTGGATGGCCCTGCACGTCTCTGAATCCCTGTGGAATTTCTCCAAAAAGAAAAGGAATGAACTACTATCTGTCTTGTGGGACGATTGTGCGGATCCACAATGACTTGTGTAACCCACCCATCACGGTGCCCAGTGACGCGGAAGCCCAGGAAATGGTGGCTATTGTTATAAACCCCAACTAGATGACAGACCCCCAGAGGGAAGTGCGGTCCACACCGTGCATTCCTGCGCTACAGAGGAGGGAAAGTTAAACCCCCGTGACTCAGACTCTCTTGCAGCCAAGGATTAGGTTATCTATCAGGTTCCAGAAATTAAATGTGCTTCTTCACCGTCTGGAAGACAGAAGCAAGGGGAGACTTGTCAAGAACTGTGAAGGGGCCGAGGTTTTGCCCTACACGCAAGCTAACGAGTTCGTCTACCCCAGTGTCATAGGTGCTGGGAGAAGACAGGAGACTCTCGGGTGGGAGACAATGGACCTATTACTGACAGCAGAGCAGCAGCATTTTCTTGTGCCGGTTCCTTAAAGTTCAGTTACCCCAGGGCAACACGAAGAGGGCCAAGTGACCCCTGCATACACAGGAGAATCCAAACCTTTTTGTAAGTTACAAGATTTTTTTTAATGCTTATTTATTGTTGAGAGAGAGAGAGCAAACAAGTGCAAGTGGGGGAGGGACAGAGAGAGAGAGAGAGAGACAGAATCCAGAGTAGGCTCCAGGCTCCGAGCTGTCGGCACAGAACCCAACGTGGGGCTCGAACTCACGAGCCGTGAGGCCATGACCTGAGCCGAAGTCAGACGCTCCACCGACTGAGCCACCCATGTGCCCCTTCGAAATTTTTGTTTGGATGTTTAGTTATTATTTTGAGAGAGAGAGAGCGCTGGGGAGGGGCAGAGAGGGAAGGAGAGAGAATCCCACCAGGCTCCCTGCTATCAGCGCAGAGCCCGATACAGGGCTCGAACCCACGAACTGTGAGATGATGACCTGAGCGGAAACCAAGAGTCAGATGCTTAACTGACTGAGCCACCCAGGTGCCCCAAACCCAAATCTTTTCCAGTGGATAGTAGGCGAGCCTGCCCATTGCTTTGGAGGGGGATGTTCTATCTCCAAAGCTATTTTCTATGGGAGCAGCCTCGAAAAGACAGTCTAGAACCAAGCAGACAATACATCTACGAGGTGTGAAGATGCAAGAGACCCGTGGAAAATGGTCTCTCCACCAGCCCATCTTCCTGCTGCCAGCTGCTGCTCCTAGCAAGGAAGGTTGTGGAAAATTGGGGGGGTTTCTACGGTCGCCTTCCAGTGGTCACCAGCTTTAAAAGAAATGATAGAAACCACCCTAACCCCAGACCACATCCATGACTGTGACATACACTGGAGCTCAGCTGTTCCTGTGGCAGCATCCTGGCTGAGTTCTTAATTGTGGCAGGCTAGTTAGGCATTTTTGAACTCACGGAAGGCCTAACCAAGAGTCCACTTCCTAACCTGTGTTAAATTCTGCCCTTACGATATCACACGGCTGGAGTGGTTTCTGCCTCCTGCGCTAATATAAGTCTGGACTAAACCTCAGTGTTCTCCAAAGCTTTGGTGCCTTCCACTAAACCTGTGATAATGGTGAAGATGGTGACGATTACGATGATGGCGGTGGTGATGACAATTAGGGGAAGGAAAAGGAGGAGTTTGAGGAAAGTAGGAATAAAGCAGGAAAAAGAGAAGAAAGAAGGGGAAAAAAACTTCATCATGTTTCTCCTTCTTTCCCTCCCAAAATACACATATTATCAAAGGAGAAAGCAAGCTTTTTGAGTCTCTACCTATTACAAATACTAAAAAAAAAAAAAAAAAAAAACTCTACGTACTCATTACTGGAACCCCAAGGTCACCAGTTAGAGCTCTTGTTTTGTTTTGTTAATTTACATCTCCTTCTAATTTTTCTGTGACACAGAGGAGTTTCTCAGATGCTCTCACAGGCTGGTCACATCCTTGGCTGGATCAGGGAGAAGCCAGATCTCAGTGGAAGGTTCCCCAGTCACAAAGCTGCTTTCATACCTGTCTCAGCACTTCACAGGGGGAAGGGGAGGGGAGGGGAGGGGAGAGGAGGGAAAAGAAGGGAAGGAAGGGAAGGGAAGGGAAGGGAAGGGAAGGGAAGGGAAGGGAAGGGAAAGTCCACGTCTTTAGCCTAAGTCATGGTCTAGGGGTTCTTCCTGGAGTGGGAGTTGTAGCTGACGAGCTCACTCCCAACAAGCCAACCCTCCCAATGGTGACCCAGAATACTCATCCCAGTCCTGTGAAGTAACTTCTGGAAGGCCATCTCTCAGAACCACCTTGTGACATGTCTACCCCTCTGGGCTGCCCTGTGCCATCCCAGAGTTCTATGCAGGGTCTGGCATAGGCATTCACCCTTCCTACGCAATACAGGTGGCTGGGTTCTGAGATGCCCATAAAATTGCCCATGTGATACGTGCATACGATAGCAGCTAATATTTATTGAGTACTTACTATGTGACAGACACAGTGTCACACGATCTGGAGGTCTTTTAGTTCGTTTCAGCGCCCCCCCCCCCCGGCAGTTCTATGAAGCAGGCACTTTTATGCCTCCTAGTTCACAGAAGTGGCAACTGGGGCTCAGAGAATCAAGCAACTTGCCCCAAATCATAGCCAGAATGTTTTCGGAGGCTCCGCCCCTAACAACTATGTAACCCTGCTCAGAGCAGGGACACAATGGATATTTGTTCCGTGGATTAGAACAGGTGTGGCAGAAATCGCTGATTTCCCCTATTACCCACTCTTCCCTTCATCTTAGAAATAACCCCCACTACCATCCAAGATTTTGGCTGAGCCTCTGCCTACTTCCTTAGGCCTCAGTTTCCACATCTGTCAATCAGAAATAATAATAGTACCAGCATGCCTCGGTGGCTCAGTCAGTGAAGTGTCTGACTCTTGATTTTGGCTCAGGTCATGATCTCACTCGTGGGATCGAGCCCTCCCTCAGGCCCTGCGCTGACAGCTCAGAGCCTGCTTGGGCTTCTCTCTCTCCCTCTCTCTCTCTGCTCCTCCCCTCCTCGCTCTCTCTCTCTCTCTCTCTCTCAAAATAAATGAATAAACATTAAAAAAAAGAAAGAAAGAATAATGGTACCTGTCTCATGTTCCTCAAGTGTAAGAACTCCCAGTCATGTAGATCGCTAACCAGAAAATGTCACCAACCATGGTATCTGACTAGTAAAATACGTATTTTAAATTCCTAACTTATAATTCATTTTAATGACTGTGAGGCTGTGTGTGTGTGTGTGTGTGTGTGTGTGTGTGGCTTAAATAAGTTACTACATGTGCCTAGCACACAGCATTAAATTCCGGGCAATTGATTAGATTAAACTGAATAGCATTCTGTAAGTCTAGCTCAACAAAGAATCAAGAAACTCCAGAGAAAGCTCCACCCAAATAAAGAAAAAGACACTGGAAATTTGAGATGGATAATCTCGGAACCTGACCCTTTAACGATGTTTTAGGTTGAGGTCCTAAGACAAGATAGTAAGCTGGAGAGGCTCCTAGGTTGTTCCCAATTTATGCTTTAATCTTTAATATGTAGCAAAAGTTTAGGGACGTGTTTGCGTCTAGGATACAAGCTAGACAGGACAGAAGTGATCTCTTCCTGCCGTCCTAGACTAGAGCCAGCTAACAGGAACTCTAAGGTTTGTTATGAATGGCTCCATGGGATTAGCCTTATACTTCATAGCTGGAGAAGTAAAAGAAAGTGACTTTTCTTAGGAATTCGGTTTATTCACTAATTCTACATTGTTAGTTGGAAATAGGACTTCTTTCTGAAGCACAGGGTCTACTCAGAGCAGATCCGCTAATAAACAATCCCCCGTGGATTCTGTTTAATTTGCTTCCCTTTTTGCGTGACCTGCTATACGGGAGACATTCACCCGGTGCCCCAAAATGACATAGAGATCTGTACAGTTACAAGTACAATTACTCAAGCAATTAGTGACAGATGCAATGTTCTTTGTGGGAATTGAGAACCAGGGTTCTTCCTCGGCGCTGCCTGCGGAGGTGGTGGCCATCTGTGACTCGGCATCATGGCGGCCCTCAGACCTCTGGTGAAGCCCAAGGTCGTTAAAAAGAGGACCAAGAAGGTCATCCGGCACCATTCCCACCGATGTGTCAAAATAAAGCACAACTGGGAGAAGCCCAGAGATACCGACAATAGGGTGCGCAGAAGATTCGAGGGCCAGATCCTGATGCCCAGCTTGGCTGGTTAGGGGAACAACAAGAAAACAAAGCACGTGTCGTCCAGTGGCTTCCTGAAGTTCCTAGTCCACAGCGCCAAGGAGCTTGAAGTGCTGCCCATGCCCGACAGATCTTACTGTGCAGAGATTTCTCACGGTGTCTCCAACAAGAGCCACAAAGCCAGTGTGGAAAGAGCGGCCCAGCCGGCCATCAGCGTCACAAATTCCAATGCCAGCTGCGCGGCGAAGAAAGTGAATAGGCAGCTTGTGTGCGTGTCGTATTTGTGTTAATAAAACCATAAAACTACAAAAAAAAAAAAACAGGGTTCTTTCGAAGATGAGGAGAACTAACCAAATGGCGAGGACATAATCTTTGGAATCGTACGTGACCTCAAGACGTGGTGATCCATTGGCTTCTCTATGCCTCTACTCTTCTCAGTACCAGGGGGAGAAATACTCAACCTCCTGCCAGGGTTAAGGGCATCACTAAGAAAATCCCAAAGCAGCTCCCACAAGAATTGAGGTGTCTTGACAGCTGCCTTCTCTGAGAACCCCGCTCTTCCTCTTGCCCCTTCCTATCATCCACAATGTAATGAGGACGCGGCCATCATCAATCACCTGCTCATTGTGGCTCTGTGAAACCGCTAACCCAAATACTTGGCTGAACAAAACTAGGGCTATGTGGGCGGACATGGAAATGAGAGTGATGACCACAGGACTCCACAGGACTCTTAAAACCAATCTGCTCCGCTCTCTATGGCATACCACAGAATTTCAGCCTTAGACAAGTTCTCTGCTCTCTCTCTTCCAGCAGCTTGTTTTTGCTTTGGGGGACGTTTTTGAGCCAAAGGCTTTCAGAGAACGAGAAGTTGAGAGCAGATGTGCCCAATGAGAAGTTGGGATGTGTCCGAGGTTTGCTCTGGTAACAATGGGGAAGGGGGAGCGTGTGTTGAGAGGACTGAGCGGCCACCGAGGTCTCCCCTGTCCGCGGGTTTATTGCTTTATGCTGCCACCTGGCTGATCATTGAGCTGCAGGCTCCTACTGCAGAGCAAGAAAGACGAGACAGAACATTTACACTGGCAGGACTCAAAAACAAGTTTCCTGATAGGCACCTCGCCAGACAACTCAGACCAGCCTCATGAGAGGCACTGTCATCCATAAGGCGGAAACAGGTACTAATTCTAAAGGCCGGGCTTAAAGGTCAGGGGTTCGCTCATCAGTTGGAAAACTCTTTAGAGGAGACTGGTTCTGTTTCAAACCCACCGTGTTTTGTTCTTTAGATCTATCAACACTTCCTATTGACATCCTCAGTTAAGATGTTCCACACATTCATCTTCATGGTCCCTGAGTAAGAGAATGCCCTCATCCCTGCAGAAATCATCTTTGCTTCCAGTGATGTCAGGGTCAAAGACAAAAGGAACAGGTGTGCAGTGAACGACTTGGGCTGGACAATCCATGCCGAAAGAAGGCCTCACCCACATTCCTGCATCCCGCCACCCTGGAAAGAATACACACAGCTCGCATTTACTGAGGGCATGCTCTGTCTCAGACAGCATGCCAAGTGCTTTATCAATACTTAAGGAATGAACAGCGGCCCCGGGACAAGATGTGGGAGGAGCAGAGATCTGTCCCAGGCTGAGCAGACGGACTGAGGAGAAAACTCCCTGGAGGGCAAGTACCCGGTGGGTGTCAAGGTAGGTGCCAGCTCACAGACTGGCCTGTGGGCACTTGGGGGCACTTGTAAGCATGTGAGCCCATGAAGGACTTCCAGAAAACGAGATAGAAAGGGAGGCATCTCAAAAGTGAGGCCAGAGGTCCTGCAAGATTCAAACAGAAGTCTAGGTTCTTGACATTAATTGCCTTCCCCTGCACCCGTTGACCAGAAAGCCATAATATTCGGGTTACAGGTACATCATTTTTAATCCTTTCAAGGGAGGGGTGATCATTCCACTTTTACTATAGAAAGCTAAAGTGCTGAGAACTCATGAAATCTTGTGATGCTCACCAAGATGCACCTAGGATGCGGTGAATAGGTACAAAGCAAGGACAAATCATTCTTATCGCCATGAGTGCCAACATTAAAAAATGTATTAAACGGAGGCGCCTAGGTGACTCAGTTGGTTAAGCGTCCGACTTCGGCTCAGGTCATGATCTCGCGGTTTGTGAGTTCGAGCCCCTCGTCGGGCTCTGTGCTGATGGCTCAGAGCCTGGAGCCTGCTTCGGATTCTGTGTCTCCCTCTCTCTCTGCCCCTCCCCCACTCATGCTCTGTCTCTCTCTGTCTTTCAATAATAAATAAATGTTTAAAAAAAATTGTTTAATGTATGAAACATATACAATGTCCAATGTGCCAAAAGCCATGAGAAATTTTGGTGACACCAGTATAAATAAGTATTTATCCCTGCCCTTAAAGGTTTGTAATCTAGATGGGAGAGAACAGGAGGATGTCCCAGAGGCTATGACATGATTACCATTGGTTCCTTCATTTGACTTGATTCCTATTATCTGGATGGATCAGGGGTTGGAGACCACACCAGTTATGATTAGATACAGCTGCATGTAATAGAAAATTCAAATAATAAAAACGATAAATATTTATCTTTCACTCACATAAAATACGTAGGCAGCTCCTTGACCTTCAGGGACCCAGGCTCCTCCCATCTTTCTGCTCTACTATTCCCAGGATGAAGTTTCTATCTTAAAGATCATTTAATGATCCAAGATAGATACAGAAAACGCCTCTCTGACTTGCAAGGACCGCCCCCCTCCACTTACCTCTTCAAAAATGTTTGTTTCCAGGGATACATCTATAATCCTGGTTTTTCTTTACACTCCCCAGCGCCAAGCCCATCCATCCTAAGACTAAAGCTACCGTGTTTGCATACATAAGTTCCAGATCTCTCTTTCCATCCCTCATCTCTCTACTCAACTTTAGAACCACATCTTCATCCTGGGACACCACCAGAATGCTCTGAGGCTAAGGATTAAAATGCAACACATCATGGTTGCCTGGCTGGTTCAGGTGGTAGAGTGTGGGACTCTTGATCTCAGGGTCCTAAGTTCAAGCCCTACCTTGAGGGCAGAGTTTACTTTGAAAAACAAAATTAAATGCAACACTTCCAAACGTGGAGGTAATGTTGTGTCTCCCCAAGCAAAAGTGGGTCCTGCTCTTGAGGTCCCGGTCTCTGCATTTGGTATCGCTACCATTTATTCCCTCAAACAAGCAACCCAAGCATTCATCCACGTGTTTGGTGCCCTCTGTCTTTCATGCCCTTCCCCTCCGGCACACACACACACACACACACACACACGCACACACGCACACACGCGCACACACACACACATACCCCTAATTGGTCTCACCAATTTTCCCAAAGATTCTCTTCAAATTCTCCCGAAGATTTCTCTTTTCTTATCTTCCTGTCTCCTCTCCAGCTCTCAGGTGGTCACTCTCCATCACTTGAACTGATTTCCTCTTTGCCTGTTTCCCTACCTTTGTTCATTCAATAATTCAGTAAATTGGTCATTTGCAAGCCAACTCTCCGTTGGATCCTGCTCTGGCCCCCTCTCTGGCCCCATCTATAAGACTTCCTACTGCTTCCAGTAATATTTCTTAAGTTCCTTGGCTTAAAAATCTCTGAATAGGGGCACCTGGATGGCTCAGTCGGTTAAACGTCCAACTTTGGCTCAGGTCGTGATCTCTCGGTTCTCGAGCTCAAGCCCTGCGTTGGGTTCTGTGCTGACAGCTCAGAGCCTGCAGCCTGCTTCAGATTCTAGGTCTCCCTCTCTCTCTGCCCCTCCCCCACTTGTGCTCTGTCTTTCTCTCTCTCTCTCTCAAAACAGATAAATGTTTTTTAAAAATCTCTGAGTAGGATCAAGCTCAAACCTGTTAGCAGGGCCCTTTGCACCTTAACCTCCAGTACCACTCACAAGTATTCTCCCTCTCCGCCCTCCTCCATTCCTGGCTCCCAGGTACATTGACTATGCCCTGGCGGACCAGGCGCTCTCCCGCCCCCTTGCCCGAGTGAACAGACTGCTCTCTCCTGGGAGAGTTGCCTGAGTCAGTACTGGCCTGCTCAGGGGAACAATCCTTTTCTTTGCAAGGAGAATTTCCCCCTTCATTGCTTCAACCCAGAAAAAGCAGAAATAGTCGCTGATAATTCCAGAGCACATAACACATTGCCTCTCTTTCTAACTATCCCCATCTCGGGCACACGATGAAAACACCTAGATGATGAACTCTAGCCTTGACCTACCAATAGGTTCATCCAACCCCTGTATTGGTCCATCCAACCCCTGCAGAGCAGTACCCCAAACTGCCTTGAATGGGGCCATCTTGCCTCTCCGAAGGAACAAGGAATGTGAGAAACTCCTGAGGGGGGCTGGGTACCTACAGAGCTGCCATTCACTTGAACATACTGGGCCCTCCCCCTGTGGTGACTCAGGCATGCAGAGGGCGTGATGGCTGCAGAAGAGTCAGATAGTTCCTGCAAGTAAGTTGCTCCGCGGCATACCCTTGAGTGCCTCAGTGTATTAAGCAGGTAAACCACAAAGCCCTCTTATCCATGCCACCTCCTGAGTCATACCTCAGGATTCATTTATTTATCCAGCAAATATATACTGAGCCCCTACTATGTGCCAGAAACTTCTCTGAGTTAGGATACAGTAATGCACAAGATAGACAAACATGCTGATCCCCAGTGGGGCAGGTATTTCGGTGTGGGGGTAGGAGGGACGGAGACAGAAAAACACATGAGTAGAAGACACAGAAAGCTAGAAGGCATTTATCAAACAAGGAATCTGACTGGGGAACGCGGGGAGGAAGAAGTGGTATTTTTTCGTAGGGGCGCTGACCTCCCTTTAAAGAAAAGTGACATTTGAAAATGGAAAGGAGCAAGGAGCCCTCAACCCCCCTCCCCATTTCTGCAGTTTTTGCGGGGATGTGTCTGCTGCGAATATCTCAGAGATGCATTTCCAGGAGAAAAACGGCCAGCTCTCTCCACCAACAGGAAAGGAGGCGGTGTGAAAGAGAAGAAAAGAGTGGGACCACAGAAATCATTCCATGTTGAACTGTCCGTGACGGACACTTGAAAACCGGCTCTGGGGGCAGAGCAGGGCCCTCCAGGCCGAGGGGCTCCCCGGGGCCTCTCTCTCTCTCTCTCTCTCTCTCTCTCTCTCTCTCTCGCTCGGGCTGTCAGGCTAATCCCACCGCCTCCTCCCACCCCGCCCCGCCCAAGGAGGCGTTCGTTCGGTTCGTTCGCTCGGGTGAGTAAAGTTCAAACCCAGCTGAAGCCAGCCCCGGAAGGCGCGTCGAACTGGAAAGCAGCTCGGCAGCCAGAGTGTCCCCCGGGGAGCGGTCCCCCGGGGTGCGAGGGCCGCGGCCGGAAACCAGGCGGCCGCGCTAGGCCGCGGGCCTGAGAGGCACTTGGCCCCCCGGGCGAGCTCGCGCCCCTCGCCGGGCGGCACCGGAGTCCCCGCGGCCCGCGCGCCCCGGCTCCTGCCCGGCCTTCTCCTCCGTGGGCACCGCACTTTCCTGAAATCGCCCAACTCCTGGGGCGCGCGCCCCGCGGCCCCGGACTGTCGAGCTGGAGCCCCCTTTCCGGCCGCAGCCCGCCGGGTTTAGCGATGGCGGATTAAGTGTGCGTTCTTTCCAGGCCTCCCGAAAACACTCTCGGGGATGCTATTTTGCTTGGGCCCGGGTCTCTCCCGCGCCGAGTTGCACAACAAACCATTTAAACATTTCAGCACAAAACCCGATCCATTGTGGGCCGCACATTAAAAAGTGTTATTCGCTTTGAAGTTTTTGTCTAATGGCTCTAAACTGAAAGAAAATGTTTTCCTATTACTTAATTCAATCATAGCGAAGAGACTTGGTAAAAAGCCCACGGATTTTGCCCCAAAGTGTGACAGAGTTCTCTTTGTGTTTGCTTATCCTCCGCTGTCACACACTTTAATTCGCCTCTCTTTATCTGGCATTCAAAACTTTCTTCAATGACATTCAATAAGGTCCAGAGGCTGGAGGGGAAAAAAAAAAAAAAACTGGTTATTTTTCCCCCCTAGATATTCTTTCCCAGTAGCTTTGGCCTTGCTCGCGTTCAGGGGCTCTTAACCCCTTCCTCCCCGGGCGCGGGCTGCAGCTCCCAAGAGACCTCTGCACCCCCTTTTCGCGGGCTCCAGGCTCCGGGGTTCAGCGGCCGCCCCTTTCACCCCGCAGAGCCCCGCCCGCGCCCCGCGCCTCTCCCACCCGCCACTGCCCTGCCCACTGCCGGGGAGAGGGGTGCCTCTCCGGCCCTGTTCCCCGCTCTCGGCTCACTCTCAGCGGTCCAAGCCAGCACAAATTACCCAGCGAGCAATTAGGACTGAGATTAGGCTGCACTAATGCACTCTGGCTAGTTTGCAAGCACCACCCTTAGGCGGGGAGCCTTGGAGAGGAGACCCTGGCCTTGGGGTCAGCATTGGTCTCCTGTCCACCCCCCATGCCAAACACTCAAGGGAGCCTTCAGCCCTACTCCTCCTGCTAAAAGACGTGCTAAAAGCTTCGTCCAGGCTATTTTCCCCCATTGCCCCTCTCCTTGTTATGGAATCGGTTGTTTTCGCACAGACAAAGTCCCTTTGCTTTTTAATCAGTTATAATTTGTTGCTATTGTTATCGTAAAGATGTCACCAATGATGAAAACCCATGTAAATGCTTCAATCTGGGGCAGTCTTGCTCCCGAGCACTGATTTCCACCACCCCACCCCACCCCCCACCCCCCACCCCCGCCGCGGAAAAGCTTCCCCCTTTATTTCTCACAATTCCATTCAGAGCCCTGAGCAGGTGACTGCGGCGATTTGGTTCCAATAAAATCGAAAGTAACCGACTTCGGTGAAAAGTCCGGGGCTGCAAATTCGAAATATTTATGCTAATTTCCCATTGTATGGAAAAAGTTCCTTGGCGAAGCAGCTTTGAGTCCGGGGACTATTTAAAAGGCTGAAGCTGTGTACACAGCGCCAGGCGTTTGAAGTTGTTTAACCATTGTGTGGCCAGAAAGAAGAGAGCGACGCGGCAGGAGAAGGTCCTGGGGACAGGGGAGGTCGGTCGGGTTGGGCAAAAGCAGCAGAAGCTGGGAGTACAACTGCCCTTCGCCCCGCTCCTGTGGGGCAAACTTCAGGAAAGCACTGATTTCCGAGCGCACCCGCGAGTCTACGGGAGTGTGGGCGAGTGGAGAGAGCGCCGGAAAGATCTACGCCCAGCAGAGCCTCTCCACTCGCCTCTTCTGCTGGGGTGCGAGATCTCGATCTTCGCAGTGTAGGCTTCCATTCCCCGTTCCCTGTCCCTGTCCCAGACTCTCAGAGGCTATCCTCCACTTGACATCCACAGCGCTGCCGTCCAAAGGAAGAGAATGGCTGACCAACATCTACCGAACAAAGACTGGGCGTTAAGGGCAGCATCAGAGTTAAGACTTGGAGAAACTTAAAACAGAAAGACAGCCTTGGGACTAGCGCTGGATAAGGAACACCGAGCCCCCTTTTTTCTCTCTCTCCAGCAGCGCCTCTCGGCTGCCAGAGCCCCGGGTCCTCCCCCTCAGGGAGAGGGGAGGGGATTCCACAGGTGGAAATCAGACACCGGCTGTAGGGACACCCGCGGGGTGCACCACGCGGAACTGAGCAAACTGAGTGGAGGGAGCGTGATCTTGGGGAGCAGGGGTAGATGAGAGAAGGAAGGGGATGGAGACGGAATGCGCAGGGAGATGGGGTGTGCGCCCATGGGAATCTGGGGAAGTGAGGCAGTGGGGGTACAAAATCAAGAAGATAAACCTGCCGATCGCCAGTGCAAAGCCAAAGGGGAGTGAGGAATAAAGAGAAAGAAAAGAATATTAAATCGCGGGAGAATGAGAAAATAAACCCGCAAAAGGGAGAGGAGGGGGCGAGGGCGCCTGTTACGGCGTGGGTGGGGTTGACAAGAATAGAGTACATTATGCAGTTCATTTAGTTAACAAGTGAAATAATGAGGAAGCGTGCAGAGTGAATGCCAAGAGAAAAGGCACAAAAACCCTATTGAGAGGCCCCGGCCGCTCCTGGCGTAGCCCATCACATGGCAATAGTCCTATTTAAGCGGCGCCGCCGGCGCCTTTCAGCACCACTAGTGCTGGCCAGCACCCCGAGCTCCTCGGGCGGCGGCGGCGGCGGCGGCGGCGGCGGCGGCGGCTTCAGCCTCGGCCTCGGCGGCGCCTCCAGCCTCCCGCGACCCGGCAACAGCGCGCGGCCGCTGCCCGGGGAAGGGCGCGGGGAGCCGCGGAGTCCGCGGGGCGCAGCGAGCCGGCTGGCGGCGGGGCGACCGCGCACCGGGGCCATGCCGCGCTCCTTCCTGGTGGACTCGCTGGTGCTGCGCGAGGCGGGCGAGAAGAAAGCCCCGGAGGGCAGCCCGCCGCCGCTCTTTCCCTACGCCGTGCCCCCGCCGCACGCCCTGCACGGCCTCTCGCCCGGCGCCTGCCACGCGCGCAAAGCTGGGCTGCTGTGCGTGTGCCCGCTGTGCGTCACCGCCTCGCAGCTGCACGGGCCCCCGGGGCCGCCCGCGCTGCCTCTGCTCAAGGCGTCCTTCCCGCCCTTCGGCTCGCAGTACTGCCACGCGCCCCTAGGCCGCCAGCACTCGGCCGTGTCGCCCGGGGTCGCTCACGGCCCCGCCGCCGCCGCCGCCGCCGCCGCGCTCTACCAGACCTCCTATCCACTTCCCGACCCCAGGCAGTTCCACTGCATCTCCGTGGGTAAGCCGGAACGCTGCGCAGGGGGACAGGGCATAGGGGACCCGATGACAGTTGGCGAGCCAGGGATGGGAGAGGAGGGTCCCTGGGCGTTCCGGAGACGAGGAGAGTCACGCTGGGACCCGGGGGGTGGGGGTGGGGGTGTGCAATCAGGGTCGTGTGCCTCTGGAGGGTTGGGACAGGACCCAGGAGGGAGGGTGAGGGCAGAAGGTCCGGGTCTCGGAGGGGGCGCGCAGGAGGGAGCGGGGGCTAAGGTTCAGGGCGCCCCATAAAGTAGTGCCGAGGCTGTGTGACTCTGGGAGTACCAGGGTCCCGCCGCTCACCAAGGAGGCGCCCGCGGTAACGCTGCTGTGCATCTCGTTTGGGGCCAAGAGGTGGGTGAGAGACCGAAGTCCCGGGATTCTACTGGGCGCCTACCGGAGCATCGGGCCCTCCACGCAGGAGTCTGATCGCTTCCCTCTCTGCACCCCACCCCCTTCAGACAGCAGCTCCAACCAGCTGCCCAGCAGCAAGAGGATGCGCACCGCGTTCACCAGCACGCAGCTGCTAGAGCTGGAGCGCGAGTTCGCCTCCAACATGTACCTGTCCCGCCTACGCCGCATTGAGATCGCGACCTACCTGAATCTGTCCGAGAAGCAGGTGAAGATATGGTTCCAGAACCGCCGGGTGAAGCACAAGAAGGAGGGCAAAGGCAGCAACCACCGCGGAGGCGGCGGGAGCGCGGGTGCCGGCCCCGGCGCGCCGCAAAGCTGCAAATGCGCGTCGCTGTCCTCAGCCAAGTGCTCCGAGGATGACGACGAATTGCCCATGTCTCCGTCCTCTTCGGGGAAAGACGACCGGGATCTCACGGTCACTCCCTAGGCGCACGCCTGCCCAGGTCGCCCAGCCCAGGCCCTCCCCGAGTCTCAAAGACTGGCCCTGGGACGAAGTACCGGTTCCCAGGCACCCGCTGCCAAGCCGCGGCCACGCACGGGTTTGGCAAGGGTTTGCGGGGGGGGGGGGGGGGGGGGACCCCGGGCAGCGACAAGAGCCTGGCAGAGACCTGACGCTGGTATCCCCACCCCAGGGCCGGCGGCCCTCCCAAGCGAACGCCAAGCTGTGAATCCTGCCAGCGCTGGAGTCTTTCTCAGCCCTGCAGCACAGCGGGCCCCGCGGGCATGCCGGCCGGCCCTGCGCCTTGCTGGCCGCTGGCGCCTCCCCGCGCGACCTCTCTGGACTGGCTCAGGCTTTCTCGCTTCCTCTACTCCCCTCCACCCTGGGTCAAGCTGGACCTCTCACTCCTCGACAACCGCTGGCCACCCCACCCTGCCCCCTTTACTTCTTTCTCTCCATACCCACTTGTTCACTGCGGTAGTTTATCCACGACCCCCCCCACACACACACTTATGAATTCTTGTTGTTACTGGTTTTCTTCTCCTTTCCGTCCCCACCCCCCCCCGTTCCTCGTGGGGCCTACTCCATGGTCAGTGGGCCCGTTTGCCCCTTAATCAAGCCTCGCTGGCACTGAAGCTCCCCTCCCACGAGGGAAATCTCCCCCCCCCCCCCCGTGGCCTCTGGGTCGGGGAAACCCACTCATATTTTTTTGGAGATGCTCTGCATTCCCCTAAATACGTCCCGGGGCTCTGGGCCTCTGGAGACCCCCTCTTCCCCAGACCCCAGACGCCTGCCCCGCCCTGGTCTAGCTTGTCGTTGTACGGTCTCTGTAATACCAGAAGATATTTATTTATTTATTTATGTACAAAATTTTAAATAAACTTTTTTTTTTCTTAGAACTCCACGTGGCTCTGGACCCCAGGCCTCGCTCTGGACTGGACAGGCACCCACCTGGGTTGAGACTTCCAGCTGGGTCAGGGCGGGGATGGGATGACGGGTCCGAGGTCCTGTCCTCGCTGGTCCACCAGTCCCTCTCTGCACCCTAAGCCGGCGAGGACTCTGCCTTCTGGGTCCCCTGGCCCGTACACTCCCTAGTCTCTGGTCGGGCTCTGGCCAAAGTGCACTGGCTCCACGTCTGAAGGAAGGAAGGAAAGCACTCCCCCTACCCCACCCCACCCCCACCCCCACTGTGCCTCTAGTCCGGACCCTCCCCCCCACCCCAGGGCTCCCTTCCTGCCCTGGATCTGGCCCCCCAGCAGCGCTCTCTGGTGGTCCCCACCACCATCCACGAGGGCAGCGACCAACTCTCTCTCTCGAGAGGAGAACTCCGTCCTTCCTTCGCTGCGCCCTGACTGATAATGTTTATCAATTGCTTTTTATCTACCGTATTTGTTAGGAACAAATGCCCACCAGGATGGTGAGGCCTTCTCTCAGAACAGCCCCCTTGCTTTGCTTTGAGGCAAATTCTATCAGACTGTGCGTCCGAGATTCCGAGGACGCAGAGCGTCCAAGTCCCGGCTAGGGTCCAGCACCTATGTCCTCACCCGTTCTTGTTACACCCCCACAGCTCACTACGACTTAGAGTCAACACCCCAACCCTCCGTGGGGAGACATGCAGGGTCTTCGTGCGTTACGTGGACGAGAAGGACGCGCTGGGGTTTCTGTCCAGGCAGAGAGGGCACAGCCCCAGAGTGGAGTATTTCTGCTGCTCCGGCAATGGGACATGGGAGACAGAGGATCTGGGTTCTCACGACCCTCAGAAGACTCCTATTCTGCCTCCTGGAAAACTGGGCCACTTCTTTTCCTGCCAGACGGCTCCCTGCCAACCCCCCCCCCCAAACACACACACCCATACGCACACCCTGGGGAGCGCGGGACTTCCAATGTCTAGGCAAAGCAAACGCTCGCCTTTTTCATGAGAAAGAGGCTTCAGTTGCGGTTGTTAGGCACAGGCAGGGTTCATGTCTAAAACCTTTGGTCTTTTCCTTCAGTCAAGCTGAGGACAGGCTCTCTCTCCGGCTCTCCTAGAATAAAGGCGTGTGCCATCTGGCTTCCCACGATAGGGCATTCCTGGTTCTTCCCGGATCAAGACGCCTGGGTTGTGCCGGAGACAGATGAGAGTCGGTCTGATTCTCTGCTTGCTCCCTGGTTCCCCCTCCGTCTTCCTCCGTCTGAGCTCCAGTCTCACACCGGGGACCAGTTGTCCGCCTCCCAGGAGGGGGCATTGTACCAATATGTAAAGGAAGCCACCATACTTTGAAGCACACACGAATTGGATCCCAACTAATGTTTTATTATCGATGATCCTGACGTTTTCTGAGTTGTTTGGCTGACACGCTCCTCCAAGAACCCGTGGGTGAGTGAAGTTTCACATCCTTTAGCTACCAGCAACCCTCCGGTTCCGCCTTTGACTGTGGTTTGGGGCACCCAGGGGGAGCAATGGCCTTTAGGAAACAGGTCCACGGTGAATGTGAAGGGCTGGCTTTGAACCAGCTCCTTCCCTGGGTTCCAGGAGGGGGGTGGCCCGGTGCCCCAGGACAGGCAGTCTCCAGTTTTCAGTGACAGACCTCGAGATCAGAAAGGGGAGACGGGCCCTGGGTTGAGGATGGGGCGCTGGCTCTAGGGGAAGATGGAAATGGAACTTGGAGGAATGTGAAGAGGCTGGCCACCGGCCCCCCAACCTCAGGCGTACTCCCTATCCCAACTATCCCAAGTGCTTCAGTTTTGTCACCGGAGGCGAACATCCCTCTTGTTCCCAGCTGCTCACAAAAGCTGCAGAGCCAGCGCCGCCGGCCGGGTCCGGGCGGGTCCAGTTCTCCAAGGAGCGTGCCTTGCTTGCTTCCTCTCAGCTTTGCCTGTCCGAGGCTGTATCCCTCTGTCCTGCTGCCAGAAGAGCAGCAGCCTTTGCGCTTTCTGGTGCGCTGTCCGGAAGAGCGTTGGGAGAAGACGCCGCGTCCTTGTCGCCGTCGCCGCAGCGGGGTTACCAAGGCGGTGGCAGGAGCGCAGCGCTGGGGAGCTCGGAGGCGGCGCGCAAGAGCTCGCGGCGGCCAGCCGCCGCCTGCAGGAGCCGCGACGGGCTGGTGAGCGCCAACACGCTTCGGTGCAAACGCTCTTCACCCTGCCTCGATCGGGACCCAGGCCACCCGTGGTTTGGGAAGAGGACGAGGCGCGCGCCGACCGACCTCCCGGGGCTACCAGAAACCGGAACTTCTCATCTAGGGACACAGAACCCAGTCTTTGAGCGCACAGTGTTTTGCGCTGGAAGTTGGGGCTTGCAAGTCAAATTACGAAATTCAAACCAAGCTGGGTGAGGATGAAATTTCCTGGCAGTTTCCACCTAGTGTGGCTGATCCACATGCAGACCCCGCCGGATCCTACCTATTTCGGGGACAGCCGCTTTCTTTCCTCTGAGCAGTTTAATGGCTAGGAGTGTGGACCCTAGAATCCAAGGGCATGACTTTGCAATGTGTCTCCACCGTTTCCTTACAAGCTGGGTAACCTTGGGCAAGCCACCGGTCCTTCCTAAACCTCAATCTCTTCTTCTGTAAATGGGGATCACGGTAATAGTTCCTTCGCAGGGTTGTTGTGCAATATTAAAGGATAGAATTCACAGAGAATGCTAAGCACAATGTCTGCCAAGTTTCAATAAATGTTAACTAATGTTGTAGTTGTTGTTGTTACTTGTCATGCCTATAGCTGTGCCTAAGGCATAGTTGGTGCTGAATAATTTACTGAACGCAAGAAGTGACCACTCACAGACAGGCTCGGACCTGAATCTATCGCCAAGGCTGGAGAGAGCACACGGGGGCAAACATTTCCAGGACTCCTCGAAGTCAGTCATTCAGAAAATCAGTAACAGCTCCCCTCTGTGAGCACTGCCCAGGTGCTGGGAGTCACTGAAGTCCAAATGGGAGACCTCTTTCCACCTTCACTGAGATCAGTTCCTCGAGCTCTCCGCTATTGACATTTTGGGCCAAAGAATTCTTCCTTATGGGAGCCTGTCTGTGCATTGCAAGATGTTTAGCAGCATCCCTGGCCTCCACCCACCAGATGCCAGTGGCACTCCCCTCCCCCCCCCACCAGTGTGACAGCTAAAGGTGTCTCCAGATATTATCAACTGTCCTCTGGAGGCAAAAACCACTTAAGGTTGAGAATCACTGATTTAGACCCATGTATTTTCTGCTGATTTTTTTTCCCATAGATTTCCTTTCCAGTCCATGGGGGTCCAGGATTTGATAACCTAGCTCTGAGCACACCATTCTACCTTTCCTTCAATTATCCTTTTTTGAATAGATGTACCTTCCATATCCAGGACATTGGACTGTGCACCGAGATGTGGTGTGAGAGGAGGAAGGGGAAAGACAAAACGTGTGGGAGGGGGGACACTCGGGGAGACACCAAAAATGGCTGCACAGTAGGAGCATGTCAGCTAGTCTACACAGCATTGGGCATGTGGATTGAAAGGGTGAATCAGTCACAGGCTTGCTGGCCGAGTAGAGTTTACAGAGCCACTGAAGCCTTTGCAAGAATATTCTATCCATTTGTCTCGTGACCTGTAGAAAACCAGGAGCCCTCTCCAGTCATGTCCATGGATGCCTACAACCTCTTGGGGGAAATTTTTCGGGAGCCTAAGTTGGCACCCCCCCCCCAGTCACATGCGTGCAGAAGCATAGGCACGTGTGCGCGCGCACACACACACACACACACACACACACACACACACACTCATCACCACCATAATGGTTCTTCCTGAAGCATACTCCTTATCTGTTTTGTCAACGCCTGAAAGTCTAAAACTAGAAATCACTTGTGTGAGTGGGACTTCCCAGCTCAAGGGAGGACGTGCCCTCTGAGGTGTGCTAGGGAGCCACTGGACTTGTCATCCATTTCAGGCCGTAGTGGGTAAGGAAGGTCCTGTCCTGTCCCACCACATTCAGGGGACAACTGATCAGCCTGGGTAGAATTTGAACACGTAGGGCTCCCTCGGGCAGTCCTGCAGTGAGGAGCTTCCCTGGCTGGTCCCATGGAGCTTCAGGCTGTGGGGACCTTGGGAGACAGAGGCTACTTCCATCATCGGCTCATTTGCACCGAAAGGTGCCAGACAGAAGCAGATGCCTGTCTCCTTGGTTCCGTGATGTTATGACTTTCTAGAGGAGCCCTGTTAATGGATGAATCGGCGTCTCCCTGCCTCCAAATTTACATGAGGAGGCCCAAACACCTAGTATCTCATAATGTAACTGCATTTGGAAATAGGGCCTTTGAAGAGGTAATTAAATGAGGTCATATGGGTGAGCCCTAATCTAATATGGCTCCCATCTGGAAGAGAAGAGAGACTCCAGACACATGCACACACGAGGGACGACCATGTGAAGACAGAGGGAGAATGCAGCCACCTGCAGGCCAAGGAGAGAGGTCTCAGGAGACACTAAGCCTGCCAGCACATTGCTCTGGGACCTTCGGCCCTCCTAACTGAGAGAAAATAAATTTCTGTGGCTTCAGCCACCCGGTCTGTGGTGTTTTGCCTGGCAGCCTTAATACACCAATACAAACTCTGACCCGGATGAGAGCTCTCTGGATCCTTCCATGCTCATGCAAGAAAAGAAGATTGGAGAGGAAAGAGCCCTAGACTCACAGTCAAGAACTTGAGGTCCAGACTCTGTCAGGCCCCGAATTCTATAACTTTGGACAAACCATGATCCTCCTGAATCATTCGTTTTTCCCTTCTCTAAAGTCAAGAGTTATAACTGGGTTTTTTTTTTTCCTTTTTATGACTAGCATCCCCCCTCTTTCTGATAATCATCTCGATTTTATTTTGTCAAATATAAATTAAAGTTAGCTCTGGAAGAAAGCAGGCATCCACCGAGGTAGACCTCTGCACTTTGTGGGAGTTCTCCCCAGGGGGGGAGTGGGGAGTGGGGATCCAGTGGGGACTAGATATTTACTTCTCTCCTCCTTCCCCAGCAGATCAAGCCTGTGCACAGGACTTGGGCCAGCGCTTCCCCCAGAAGTCTGACTCTAAGGAAGAGTGACACAGAGAGGCATGTCGGAGATTATTTCCTATGGCCATAAAGTTAAGAGCCTCTGAATGATGGCAGATGACCTATGACAATGGTAGGAGGGATAGTCCAGGGCGAGACGCTGGCTATACCTTCTCTTCCTTCCTGCCCGATTTCCAGCCATTTCCCTGATACTTTGCATTGATTCGGGGAACTACCAGGTGACCTTCCATTCAGTACCTGGTCTGCTTCAGTAGCTGGAATTCATTTCGGTGGTCTGCAACCAAGAACTTGGAGTGATGCAGTAATCCGTGCTATGTATGAGCCATTCAAAACCTGCATGGGATTGTGAACAGACCTGGGACAAAGACGACTGTCTGTCCCTGAAACCGAGTATCAGTTCTGACCAGGTGGCTGGTACGACTTAAATAGGATTCCCTGGACCACTGCTCTTTGTGACCACTGCTGTGGCCCATGCACCTGCCCTTTCGCCACACGGGAGCGTTTAGGCTCGGGTGGATGGTTTCGGAATTCGTCATCCAGTTGCCACAGCGTGAGTCACAACCGGAGCATGAGCTGCCTCTTCCTGGAGCAGCACGGGGTTTCCTGGGGACAGCAGGAATGGTGTTTCTTCCCATCTCCCACACCTGCAGGGAAGCCATGCTCAGGCCTACGTGGAGACTCAGGATACGAGATCTCTGTCCTTCCTGTCTGGCCATGCCTCTTTGATTTTTTTTTTAATGTTTATTTATTTTTGAGAGACAGAGAGAGACAGCACGAGCAGGGGAGGGGCAGAGAGAGAGGGAGACCCAGAATCGGAAGCAGGCTCCAGGCTCCAGGAGCCGTCCGCACAGAGCCCGACTCGGGGCTCGGACGCACGAACCGTGAGATCATGACCTGAGCCGAAGCCGGACGCTCAACCGACTGAGCCACCCAGGCGCCCTTGGCCGTGCCTCCTTGAGGCGGTTGTCCGCCCATTCAATGTGTACATCCATTCACAGACCTGCACAGTCTGTGATACTTTGCTCTGACCCACCAGGGAGAAGACATTCTCTGAAATTCTCCTTCACCCCGAAGACTCTTCGTGTAGTTAAGAACGGCCTCCTGGCGCCTGCTAACTCTGCTAATCACGGCTCTTTACTGATAGAGCTCTTTCCTTCCCTAAAGGAATCTTCCCTAAAGAGTCTACCGGCTCTTTACTGAAAGGGTCAGACACTGAATTCAAACCACTTTAAGCCAAAAGGTACCTATTGGCTCACGGAACCAATTAAGGGCCGAGCAACACCGTCCTCAGGAGCTCCAGGGACATAGCGAGGTGGTGAGATCTCTCGCCCTTTCTCCCTATCCTTCGACTTCGCTCCTCTCTCTGTGCGGGCTTTATTCTTTCATGCTGTGGACAGGCTTTCTCCTTGCAGGGTGGGAGCGAGGGGGTAGGGGGTAGGCAAAAAGGAGAGATGGCAATGGTCAGCTCCAGGTTTCCCTCATTCCAGCTAAACGGTCCCAACAAAAGAGTATCCCTCTCTTGCCCAAAGTCCTACAGTGACGGCAAGTGGCATGCCGTGGCAGCCCTAGAGTGCGACACCGGTCGTCTGAGGTGATAAGCATTTTTGCCACAGATCCATCCCGCCCGGCTCACGTGCCAGTCCTGTGACCACGGGCCGGGGTCGCACTCGGGCGGATACTGTGATCGGAGGCCCCAGCTGAACATGGCAAATGAGTTGGGTCTCGCAAGGAAAGAACGGAGGTGGGACGGACAAAACTCGATGTCCACCCTGAATACCAACGTCTACCCCATGTTATCGTGCCGTGTGGTTCACCAAGCGTGAGCCACGCATCCCTGGGCTTCTCTGAGGCTCTTGCGGGGGGGGGGGTCCGAGAAGCCAAAGCTATTTTCCTAAGAATACTGGGATCTCCATTCACTGCGTAATATCTGCGTTGGTGGTACCATAGTGATGGTAGGGAAAACTGCCTGTGCCTGAGACAAATCAAGGCAGCAGCCCCTGTATTCTTGACCCCTCTGCACCCAGGTCAAAAAATATATATATATCTAGCTGCACCTGAGAATGTTCATGATAAAGCGGTTGTAATGACCATTTGATGAACGCTCAACTTCGAAGACATGCCTTTCAACTTTGAAGATACGCCCTTTTAAGATTCTCTGAGATGAAATGGTAAGTTTCTACCTGCTGCAAATGAACGTACGAAAAACAGTGGTCATGACGAAAAGACCCATCAGGTGACTGGTTGAAGAGAAAGCTGAACTAGCTGGGGTTTTTTTCATGAGAAACCGTTTTACGCGGAAGAAGAACTAATGGGCAAACTAATTATTCAGACTTGGGTGTTTGGTAGACATTTTCTTGAAAACACAGTAAGCCTGATACCTTAAGGGGAAAAAAACGGACAATATACACTGCTGGTGATAAAATTCGAGATTTTGAGCAAAAATTGGAAGGTTGGAATATATGGACCCCACTGCAAACTTAGCATCTTCTCGATACTTGGATTTTTCTCATGAGATGATGACATTAACGTAGACGAATTGTTTAGTATTAAATAATGAAATGTGTCAGCATACGCATGAAGCATTAAACTCAGTGAACCAACATTTTCCAGACGATCGACGTTATGGGGCTGCAAAATCAAGCACAGGTAAAGGTCCTGCTTTGGATTCTGTGTCTCCCTCTATCTCTGCCCCTCCCCAAAGTATATGGCAGACCAGCAGATTGCAATGTAACAGCGCACACAAATTTTATCGATATAATTTCAGATTCCACATTGTAACGAACATTCAAGAAACTACCCCCTTTTCATGTTTTGGTACACTATCAAGAAAACCTTCCGTAATTAAATGAAAGGGTTATTAAAATACCCCTCCATTTTTTTTCAAATTTTTATTTAAATTCCAGTTAGTTAACACACAGTGCAATCTAGGTTTCAGGAGCAGAATTCAGTGATGCATCACTTACATACAACAGTCAGGGCTCATCATAACAAGCACCCTCCTTAATGCCCATCACCCATCTAGCCCATCCCCCCCTACCTCCCTCCATCACCCCTCAGTTTGTTCTCTATCTTAAAGACTCTCTTATGGCTTATTTCTCTCTCTCTCTTTTCTTTTTTCCCCCCTCCCATATGTTCATCTACTTTGTTTCTTAAATTCCACATACAGGTGAAGTCTCTGATACCCCTCCATTTTTAGCTGCGTATTTGTCTGAGGCTGATTTTCCTGATATATGGCAAGGAAAACAGCATCTCACAAAAGGCTGAGTGCAGAAGAACGTGTGAGAATTCATCTGTCTCCTATGGAGCCAGACATTAAAGAGATTTGCCAAAATACAAACAATGTCTTTCTTGCAACTAAATATGTTGTTTTGGAAATTATAGTTATTTTCACATAACTGGTACATAAAACATTTTAGGAGTGTGTGTTATTATAAGCATTTAGGAATGGGTTTATTGTTGAAAATCCATTAATAAATATTTTCAAATGTTCTGTTTTAATTTCAATACAGTAAATCTTATTATATCTTAATATAATTTACATGGGATATATCATCCCATGCAAACCAAAGTTCTTTGGAGTCCTCGATGCTTTTTAAGATTGCTAAGGGGTTCCAAGACCAAAACATTTGAGAAGGGCTGTTGTAGGATATTAAAAATAATAGCAGCTGGGGCATCCGGGTGGCTCATTCAGTTAAGCCTCCGACTTCAACTCAGGTCATGATCTCGAGGTTCATGAGTTCGAGCCCCCCATCGGGCTCTGTGCTTCAGCTCAGAGCCTGAAGCCTGCTTTGGATTCTGTGTCTCCCTCTATCTCTGCCCCTCCCCAACGTGTGCGCGCTCTCCCCCTCTCTCTCAAAGGTGAAGAAACGTTAAAAAAAAAAAAGGTTCAAAAAATAGCAGCCAACACTTAATGGATAATTTAGCACTTACTGAATGCTTACTAATTGCCAGGCATATATTGACCTTAATCCTCATGCCAACTCCACAAGGTAGGAATTACTATAATCCCCATTCCACAGATGAAAAAAAGAAAAAAATACTGAGGCACAGAGAGACTCAATGACTCTCCAAGAGCATCCTGCTAGCCCACAGAGAAAGCGGAATCTCGATCTGGAAGTCCAACTCTAGGGCTCATGCTCTTAACCTTTCAAAATGTCTCCTCCTCTCTGTGAGCTAGCTTTGGAAGCTGTTCACTTGTCCATCCAAGGTAACCATCTGGGTATCCGTAACCATTTCAAAGAACCAGGAGGTCTCTCCCATCACAGTCTCCCTCTCCTACTCACCCCAATATCCAAGCCTCCTGTCTACAGAAGTGATTCAAAAAATAAAACACCGGACCATTTCAAAAGTTGCGTTTGAGGGGCGCCTGGGTGGCTCAGGCCATGATCTCACGGTCCATGAGTTCGAGCCCCGCGTCGGGCTCTGTGCTGATGGCTCGGAGCCTGGAGCCTGCTTCGGATTCTGTGTCTCCCTCTCTCTGTCTGCCCCTCCCCCGCTCATGCTCTGTCTCTCTCTGTTAATAAACATTAAAAAAAATTTTTTTTTGTAAAGTTGCATTTGACACAAAATCTGACAATTTCCCACATGATACCTTCCAACCTGGCTTCCCTAAAGGAATCTTCCATTGCTTTCCTCTGTAGAGAAAAAGGCAGGGAAGTGTCCCCTTCCACCATGGAGTAACTACCAAAGCCCAGCCCACCTGCTCCTGAAAGTTTCCAAGTTTCCATCTTTTTTTTTCCCCATGACAGTCTTAAAATTGGAAAATGGCACGTAGCTATGTATGTTTCCATCACCCGTGCCATTATGACCAAAGCCCAGCCTACAGCCTACATTCATGTCACCTCGTGGGCCACAGTGCAAAGGAGATCCGGCCATAAGAAAGTCACCTGGTCGCAAGCCCCTCTGTGATCCTTAGTTCCGTCTGCTGGGCACAGGAGGTCTCTGCACTGTGCTGACAACCGCGAATCTATCTTTGGCCGCATGATTTCTCTTGGTAACCTTGGCCCAATATACCAAGCACATTATGACACTTGCCGAGTAACTGAAATCCCACTTCCTTCCAGCATCTTTTAATTAAAACGTGAATCTGAGCATGAACAAGTGATCGCAACTCTATCTACATCAGCCCGGCAAGAAGGGGTTGAAACTCCAAACGGATTTTGAGGTTCTTTCACCCACTTAAGGCACTTGGGGGATACGGTTCGCGTGAAAGATGCTTCGGAAAATGAAGTTGTCATGTATTGTATGTGTAAATAAACCTTTCAGCTCCCTGGCAGAATCCAAGCTCCGTGGGGCTAGAAAAGCATTCTGGGTATTGGCATGCAAATGAGCGTGTCAACAGCGGTTAGAGTGTACCTTCGAGGGGTAAACAAGCTGATTGTCATGGGAAATGTAGTGGTCTCGGCTCTGTTTGAAACTGTTTTGCAAATCCCTTGTTTGGTGAGATTTCTGAGAGTTGAGTTTGTGAACTCAATAATACAGCTTAATACCAAATTCCCAGTCACACCGTCTTTGGATGCCTGACAGGGTTGTGCACACCATAAAGGGCCCTACGAGCAGGCGTGCCCAATTAGGTTCGGAATGCAGGAGGCCCGACGCACAAACAGGCTGAAGTAAGATGTCGGCCACAATCAGAAAGTGGCCGGAGGGCAGACGTGGCTCCGACCCCCCATTCTAAGTGCACGTGTGTAAGGCCCCCACGACACTGGCCGCCTGTGACGTTCCGTCCCTCCCACTCCCGACCTGGCAAAAGCCTACTGGGCCTCCTCTGAGAAGCCATCTGGCCCTCCCCAGGTGGGATCAGCCCTCCCCCTCTCAGGGAGGCCCTCTGTCTCTGCCTCTATGCGGCACTGCCCTCGATAGATCAGTCCCTGCTGGGCCTGTCCCTCTCCGGGAGCCCCGGGGCCCTCTGTCTCTGCCTCTATGCGGCACTGCCCTCAATAGATCAGTCCCTGCTGGGCCTGTCCCTCTCCAGGAGCCCCGGAGCCCTCTGTCCCTGCCTCTATGTGGCACTGCCCTCAATAGATCAGTCCCTGCTGGGACTGTCCCTCTCCGGGAGCCCCGGGGCCCTCTGTCCCTACCTCTATGCGGCACTGCCCTCAATAGATCAGTCCCTGCTGGGACTGTCCCTCTCTGGGAGCCCCGGGGCCCTCTGTCCCTGCCTCTATGAGGCACTGCCCTGCCTCCATCAGTCCCTGCTGGGTCTGTCCCTCTCCAGGAGCCCTGGGGCCCTCTGTCCCTGCCTCTGCGTACCACTGCCCTCAATAGATCAGTCCCTGTTGGGCTTGTCCCTCTCCGGGAGCCCCGGGGCCCTCTGTCCCTGCCTCTATGAGGCACTGCCCTGCCTCCATCAGTCCCTGCTGGGTGCCAGGCTGGACTCTGACCACAGTGAATCGCACCCACGTGTCTCCCCAGCTAAGAGCCGCCCCTCAAGGCAAGACTCAGGTTCTTACTGCACTCTGTGTCCCCGGGGCCCTGGCACTCAGCGAGCACGGTGTGTGTATGTGTGTGTGTGTGTGTGTGTGTGTGTGTGTGTGTGTGTGCAGGTTCACCTCCTCCCTGCCTGGAGGGAGGTGAACGAAGCAAAAGTACCGATTCCTGAACATTGTTTCTCTTGACGCGTGTTTCCTCACCCGTCTTGGTCTGGCCTCCCCAACTGCGCCAACCTTGCTCGGCCCTGGGGTGCGCTTCCTCCCCCAGCCTCCCAGGGCAGCCCCTCTCCACGCTTCTTCTCGGCCCACCCTTTGTCTTCCAAAGTCACGCTGGGGCCTTTGTCTAGGCCTCCTCAAAACCACTTCTCTGAAGAGCCCACAGTCAGCAAAGCCAGCCAGCCCCGGAGCTTCCCTCCCCAGAAACACAGATCAGCTTTCCCCCTGTGGCCTCTTGTCTGTTACCCTCAGAGCAGGCTCAGAGTGAGCTGGGTGCCCCGGTCCGCCTGCCCGTTAGCTCCTGCACGAGTCAGGGCAGCGTGGGCCAGGGCTTCCCAGCAAAGCGCCTAGCGGTCGTGGACGCATGGTCTGAGCCACCGAGGGGTGAGCAGAAAGCGTGTTCCATGACCACAGCGTTGTGCTTTCCGGGGGGTACAAGTCTGGTTGTGGGGCTGAAAGCGTTGGACGTGGTCTTACTCGAACCTCACCGAGGTCCGTGTCCGGGAATGCTTTCCATTCCGTGTGTCTCCTGTTCCGGCTTGGGATCAGATCGTGACCCGCTTCTGTGACCCACTGTTACGGGCCGAACTGTGGCTCCCCCACCCCACCCCCACCCTCCCTGACACATAGGTTTAAGTCCTAACCCCCAACACCTCAGAATGTGGCTGTATTTAGAGACGGGGCCTCTAAAAAGGCAACAAGATTAAAGTGAGGCTACTGAGTGGGTCCTAATTCGATCTGCCTGGTGTCGTCCTCCTCGGAAGAGGCAGTTTGGACACAGACATGCGCCCGCAACAGAGCAAAGGACCAGGGAAGGACACGGCGAGAAGGTGGCCACCTGCAAGGCGAGGAAAAAGGCCTCGGGAGAACCCCACCTGCCGACATTTGGCTCCTCAACATCCGGCCTCCAGAACCGGGAGGAAGATAAACTTCTGCTGTTTCAGCCACCGGCGTAAACATAGTATTTAACATGAAACATCGTGATATATTTGCCCTGCAGCCCTAGCAAAACTACCACTTTCATTACGTGTTCAGATTTTCTCTTCATGCAGAGAAACCTGTGCATGGAATCCATTCCTTTGTGAGATGTGGGAATTCTGACCGGGCCGCCTGGGCATAAGAGGCCGGAGCTAGCTGTCTCCGTGGGACTGTGGCCATGCCTAGGCACTGCCTGTGCCAGGCACGCCTGGGCACAGTCACACAGAGGCAAGGTGGACAGTCAGGGCAGCCGCTGAGTCCCTGACGCCTCTCCCGAACTTCCAGCTGATTCTGACCATTCCCTCCCTGTTCGTACGGGCGTTTGCTTATCCCACAAATACCCGTCGAGCACCGACTAGTCTATGCATCAGCTAACGGTGAGAAAAACCATCCTGATGTATGAAGCTTACGTTTGAGAGGGGAGAACGATTTTAGGCAAATCAGCCACCAACTGGAAGAAAAGCCACAATTAGATGAGGAAGACAGAAGAGAAAACCCCAACAAGGACCATGCACCCAGGAGCGCAGTGAATATTTAAAGTTATTTTTTTTTCAACGTTTTTTTATTTATTTTGGGGACAGAGAGAGGCAGAGCATGAACAGGGGAGGGGCAGAGAGAGAGGGAGACACAGAATCGGAAACAGGCTCCAGGCTCCGAGCCATCAGCCCAGAGCCTGACGCGGGGCTCGAACCCCCGGACCGCGAGATCGTGACCTGGCTGAAGTCGGACGCTCAACCGACTGCGCCACCCAGGCACCCCAATATTTATTAAATGAATGAGTCAGCCTCACATGGGAGACCTGAGATCTTAAGGATGAGGAGGAGTTAACTAGGCAAAGATCGAGATATGGAAAGAAGTGAAGGAAAGAGCAGCCTATGCAAAGGGACTGGGGTAGGGGGGCACAAGGCCCTCTCTAGGAAATGAGAAAAGGCCCAGGGATGGGAATGCAAAGAGCAAGAGGCAGTTCCTGGAACGGTAACATCGGAGAGCGAGGCAGGGGCTTAGGGCTGAACCCGGTTGGCTGGATTAAGGATTTGGGTTTTTGTTTTAAGACCAACGGAACCCACGGAAGAGTTTTAAGCAGAGGGCTGACTCAGATTTTTGGGTTTTGTTTTGGGTTTTGTTTTAAGTTTATTTATTCATTTTGAGCGAGAGGGAGAGAGAGAATCCCCAGCTGGCAGCACAGAGCCCAGCGAGGGGCCTGAACTCACAAACCATGAGCTCACGGCTTGAGCCGAAATCAAGAGTTGGATGCTTCCTTGCGCCACCCAGATGCCCCTCAGATTTGCGTTTTGAGGGACTCGCCATGGCTGCCGTATGGAAAACGGATGCGAGGGAAGTAAGGGGCGGTCAGAGGAGCCCAGCTGACTGGCCCCCTCGCTGCAGCAGGGACCACACAGCCATCTCACGCTTGTTGTCCAGACAGCTCACAGGGACAACCCTGGACTGAGAACCAGCTCCTTCCTGGTATGATCCGAGGGCCACAAGCAAAGGGCCCCTTCACTCTGCCAGGAAAGTTCTCTCCTCTGCTTGCGGCAGAGCTGGTATCCTTCATGAAAGACCTACCCTTTGGGTCCAAAGCTGTGACCCCTGATAAATGCAAATGTTTCTGCAGGATAACACCCAAGCTGAGCAGCAGGTGTTGACTAGTCACCGGAAATAAGCTCACTGGGGAAGCACCGGCCAGCAGGAAGGCAGTCTCTTTGCGCTGAAAGTCCCCAGGGAAAGTTTGGCCTGAGTTCCTCCTGAGGGGTCAGGGGGACTCAGGACAGCTGGAGCACAGACGGTGGACCCAGAAGGAGGAGAAAGGGGCTGAAGAAGAGCCCGACTCCTTCAAGCCCTTTACAATCACTCTCTCTATTTTACCCGTGAGCCACCGTTCAGACAAACCTGTGCGTCAGCTCACACACACCCTGAATACAGAGTCAAGACCCAAAGGGGTCCCCCGGTTCGGAACCTGGGGCTGCGTTCCACCTCAACAACAGGCCTGGAGCCACTCTGAAGAATCCAAGCCGTGGCCCCGCTGGATGAGGAGCTGTGAGGTCCGTCCCACATACCATCCCATGAGCAAGTGACGGGCACACAGCAGAAGCACAGTGAATGCTTATTCAATGAGTGCGTCATCCTCACGAGTTCGTGCTTTGCAAAGAGCCCTGAATCTTCAGGGCAGGTCTAATAGCTTCGGTCTCCACAGTGAAAAGGTTCCTCAGGTGTCCCCACTGAAAGGCAAACGCTCCTGTCGGGAGCTGCGGGTCAGCTCTGAAGCCTTCTCAACCCACATTCATTCACTAAACATGGCTTGCTGCATTCTTTCAGTCCACCAGACCAGCGGTCTGGGGTACGGCAGTGACCAGCGTAGACAAGGTGGCTGCTTTCAGACCAGTAGGGGAAAGAAATCCCAAAAGCGTACAAATAAACAAGACAGTTACAGACTGCCGAAGGAAACAGGGTATGTTAGAGTTTTGAACTTGTTGAAGAGCCATTTTCAGTAGTAGAGTGGTCAAGGAGCTTTCCCTGAGAAGAAATGTCTGGAGAAGTTCTGAGTAACAAGGAGATGGAGGTGGCAAGAGCTGGAAGAGGGGCAATTCGATGCAGAGGGCTCGGCAGGTGCAAAGGCCCTGGGGCGGGAGAAGAGTTTAGCAATGCAAGCTAGAGAAGAAAGGCCAATCTGGCGGAAGGCAAGCAGAAAGCAGAGCTCCCCCGTGGATGGAGAAGGAGCTCCCCCATGGATGGAGAAGTAAGTCGATATCAAAAGCAGTCTTCAGGGGAGAGTACGGAACTTAGGTTTTATTCTGAGGGTAAACCCACCAGAAAAAAAGAACTGTTCATTGGATAGTTCTTAACGGGGGAGAAATCGTCTGGCTTGTTTCTAAAAGGCTGCTCTGAGGAGAACAGAGCTCAGGACAGCGAGGTTAGAAGCCAAGAGGCCAGTTAGGGGAGAGGTGACCATCCAGGGCAGAGCTCATGGCAGTCTGGGTGCGGGTGGCAGCTGTGAAGGCGGTAGAGGGTAGTGACCAGGGTTTGCTTTGAGCAGGAAGCCGATACTTGCTGATGGATTGGATGTGGGGCTGGGAGCAGGATCCTGGGTGCCTGAGCAGTGGGATTAATGGTCCAGTCATCTACGAAGATGGAGACAACTAGGTTGGAGAGGCTGGCGCAAGGAAGGGAGCGGGTCCCTTTGACCATGGTGTGCTGGAGAGGCCCAGGAGACATTCAAGTGCAGAGGCTGCATGGGCAACTGACACACACATTCGTGGTCGCGTTAGCTCTTTATGAACACTCGCGCACGGAGCACCGTATAAGGCGCAGAGTATTCAACGGCAAGCAGGAGAGGAAGGGCCCAGTCCTCAAGCAGCTTGGGCCCCAGGGCCAGCAGATGGCCACTGGCCTTGTAAACGGGCACACACATCAAATGAGTCCTACAGGAACGACACTATGGAACAGTGGAGGGGTGGGGGGTGGTGGCGGGCAGACTGAACCAGGGGTCTGGGGAGAAGATGTCTGAGCTAAGACCTGAATGATGAGAAGGACCAGGCCACAGCAGGGAGGAGCGCAGGGGCCTTGAAGGGGCAGAACGGAGACCAGTGCCCCAGGGGGAGGTGAGCAGGTGTCATCCCAGAGGCCGGGGCGCTGGAGGATGTAGGGCCCCAGTAAGGGGCTGGAGCTCGTGGCTGTGGGATGGGAGGCTCTGGGAGGCTTGAAAGCAGGGTACTGACACAGGGGGCTACGCTGTAGGCAGATCGTTCTGAGGATAGAGAATGCAGGGCAGCGGGGAGAGAGACTGGGGGGCACCATGATCTGGGAGGCACTGGCTGGCAGGGCGGTGGGAAGCAATGGGCTCGGAGGCATTTTGGAGGCTGAGCCCCTCCACCGATTGGCTGCAGAGAACATGAGCCATCCCTTGAGATCCCTCAGAAAGGCTAGTGTGGAAGCCCCGGGCTGAATGGACGAGAGAGGAGGACTCGGGACTGAACTGGAATGTCAGGGTTCAGAGTCCCTGGGGAAGGTGGAGGAGGCTCTAGGAGACAGGAGGCAAAGAAAGCTCACGGGGTCTGGGGTCTAGAAGGAGCTGCCTCAGCACTGCTGACACTTGGGGCTGACTGTGCTGTGGGGTGCCATCTTGCACCTCGTAGGACGTTAGGAAGCATCCCGGGGCCTCTGCCCACCAGATGCCAGTAGCACCCCCATCCCACAGTTGGGACCACTGACGTTGCCGCACGTCCCTTAGGGCGTGAAACCACTTCCCATTAAGAATCACTTAGCTGGATGGGGCGCCTGGGCGGCGCAGTCGGTTAAGCGTCCGACTTCAGCCAGGTCACGATCTCGCGGTCCGTGAGTTCGAGCCCCGCGTCGGGCTCTGGGCTGATGGCTCAGAGCCTGGAGCCTGTTTCCGATTCTGTGTCTCCCTCTCTCTCTGCCCCTCCCCCGTTCATGCTCTGTCTCTCTCTGTCCCAAAAATAAATAAACGTTGAAAAAAAATTAAAAAAAAAAAAAAAAGAATCACTTAGCTGGAGACAATGAGCAGGCAGAGAGAGGGAGTGCCTCCTGAGGGTTATCCGTGTGGACTCAGGACTCAAACCCCCTGGGCTCCCACCCCGCTCCGCCATGCCACCTGCTAGCTGGGCGACTTCCACCCGTTTAACTTCCCTTTGCCTGAGGTTCTTGATCTGTGTCAAGATCGGAGGGTCGCCTCACTCGAAAGGTTATCAGATCGTTACATGTGTTAATGTGGTCAAATGCTTAGAATAACGCCTGGCACATTGTTAAGAGTTAGTAAGAGGTGTTTTATATGCTGTGATGGAGGTGAACAGGGAGTGGCGCCCGTATATGCACACACACACACACACACACACACACACACACACACACACAAGGAGTCTCTAGTCCAGTCTTAAAGCTCAGAGGGCAGCACTTGCTGGGGGAAGCCTCCTCTCAGCTGAGCCCCAGAGCCGGGATTAGGAGTCAGCCAAGGGAAGGGTTTGGGGTAGACGGGATTGGGGCGTCCCCGGAGGAGGAAAGAGTGTGAAAATGTCCCGAAGGCCAAGAGAAGAGGTTGGCACTTTCAGTAAACAACAGAGAGTTTAGCCCTTGTGGCCGAAGCTGCCATGGTTAGGGGCAGGAGACGTGCGGAGAAACGTGGCTGGAGAGAGAAGGTCGAGAGCCAAGTTAAGGAGTGGGGCACTACCTGAGGTGGGTAAGGAGCCACAACGGGTGTTAGGCCAACAAATGATGGGAGCAGACAGAACGGGGAAAGATCACTTCCGCTGGAGAGCAGCTTCAGGGGAGCTAAGCCATCCTGGCCTCTCATTCCTGAGCCTCCATGAGGCTCCGGTGTCCCCTTAACTCGGTGGGCTATCCCTGCCCATGCCTTCAGTTGACCCTCCTCTACTCACCTCTCCTCCCGCCCCTGCAACTTTCTCCTTCCTTTACACTCGCTTCAGCCCCCTGGCTTTAAAAGCCACCGCGTGCTAAGGACGGCCAAAGTGAGTCATTCATTCATTCTACAAACCTCTGAGGCCAATTAGTTGCCAGGAATTGTTCTCGATGCCCCAGTAGCAACAGTGCACAAGGCAGACAAAACCCCTGCCCTCCTGGAGCTCCCGTTCTCGTGGGGCGAGACAGGCAATGAACACAAACACGACAAATAAGCTCTTTGTTACGGATGTGTATGTTATTGATGGTGACATCATAGGGCAAAACCATAGACCGCTAAGGAAACAAGGCAGACTTGTCGGTGGCAGGGGTGCGGTTTTAAACCCGGTGGCGAAGGAAAGCCTCACTAAGGACGTGCGGTCAGAGAAAGGACCGCTTCAAAGGAAATGAGGGGCTCAGACGCGTGGATCTCCGAGAAGCGTGTTCCGGGCAGAGGGAGAAGTCAGCTCAAGAGCCGTCTGGTAGGACCGGGCCCGGCACGTCAGAAGGAACCGAGGGAGCCGCTGAGTGACCGAGGACGATCCGAGGCCCACGGGGGGCCCCAGCTCTCCTCCACCCCCAGGACCACAGTCGGGCTTCCCGTCTGAAGACACAGAACCACCTCCCGCGGGCCAGACAGTGACCGTCAGCCTTCCTTCTCAGTCCCCTCGTCCATTCTGTCACCAAGCCCACCACTGCCACCTCCTAAACGTGTACCAAAGCCGTCCGTCATTCTCCCCCACTGCTGCCTGCCTCTCTCGGGGACTTCCGAAGCCTCCTCACCAGGCAGCCAATCTCCACTCCGCAGTCAGAAGCGGTGCTATCGGACCACACACAAAATTCAGATGCCGCCTCCCTCAAAACCTCTCCCGGAACTCGATGGTCCTTGAACTCCAAGCTCCTTCCCGAGGCTTCCGAGGACCGCCTTGCCCATCCCCCTGGCTTCCTGCTCCCTCCTCCCTCACTGCTCACCCTGGCCTCCCCCCTCCTTCTCAGACCCAGGCTGCTCTTTCCCACCCGTGCACGGGTGTCCCTTCTGCCTGTAACACCCTTCCCAGATTTCCTCCTAGGCCCTTCCTGCGAGTCTCAGTGCACGCGTCACCTCTTGCAGAGGCACTGACTGCCCTGCCTAAATAGCCCCTCTCCTCTTGTTCTTTGGCATTCCCTTATGCTCTCCCTTGTTCTCTTCACCGGGCTAGTGACGTAGCTATGTGTACCCTTCACTTCCGCTCAGCCGCAGCGGGGGAAGGCAGCACGTCTGCCTTGTGCACGTGTGCACCAGTGCCTGCAGGGAGTAGGAACGCCGGGAAATTCACGCAGAAGGCAATGAATGAACCGGGGAGCAGTTGCAGACTCCCAGTTGCTAACCGTGGTGATCCGGGCTGTGGCGGCGCAAGGAAGCAGGAGATCCCGTTTTGGGGGGAAAAACCATCAGGGCCTGGGGTCTCCCTAGATGTGCCCCAAGAGCCACCCTAAGAAAGCATCAGTACGACAGTGGCACCAGCCTGGGCCTGCTTGGGAGCATTCCCACGCCATCGGGCTCCTGACACCCACCTCCTGTCTCCTCCCAGCTCCCCCTGCACACCAAACTCAGTCCTTCTTCAGGGCAACAGGGAAAAGGGGCAGACACTGAGCTATCGGAAAACCCCTTTGGGCTCGTTTAGTCCCGCTTGCAGGCCCCCAGGCCAGGCTGCTGGGGAGGCAGAAACCCAGAGAGGAGAAGTGATCTGGCCGAGGCCACCCACCCGCGCACGGAAGAGTGTGGATGAAATCTCATTTCTTCACCTGCAACCCCTCCACCATGCTACCTCTTCTAAAAGACAGCTTTGCCCACAGCCCAGATGTCCTCCCTGACTCCCGGCCGGCTCGGAGAACCCGGGCAAAGCTTCCAGCCAGCGGGCCAGAAGGCTGGGATTGGTAGCAGACAGCGGGAGGCTGGATTATGGAGCCATCGCTCATCCATCCCGTAAACGTTCGTTCAGAGCTTTCTACAAAGCAGGCCCTCTCCAGGACGCTGGAGAGTCGACCAGGAATGAAGGCGCTGAGAGAGGGGGCCTTCAGGAGACCCCCAGCCTGGAGCAGGGTACCAACAGACCTAACGTCACGAGTGTGACCCACACCCTGGCCACAGCACCCCCCTCCCCCGCCCCGCCCCGTACTTGGTAACCCTGAGGAAGCTGGACAGAGAGAATCCGGATAAACTATGCTGGATGGGAGGAAAAGAAAAGTCGGGATGCTTACGGGGACACAGACATTCAAGTTGCCGGGGCAGCTCTTCTCACGAGATCTACAAGGGATCTGGACACTTCCTGTTGTTCATTCGTCCAGCAGATTTTTATTGAGCACGTAGCACATGCCAGAAACCATGACAGGCACTGACAAGAATGGCTCTCTGTTTACGAAAAGCCAGGAGCAGCCCTGCCCCCCCGCCCCCCCGGCCTCCTGGTCTAGATACCGACCAAGGCCTCCGCTGTGGAGAGATCCTACAGACAGGCTCTGGAGAACTGCAATAACAGACAGAATCCGATCGCTGCCCACGAGGAGTCTGCAGTCCGAGGAACCGAAGGAACTTCAGAAACGAACGGAGGCACGGGAGGCCCTGGGAGGCCGCCGTGGCTTCCAAGATCCCCGTTTACGTGTGACTGCTCTCGCAGGAAGCTTCGCCAAGGAAGCCGAGTTACGTGGCCGTGCTTGGGTTGGTCAAGGCCAACGGCCACTCTCCGTTACAAGTGGCAGAAGCCCAGCACGGACTGACGTAAGCACCAAAGAGAAGTGAACGTCTTCAGGCACGGCCGCCGCCGTTGTTCAAACGAGGGCGTCAGACGCGTGTCTCTCTTGGCTCATCCTTCTCTGCCTCGGTTTCGTCGTTGGGCCCTGAGATGCGGTAAACAGGGGTCCCGTACTGAACCCGGGGAAGACGGTGAGCAAGGCACCTAAACGTCATTGCCCTCATGGAGCTCATAACTGGGCAGGCTGTATACCAACTGCTGGTAAAGAAAGACGACCAGGCTCTCTGGGCTTATACCTTGCCCGCTTAGCGACCCCAACAGGGGGAAAGAGGATCTCCAGCGAAACTCCCAGGAGGCGCTTTGTTGGTTCCCTTTTGCCATCTTTTCCCTCCAAGCTGGTCCCCACAGCAGGAGAGGCAGTGCTGTTAGCTGTCCCTCCCAGGACCCGGGAGGCCGCCAGCAGGGGAGAGGTAGGTCCTCTGATGCAAAGTGGCATGATATTATCAGACGTCACTTGAACAAGAGAAAGGGACTAACCGGCAGATGCTGTGTCCGGCATAATCTAGGGTTAGGAGAAGGCAAAAGGGTATGGTCAACACGAAACAAAGGAGAAGACACCCAAAGTCCCAGGGGAGCAGGGAGCGAGGGCCTTCAGGGAGGGAGGGCCCGGGAGAGAAGGTCGGGGCCCATCAGCCCATGGTTTCCTGAAGGAAACCAGTGTGGGAGCTGGAGTAGAAAGTTCTGGAATTGCAGCAAAAGCATGATTCGGAAGCCAGGCAAATCCGGCTTGCAATGTTATCTCCCCCTCAAGAGCCGCCCGACTTCCTCGGGTGAGTACTTGCCATCTATGAGCCACAGTTCCGCGTTTCGTGAGGTTCCGGTGAGAGTGAAGTTAGAAAACGCACGCACGCACACACCGCGCACAGAGCGGATACTCAAAGGTAAGGAGAGGAGCAGGGCGGGGGACGACAGGCGTCCAGCTCAGGCCCAAGCCGCTTGCGCGTGCGAGGAAAGGTGGGTTTGTGTGTTTCCCTTCATGAAATTCTCTCAGAGGACACACACGACCTCCTTGAGTGCAGTACCCAGAACGGCCTCTCGGGAGGACAGCTGGGGTTTTGTCCACCGTCCCCACGGCAAGGTCAGAAACCCTCTCCCTGGGGCCCAGAACCCTGTGCTCTGGGCATTTCCCGGAGCCTCCTGGAGGGGGTGAGAAGCACCGAGTGTCTGGCCTCTAGCCACCTGGGAAAGGCCATGCCTTGGTGTGGAAGTGTCTCCTTTTGAGAATAAGGACCTCTGTGGTCCCCTGTATCTCCGAGAACCTCCACGTTCAGAGAGGCTGAAAGCCGGGCCCTACCCACCTGTGCCAACCGAATGGGAAGGAAGCAGGAGCGCGGAGGCATGCTTCCGTCTTTGCCTTCTCCCGATGATGCCCCTTAGAGCCGCTGAGGTTTCAAGAGCGTGGGCCAAAGCAAGCGAAAAGGGCCCCTCCATTCTGGGTAACCTTCCAGCGGGACACCTAGGGAGGCTCAAAAACAGTGTTGCATCTCTCCGAAAGAAGACGGGACAGATTTTGCTCTCTGTGTCCCCTCTCCCCTCCCACTCACGGCCCCAGGCCCCAGACCCCCAGCAGCTCACTGCTGCCCACACGTTTGGGCACACAGCCTGTTGTGGGTGTGGGGGGCGGGGCCGGGGGCCGGGGGCCGGAGAGGGGTGCTTGGTGCCCACCTGAAGGGCACTCTGGCCGCGTGACTGCGCCCTTTGGGCGCAGCAGGCCCGGGGAGCCAGAGACTATCAAAGCTGGTCATTCTTGGGCCCCACTTTCCAGGGGCCGTTCCAGAGGCATCCACACCTGCTTCCAAAAGCACACACTCAATGCAAGCTTGTCACCTCCTCCCCCCGGGAGCGCACTGTGAGCCACCCAGTTTTCTGGTTTTGCAGGGAGCCCCTGGGGGAGTTCCCTTGGGCATGAAACGCCTTCCCCGTGGCGCGACAGGTCGCGAGCAGGTGCGTTTGTGGAGTGGGTACCTTTGAGGAAAGAAGTCTGAAGGAAAATGAGCTGAGGGCGCCTCTCTCCCCCAAAAGGGAACTGGCTGAGAGAAAACAGAACTCAGAACAAAAACCCAGTCTCCCCGTGGACCTTTTGTTTTCAGTCAAACGCGTAAAGCCAGGTGGCTCCTTTAACACCCCAGAGACCGACCCCAGGATCTTC